>NW_028258324.1:11294545-11618181 GCF_053883595.1 Heterocephalus glaber
CTCTATAACAGGGGCAAATTTATCCTCTTTCCACTTATGTTAGCTTCTTCCCCACGCTGCTTTCATCCCTGTATATTATATTTAGGGAACAGACGTAACAGCCAGCCTGCTTTGATCTTCTACATATTGTGCACCTACAGAATACCTCTTCTGACCTCTGTGTCTCCCATTTCCATATCTATCAGTTCTCCTTGAATCCTGCTTATTTTTCTATAAAATTGCAAAGACTTTTCCAACTTCTTCAGAAGTGTTCCTGTCACTCAAACATGGCTCCTATGTCACATTGAGCAATGAGGAATAGGAGGTCCTGGTAGAATCTTCATTTTGAGAACTAATGCTGTACCATACAGCCTATGTGTTCCCACAAGCACTCACACCATAATCTCCCATCATCCCTAATATTATTTTCTGATCTTTCTTTCTATTATCCCTTATCTTTCAGTCCATATTGAAGACTTCAGCCAGTCGTTTTTCCAATTATAATAATATTAGATCTAGAATGTTCCCCTCAAAATTTTTATGAGACCAGAGGTGGAGCTTGGGAAGGTTATGAGATGATGGAAATGCTATATTAACCAGTAGACTGACCCACTGATGAGTTCCTAGCTAATGTGTGTTAGCTCATTGGAAGAGTTCTGTCACTGGGAATGTGACTTTGGAGGGTATTTCTCTGTCCCCGGTTTCTCTCTTCTCTCAGTTCACCACTGGTTGAGCACTTTTTTCTCTACCATGCCCCTCTCCAGTCTGTTTCTGCTTTGGAGGCAGCTGACCACAGACTAAAACTGTGAGCCAGAATAAATCTCTTCTCCTTTAAATTATGGGTTTTGGTTATTGGTGTCCCTGTGACAGAAAAATGACTAAGATATTAGCTTTTTCAGTCATGAGAACATTACATATTTTGCATTTTCTGCTGACAGTGTTCAGGAGTCTTAAGTATTAAATATCTTTTCTGGTTCATTTTCAGACACTATCTCAACCCTTTTTCAAAGGGAGACGGTGTTCATGGCCCAATTTGCTGTAAAAGTTAAGAAGAGATTTCCTTGCCTATAGGTCAGGGAGGACAGTAAAGATGAGATACTATGTCAAAGTGAGACTACATTTTAGCAGGCTGTGCAGCAGAGCCATAGGTACACACAGGTCATAAGCCTAGGAAGTAATAAGTGCTGGACTCATCCTGGATGCACAGCACTATGCTCACAGGTAAGGTTTTACCCCTCCTTGGGTGTGCTCTCTGGGGCTAAGCAGCCTGGAGAGTACAAACCAGGGCAGAGTGTTTCTCTTCCAGTGCAGCTCCAATCTTGTGGACCAGACTCCCACACATCATCCCTGAATATATTGACATGCATTGGTCTGGCCTTACCCCAAACATCTGTGACATTTTGTGTCCATATCATCTACTTTGATTTTAACTGTATGTGTTCACAATTCCCAGTACTCCATAGGAATGGATTCTTGCGTCTGAGTTCCCCAACATAACTGTCCTATTTTCATTGCTTTTACAGTGCTTAGAATAACTTTAGTTGCACAGTTTGTGCTCATGGAAAGAGTGGCTGGATTAACTCAGTCCTAATTAGATGAGTGGGCCAGAGCTCCAGATGATTTGATAATAACAATACTTATAGTATTAATAATAGCAGCTGATGTTACTAATTCTTTTATGTATGAGCCACAGCTTTGGGCATGTTATCTTAATAAAGTTTCAGAACTACCGTATTTCAGATGAGGAATTTGAGCCTGAGACATTCACTTTTTCAAGGTAGGTCGACTTGGTTGCCATGAAAATGTAGGGATTCCCTTGATTTCAGGGAACAGTGAACCTACTTACGGTCTGAAAAATCATGCACATTTTCAAGCACATGTTCACTTTTCTGACAAAAAGTTTTGAGGCTCTCATCAGATTCTCCCAGGAGTCACGCACAGACTGGGGAGGACCCTGTCACTGGCCTGCCGCAGAGGAGCACAGTTCGTCTCACAACAGTTACCATCCTCACCACCTACCACACAGGGCTTCTAGGGATGCAGGACTGGATCCAGCAGTTCAGTTAGAAAGACCCTGGCTACGTGGCACCTTGCACCAGCCTGGAATTTATTTTGGAATTTGGCCTTGCTAAGATTCCTGATAAAAGAATTAGCTTTGGGGGCTTACCTGTCTTCAGCAGATTTTCCCTTTGATTACTCAAGAGTGCTCTTATTTCCAACTTAATGCTTACAAATAAACTCACCCTCTCTCAGTCACTCACCCTAAGTTTTCATTCTTAAAAAAAAAATTCATCTGGCCCAAACAAACTACATTGAAAAGCAGGACGATACTGTCTCAAGATGACAACACTGGGTCTGGTGCCATGGCTCTTGAAAGAACCTTTTTAAATTCTTTGAAGTCTCAGTGATAAGCAGACTCTACTTGGGCTGAACCAAGCTCTCAGGCACATCCTGGAAGACAATGGAGGTTCATCTCTGTGACTCAGGATCATTCTCTCTTGTCATCCAAAAAGAAAATCATAGCTCAACACTTTTGCCATCCTTTAAAAGGACGGAATATCCCTAGCCTTTTTAACAGTGTATGTTCATCAGTAGTAACCGTGGCAACAGATCAGAGAAGCTTCAAAAAGCTCATCTGTGTGTAATTAAAGAAAAAGAAGAAGCAGGCATGAGCGCAGGGAATTCAGACAAGGAGGCTGTGGTGTTGAGCCCTGCTTCGGCAGTCAGACAGCTTTTCCTGATAGAGGTGACAAATTTTCTTGCTACCCTCTGGATTCTCTCTCTGCTTCTTGGGGATTTTGCTCAGGGCACACATTCTGGATGAACATTCCCTGAAGAGTATAACCCAAACCCAGCAGACAATGCCTAGATGGGGAAAAAGTAGCACTAGAGCTTTCCTCTAGGGAGATTTATGCACTGCGAAACTTGCTCTGGTCAAGCTCTTCATTCAGATCAAGAGGCTGAGTGGCCTGCCTGCAGGAAGGTGCCCATCTCATTGAGATTTTAGAGCACAGTCAAACCAAAATTGACACTGTTTTAACCACCCAGAAATGAGTCCCTAGCCAGCCAGGCCCAGAGCAGGCCTTGTGGAAATAACGAACAGGGCTTGGCATTCTTAGGTGACCAGCTGAGCCGTGAGTCTGTTTTATTTCATAGCACTTATTCTTACCTAAAATAATCTCATTTATCTTTGTGTTTCCTTCTATCCTGTCCATGTTTTCTCACCAGAAGGAAACATAAACTTCATGAGAGCAGAAGCTTACCTGTCTGGATTTTTCTCTGCCTCTCAAGTGCCTGGAAGAGTGCAGAGCACCTTTGTTAAAGTAGTGAATGAATGCATAAGTAATGAATGAGGTCACAGTCATTGCCATAGCCCAGACTCAAGTCACCTCCACAAACTTGCATGGCACTCACTCTGTGAGATGAACAAGGCATGGCCCTGCCTGTGAGGATTCAGGGAAGGACACACATGTTGGACTCTCCTGGCACTCTGAATCCACACTCCGGGAGAGGCTGTTCATGACTGTTCCTACTTCTTGGAGGGAAAGGAACACATTTATTCACCTCTGAACTCAACAACCATGCCCTCTCCAACCCCTCTTCATGTCCCGCAGACACATTCACTCTGAAAAGTATACAGGAATGAGAAATGGCCAGTGATTGCTTCATATAAAGGCTGTTTCTAAATAAACCTGGGAAAATATTTTCCTGGAAAGTGGAACAGGCATGGAGTAGCATTGCCCATGGTGGGTGTACCCAGGTGGGTCTGTAGCATCTCAGCTGCTACAGATGAGAGACAGGGTAGGACACTCCAAACCATCTCTTCATTTGCTATCTTTATTTCACCAAGCCTCTGCCACTCAAGGTCACAAGCAGTGAGTTCTCCCTGCTGCCACTATTTTGAGGCCTCTCTGAGGTCCCTCCATGCAGCCACAGCAGGGCATCTTGTCTCATGCGGGGGAAGAGTGTAGGCAAGGAACCTTCACCCATGCACACTGAACAAAGTAGAAAACTAGGTTGAAAGAGCCTGTTATAATGTATTTAATGGTATGAAGAGAGTTTAGTGCATACAGGAAATTTCAGGAACTTTCCTGAAATTTTTCCATAGTCTTGCTATGAGAGTAAAGAATCAAGTACCCAAGATAACATCAGCAGCAGGCAGACCACAAGGGACTTGAGTGACACAGAACAGAAGATGAACACTTCAGGTAATTGGAAGATAGAGGGCTTTGAGTAGAGGAATGCTATGAATCCATATGCTTTTAGTGCTCACACTTTGGCAGAAGTGACTAAATCAGATATGCAGAAAAGATGGTGGAGAATTAATTAAGAGGATTTTGCAATTGGGCAAGAACATGATGAGGCCTAGAGTTCTGAGGCTGTGGGAATATAGAGGAAAGGGAATATGTGAAAAAAAGAAGATGAAGCAGACAGATTGTGGTGCTGGTCTCTGAGTTATGGGATGCAGATGTGACTGGCTGGTAGCTACATGGGGTATCAAGGAAAGTGAGGACTGAATGGGGTAGAAGTCTGAAGGAAAAGCTGTCTTGGTGGAAGAGTAGGAAAGTAACTGAACTGCAGTAGGCCTAGGCCAGGAGAGAAGAGACAGTAAGTATAGACTCTTAATTGGAAAAGCTCAACTGAAGAGTAAAGAAGAAAGATGTACAACATAGAGAGATGGCAGATGATAGTCTTTAGGTTTGAAAATGCTAAAACTTATGGAGGTTAAAATTGAGAAGCTGGAGTCAGGGGAGAGAGTGAGGCCGAAACTCAAAAGGAGAGAGGGGATCATTAAAGAAGGAAGGTCTCCAAAGGGTGGGAGGGTGGGGTAGTCAGCAATAGCCTCTGCCCTGCTATCTGATGCTGCTTTCTGAAAGAAAGGGTGGGCTGAGGATACACTAGGATGGCATTTTTTTAAAGACCCTGTACAGAGCAAGTGCTCAGTGAGCGTATTTATTTGAGGATGAGAAACAATGGCCTGTGGGTGTGGCTAGGCTGTTTGTCCTAAAAGTGTGACAGCAAGTAACAATGGTGTTGGCCTTGTGAACTTCTGTTCAGTCTGAAGCAAATAGATGTGTCCAGGACAGATATTGACCCATCTGGATGTCAATGCATTGTGTGAGGCAAGTCTGGCCTGGTCCAGGAAGAACCAACCTGGGACAGTACTGATTGCTCTCCCACTACTATATGTGGACTAAGCCAAAGAGAGATGGATGTTCGTCTCTGGGCAGGTGGGTGGAGAATTCTTGAGCACTGTTTGCAAGACTTCAGTAAAATGCTTTATAAATCCTGCCTTGTCACAAGCAAGCAACAATGCTGTGCCTTTGCTTGGGCCTAATGGGCTTTATATAGTACAGTACTGATTTTCTTTCACATTTTAATAGAATCCGATTTAATATTTGCTTTCTGCTCTAGCTGCTCGCTGCTGACTGATTCAACACAGAACCTTTCCCTGGTGCCCCCCGACCTTGTTGTTATTCCCTCATTTTGTGTGTTGGCATTTGATTCCTGTCTCCAGCATGAACCACTTTACACATGTCTTCGTTCAGCTGGCAACAGTCACGTGCGTGAATTCTGAATGCATTACTATCCAGAGCAGCTGCTCCAGCGAACCCACCATTCAGAAGGGGGGCTTCTGGGCAAGATTCATTTCCATCCTAGACATTGAGAATATGTAAGGCTCAGGCTTGGAAGCCTGAGGCTATGATCTCTTCTGTTCTTGGGCAGAAGATTCTCCAATTTAATCCCAAAATGTCCAGCACTGTGACTGTTAATTCAGCAACATTTTGTGCTCATGCAAAGCATCAGGCTTCCCAGAGTTTTGCATCCAGGAATTCAGGAATTTCCATTTCTGCTGGAATGGAAACAGCCATAAATGAGCGGTTCAGAAACAAAAGCCTCGAGTCCAGTGAGCCTAGCTGGTTTACAGGAGACAGGGTCTGTTCAGACCTGGGCCATGGTTAAGACCACGAGCTTTGGAATCAGGAAGGTCTGGGCTTCCACATTGGCTTTATATCTTATAGGCTCCATGATCCTCTGTAAGCCTTAGTTTCCCTACATAATTCAGAAACCTTTTGTATCTTCCTGGCAGGTTCTTGGGGGAATAAATGAGGCAATGCATGTAAAGCAGGCAGCAGTGTGTTCTGTACACACTCCTATGCTCTTCTTATGTTATGGGGTCAGAAATGGTGACTATGTGACCTTCTCCTACTCAACCATGTGCCTGTTTTTATGCACCAAAACAGATGCAACATGAGTATTTATCTACCCAGGTGCTCCAGCAGCATGTTCTAGAGAAAACCCCCTGCCACCATGTGTATAACACACAGATTGCAAGATCTACTGGGGCTTCTAGAGGGACCACTCATATCCCTCTACCCTTGAGTTCTACTCCAATTAAAAAAAGACAAGACAGTCAATAAATTTCAGTATATGCTCATTTTGTTAACCCTTATTCTGGCTGGAGGATGTGGCTTTGTCCTAAGAATGAGACTTGCACCCACATCCCTGAACCCTTCTCTCTCAGCACATACAATCTGAAAAAGAAAACTTTGATGGGATTTGGGGACAGATTGTCATCTCTGTCCACCACTCATTCTTACAAACTTGATTGGAGCATGGAGACTGGGGTTGAAGAAGAGAAAGGGTGTGTTCATGGGACGGGGGGGGGGCCACCAGTGGCAGACTAGAGAGGTGCTGCATGAGGAAGCTTCAGCCCAGCCTCACGGTACTCTTCTTTGTCTCCCTGCAGGTGTTCCATCAGGTCCCCGCAATGTCATCTCCATTGTCAATGAGACATCCATCATTCTGGAGTGGCATCCCCCAAGGGAAACTGGTGGGCGGGACGATGTGACCTACAACATCATATGCAAAAAATGCCGGGCAGATCGCCGGAGCTGCTCCCGGTGTGATGACAACGTGGAGTTTGTGCCCAGACAGCTGGGTCTGACTGAATGTCGCGTCTCCATCAGCAGCCTGTGGGCTCACACCCCCTACACCTTTGACATCCAGGCCATCAATGGAGTCTCTAGCAAGAGCCCCTTCCCTCCACAGCATGTCTCCGTCAACATCACCACAAACCAAGCCGGTGAGTCTGGAGGCTTCTGTGCTCTTTCTCTGTCTCCGTGGCTGCTTTTTACCTCCCTCTCTCTGTAGGGACACAGATGCAGCCACACTCATCCTGTTAGGTTGCCATATAACTTGACGGGCATTTGTGGCCAAGGAGGAAGTGGCTGGAGTGTTTCACCTTTAATTTTTATTTGTCTGTCTGAGACAGAGTCTCACTAGATAATCCAGGTTGGTCTTGAAATTGCTATGTAGCCCAGGCTGGCCTCAAGCTTGCAATCCTCCTGCCTCAGCCTCCTGAATGCTGGGATTACAAGCATACATCACCACACCTGGCTTAGAGTGAACTGGAGTCTAGGAGACTTTCTGGTAGCCGGCACAAAAACAAAGATATATGTTAGAGTAGGACCCAATGCTCTGCATTAGTTGGGACTCACCAAATGCTACTGGAAAGATGGATAGAGGGATGGACAGACAGATGGGTAGGTGGTGGACAGATGGATGGATGAATGTGTGGGTAGATGGATGGACAGATGGTTAGATAGATGCATGGATAGACAGATGAATGGAGTGAGTGGAAGTATTGCAAGATCTTGAGAACAGGAATGTCAATGATGCTTTAATAGAAAACCCAATGAAAGAAACTTCCCAGAAATCATGATCAAGGGTAATATTACATTCATAGGTTATTTTTTTATTAAACTTCCTTTATTCAAGGCTGCAGTCTTCTTTCTAGCTTGCTCAGATAAATTCTATAGTGTTGTAGAGGCTCAGACAGGTGCCAATAGATCACTCCTGATAGCCAGTATATCCTTGTGGCATGCACAGCTCAGAACACACTTTCTTCTCTTTATTTCTGTATCTCTTACTTTTCTGATAATTTCTTTTTATTGCTTTTCACACCTCTTACATCAATCCATTTTTTTATATCCATTTAGCCAGTCCACTCATTCACTAACTCACTCATTTATTTACTTATACATTATTAAGAGACAGTTATTTAGCATCTACTAAATGCCATACTGTGGATTAGATACCGTGAGAGATACAGTGGTACTTGGGTCACTTTCATGGGAGTCCCTCCCATGAAACTTATTAACTGAAGAATTTACAGAACACAGACATACTGTACAGATCTGCAAGATGTTGTATTCTAAGCATGTGCAAACCTGCAGCAAATACCAAGGGCATTAGAGAGAAAAGAGCAGTCTCTCCCCTGTGTGATCCTGTATGGCTGAAGAAAGAAGTGAACATAACATCTGTGGACAATGAGGGTCATAGGCAATGGACCATGATCTTATTTGGAATTATAAATTTTTCTTAATCAACAAATTCTAGAAGGGCAGCTTATTAGTGGACTAACAGGAGCTAACCATTTCACTCCCTCTGTGTATCTCCCTTTTCTTGACCTCTTCTTTTTTACTCCATTCTTTTCTTCTCTTCATCTTCCCATACCAGACATGTTCTGTCTCTTTTAATACCAGGCATCTTTGATGGCAGATGATTCTTGGGTTTAAACTGTCAGATCTGAAAAGAAAAAAAGGTGTTGTAGGAGAGCATGGCTGTCCAGATGGCTGAGTTATTGCTCTGTGTGTGTGTGTGTGTGTGTGTGTGTGTGTATGTTCATGTGGTGTGTTTGTATGTGTGTGCATGGTCACGTGTTTACATGCATACGTGTATAGTAAGAAAATAAGGATGGAAGTGTAGAAGCCTCCAGCTGGTGACCACAGCCCCAGTGCCACGGAGACAAAGGTTGTGGCAGTCTGTGTTACTCAAAGAAAAGGAAATGGTAATTTCTGCATTATGTTGAGCATGTAACATGGGCAGCCTTTGTTAGCAGTATTTCCCTTAGAGAATTTAAAGCAGAAAACTGGCTGAAATATTTTAGTGTCCTAGCTTCTGGGAATAACAATCCTGCCAGGCTGTCATGTTACGCTGGGCTTGGCTGTCTTTTCTCTCTCTCTAAGCATGTGTGAATAAACCTGCCACTTATATCAGTTTGCTTTTATTTCTTCCCCTCCCTTCCCTTACCCTGCTATTCCTAAACCTGCCCATCTGCTTGTCTTGCCATCTGCACCTTCCCAGGCTGCAATGGAGATGAGGGACCAGGGCCCCTGCAAGGGGCTCTGTATTATCAACATTCAAAATATTTATTTTTATCCTCTTCTATTAGCTTCTCCTCAAACACATTTCTTTTGCCCTTTGTTCTCCCTCTAATGGCCCCTTTAATCTTAATCTTCCCTGATTTTGTAGTCCCAGCCTCCATTATAATTTTCCAATCTATGATTTCTCTTTGGTAATTCTAGAATTTTGGTGTTGGTAAATTTACAATCAGTGAGAGAATGATACAATTATTTCTTGGTGGTGCATAGCTATTATAAAACAAATATCAAGTTGACTAATAGTCCCTAATCATTGTACTACAGTGGTCTGGGGACCATTGTGATATCATAATGGGTTGGTGAATGCAAATTGTCTTCAGCCAACAGATAGTATTTTTTAAAGGTAGAAACCATCAAAATAAGCATTTGAACCTGTGCTGCTACAAGAACAATTTCGAAACATAACATAAGTTATGCATTTTTACCAGAGATAGAAGAGATAAATATTAGCCATTATGAAAACGTAATGTCTCACATTTGTTAAGGTATAAGATAGGTATACTCATGTGTCACCAATAGGACATGACATGTGTAACATCTTCCTAGGACTCTTGAGTTTGTCCACTCTGGGTGAAGTGGAGGTAGACCTTCCTTCCCTGGCCTCATGGGATGGCATTGGGCAGCATTGGCTAGGTCTTGGTTGAAGAGCAGATGAACAATAATTATTATGGTTGGCACCTTGTGGGTATTTCTTTGAGTTTACAAAGAATTTTGTGATCAATGGATTCATTTTGATCCTCATAATTATCCAATAATGGGCATTATTGTTCCCCATTTTTGAAATAAGGGAGCAGAAGCTTAAAGGGATTTGGAGAATCTAGAATAAGGGTGTTTGGAGAAACAAGATTAGAGGAGCATCAGCAGAATATTACCATTCTTTGTTTTTGTTTATAGAGACCAGGTCTCGCTATGTAATTCAGGCTGGCCTTCAACTCACTATGTAGTCCAAGCTGGCCTTCAGCTCTCAGCAATCCTAGCACCTCAGCTTCCTGAGTCCTGGGATTGCAGGCATGTGCCACCACACCAGCTCAGATATTATCTCTCTTGATTCTTCTTTCCCATGTCTTGTCCTAAAAGTGGTCAGTCCTCCTGGGCTCCACAGTTTATAGCCCCCAACAATAGGCATTTCTGAATTCCAAGAATTATGAGCTAAGACGCTATTTTAGAGATGCTTCAATCATTAGAAATTCTGTAATCATCTTCTGTCATCTCCTGGGTCACTGGACACCCAGAACATAGTTCTTCATTCGGATGTAAAGTTGTCTGGGAGGATTACCAAACTGTCTATTGAATCTTGAGATTCAAAAAGTCCCCATCTTCTGCCACAACTCCAGTCCTCTACATAGTCCTCACTCTCAAGGATGTTATATCACTTAGGGAGTACCAGAATTGGATCCTTACCTAGTCTACAGGCAGTGGCAGAGAATTTATATTTCTGAGCAGTTAATTTACCAAGCCCTAGCAAATCCTATACAAAGATATGGTGGGTCCAGTGAGGAAACTCTGGTTAGAAAGCTTATAGAATTTGCTCAGCATCTTATAGTCAGCAAATGATGTTTCTTGGCTTCAAACTCAGGTTTGTGGCCATTTTATCCTCAGATTGATCAAAAACCATATTATAGTAGGGTATGTAAGTTATAAGCTCTCTCTAAGCTATTGCCACATAGCTGAACTTCTTTAACTGTCAAAAAAATGTCCATCATCTTTGGTCAGGGTTGGTCATGAATTATGCAAGCTCATATTTACGTGAGGCCTTCAGGTATATATCCTTGCACTGAATACAGATGCCATGAATTTAAAATAGACCAGATCACATGGCATGCTCTCTATTCTAGTGGCCAAGTGATCTTTAGAGACATTGTTATCATCACTAACTCCAGCACTCTCTGGCATCTGGCCCAGATTCAGACCCATGGTTGGATCATCTGGGTATCAGAGACAATTAAGTGAATGACAAACTTCACTTCTTTCTCCTGCCGGTGAGACTCAGAATATCAAAGTTGGGGAAGAAGACCTCAGAGAAAATCTTGGTGTGTGTTGGGGGGTGGCAGCCCAGACAGGCCAGGACATACATGATTTGGGACAATCTAAGCCAAAGAGAATAAACTCAAAATCCCCTGAGGCCAGGCTGGTAGTGGAGAGGAGCAAACCAAGCCCAGGCAATAGGGACTGGTAGGAACTACAGGGAGCTGAATAAGGCAGGTGCAGTCACTACTAAGCTCCAACAAGTATTGCCATGCTCATCACTGCTTGATTTTATAAGCTGAAAATCCAGATTTAAAATGTTTACAACTGATTAGAAAAATTTAAAGCATTTGGGAGCCAAACAAATCCAATTCTGAATTTGGCCTGTTGGCCATGGTTTACAGCCCCCGATTCTGAGGGCTAAATCTGATTGACTCAATCCTGAACGATGAGCAGGCTATGTTGTTTCAATCTCCTTCTACCCCTCCCACAGTTATTTTCTTTACATTTTGAGCTCACAGTGGCAGACATGCAGTTGGGGCGGGGGGCTGTCCTGGACTTGGTTTCCCTCTCTGCTCCTCATGTGACTTCTGAAAATTCATTTGTCTGCCAAGAGCCCTCATTTCTTGCCTATAAAATGAGAAGCATGATGCGTGCTTTCTAGTACTGTAGTCAAAAGCAAATGAGATAGCTGTGAAAATCACCAAACTATGGACTGGGAGATTAGCATCATTTCTGAGAATATGTCCTAATCCAAAGAGCAATTTGCTGGACTTTTTCTCCCTAAGCTCTTTCCTTGCAAGGCTTCTCAGTCTTTGTTTGGGACTGATGTTATCCACATCAGATATGTAGCAGGTATCCATGTGTCCCTTCTCTGCTGAGAGGAGCAGGCGCAGGAGAGGAGAGTGGCACAGTCTGCATCTCAATGAGCTAAGGATGAGGGTGGGACTGGAGCCCAGGACCAGCATACCTGGCACAGGATGATCCAGTGCCTCAGAGGAGCCCTTCTGTCTTTTTTCTTTGTCTGCTTGGAGAAACAGCACTTTTCCTTTAACTCACATGATTCCATCAGCACGATTTATATCAGACTTTATATTAAACACAGTTCATGTATGGCCTGCTATCCATGTAGAATACTATTCATCACGCCCACAATGCAGACACAATCCATTACTTAATATTGTTTAAAAAATTCTGCACTGCTTCTGTTAATCGTCTCAAGCCCCTATAGTTTGTCCATTTTTAAGACATTTTTGAAGTTCTTAGACAATTACAGTCACTCAGAAACACTACTTTTCCTACAAAAGAATTACCTAGACCATCAATTCCTCTGAATTCATCACCTAATTTGCATTATTCTTTGGTTAAATATAGTATTTGCATGCATAAAGAATGATCTTTGAATATGAAAAGGAATTTATGATATTGCAATATATTGAGCTCTTTGGTGGAAAGAAGATATTATGTAAATCTCAAAATTAAATATTAAAACAATATTACATGCTGCCTGTAAAAATGTAGTGTGTGAAGATCCCATATGCTGGAACTAGTTCATTTTTAAAGGCTGGTCTCATTGGAAATTAGCGGGCAGATTTGCTTCAGAGTAGAGAAAAGATTGAGTCAGAACTTGAAAAAAACTGGAATAAATTTAAAGAAAACTTTCATTAAAGTGAATAGAGAAAAATTTAAAAACTTAAGTAAATGAAATTTTCACTATTCTTAATTCAATTTCATTTCATTGCTTTCTTCTCATCAGTAATTCTAAGAAGCCTGTTTTATTGTTTTCTAAGCCTTGGCATTGAGAAGGAAATTCCATGTGGGTTTGGAAAGGCCCTGACCATTTGCAAAAAATGGCATGTGATCTGTGGAGCCAAGGACATCAGCAGGTGGCACTGCCATGACCAACATTGTGGTTTCCACCTTTGGAAGCCTTGGGGTTTTCCACCAGATGGTGAGCTCTGTGGAGAACGCAACTTCCTCACCTACCACAGATTTAGGACAAAGGAGTGGCACAGTCCTAGGCACAGAAAGCCTTGAACCATATCTTCACATGCCTTTAGTTCACAGAAAAGTATCTTTATACAATTGTTTGGCTGGAGTGTGATGATCAGAATGTGTGTGTGGTCCACAGGTAGTATGTTCAGATTAGCCAAATGACCAAGTGGTTCCTAGAAGGAACATGTAGGGAAAGATGCTTAGTATGCTTCTTCAAGCCCTGATCTCAGAGGAACATAGAAACTTAACCACGCTCAAAGGAGGTTACTTACTGTGTTTGCATACTGCAACTTTAGAAATGTATTCATTCATTCACTCAATGAAATCTTTGTGAAAGCTTCCCAACTGCTGATTCAGTGATCCCTGCCTCTTAGAGAATCCCATGAGTTCACTTTCTCAACAAGTAGTATTGTATTTATTGAGACTGTCTGGGTGCCATATACTGGTACAGATACCAGCAAACAAGGCAGGCAGAAGTTTGTGCCTTTGTGGAGCTCCCATTCTAGGCTATAGCACTCACTGAGATTGGAATTAGAGGCCCAGAACAACCACAGAGTGAATGGGGCCTCTGCTATGAAGTGGCTCTTTGGGATGTTATACTGGTTCATGAAGCTGACTTACCACAGGGGTGTGGTATGGACAGATATCAGGACCTTTCTTCCTTCCTAACCTACCAAAGCCACAAGCAAATGGCAACTATTTCATAATGCAACTAGTGTTAACACTGTTACTGAAGTTATAACAAGCTAGTGTGGGCTTTGAATAAGGTAAGGAACTTCCCACAGTTGCCAGTGGCTCCACTATTACCTCACAAGCCACATATTTGGAGTGCCCGGAAAGATGGTGTCTTAGCTGCTTTTCTCATTGCTGAGACAAAATACCCAACACACAAAGTGGACAAAAGGTTTATTTAGCTTATAGTTAGTAGAGGTTTCAGTCCATAGTTGGCTGACTCCAAGGCAGAGTGGCACGTGGCAGAGGGAGAACACAGCAAAAGCAAGCAAGGGACCTTAGCATCTTTCTGTCCCTTTTATCTTATCCAGACTACTTAGGGCAGGTAGCACTCACACTCTTAATCCTAGTGCCCTTGAGCCTAGCATCCCACCATGAATCAATTCCAGTATCACACAGCCTAGATCCAGCCACCTCTGAAAAAGTCCCACCTATGGTCACATAAGGCTTTGGGGGGACATCTAAGCACAAGCCATACTAGATGGAGCAAAATAAGCAAATAAATCCCCAGGTCCTGGACGCACTCTAGTCATCCTAGCAGCAATGCAAGGTGGAGCTGTTCGCCCCTGTTCTTAAGCTGTTGGCATCACCAGCCATTGCTGGTGATATCCTATATCAATCTTATTAGCCATTGTACCCCAGTGTCTAGCTAGATGCCTGAAACATAGAAGTCATTCAATAAATGTTCATGAATGAACTAATAAATAAATTGTTAAATAAATGCATGAATGAATACTTCAGTCATTCTGAAATTAAACTCAGCAAATGGTGCAGCTTCAGCTCTCTCTGTGGTCTCTGCAGCAGGCATCTTTTAGTGTGGTATTGGATTAGAGTTAAATCCTTGTATTCTCCCAGGTATTGCTGAGACTTGGGGCTTCCTACGTGCACTGTCCCCTCTGAAACATGGCTGTATGGGGGCCCTTCTGTTATGACTTGGTCTGCCCGCCCACTGGCAAGATCCCAGCTGCTTGAGCAAGCATGGTTGAGGGTAGTGGGGATGGCATTTGAATGCTGTTGTCTGTCCACCTGCATATCAGCTCCATGCCTATCATTTTCACAGCACTATCCATGTTAAACAGGCAGGAGCACCAGGGGTTTTTGAATGCAGCAATTAACAAAACAGTAATCAAGCTAAGTGTTTAATTTCAGAAAATTGACATCTTCTCTGAGCAGATACGAAAGATGAGAGAAAAAAGGCACATTAAATGTTCTGGGCAAATAAAGGCAACACTGGACCGCAAATATTTTCTAGTACAAGGGAAATTCTGTCAATCCCCCAGGTCTTGGGATTGGTTTCCTTTCAAAAACTGAACTACAGGACTTTAGCTAATTGAACCCTAGGATCTTAGAACATTTTTCCCTCCTTCCCTCCCCCCCTTCCCTCCCCCCTTTTGATTTCACTCTTTTTAGGAACCTAGGCACCTCACCACTGTGTCCTCTGCTACCATGTCCTGGTTGGCCTTAGATCATCTCCACAGGCTAGAGATGCCTCATAAACCATGAGCTAGCATTCATTTGCAGGAAGGAGTTTGCACATCAGCAAGGAAACTTCTGAGGAGGTAGATATGCAGGGGCTAAGGGGAGACAGGGGTTCAGCAAGGTCCACCTTGTGTCTGTTTCCCCATCTGTGACCTGGATGAGAGTGAGTGCCCATGACAAAGGATGGAGAGGCAAGGAAGGTGGCTTTGCATTAGGGATGCTGTGAGGTTGGAAGCATAGCTGGGCAGCCTTGAAGCACTGTGACAAGGTGCCATGGCTAAGCAGGGAGGCACAGATCTTAAGGATTGTGTTGAGCTTGGCACTGCCAGAGGAAGCACTGGAAACGGTACTCACAGGTCTGCAGGTCCTATGGGAAGGGGCTGGCAATCTGGCCTAATGAGAAGCGTTCCTTGAGGGGCCTTATAGGCAACTGACATTGAAAAAGAAAGCAAAGACAAAGACAGAATGGTTCGCAAGTCCCTAGAAGATACCCCTGGGGCTCCTAGAAGTCTTAATAGACAACATCTAGAGAACATGGGGTTGGTTCTGCATACAGCAACTTATGGAGATTTTGAGTATGCATTCAAACTATTATTTGTGCAGTTAGATATTCAGGCTTCTGTTTTCTCTGTGAAGTGGGAGGTAACTCTGTTTGCTAAGAGTGAAAGGAAAAGTACTAGGGTTGAAAGTTTGAGGGAAATAAAGTTTGACAGTGCCATTGAGAGAATGGGTGGTGGAATTAACCGGATGAATTCAGGATATCCAGGAGATATGGAGAGTTCATTTGAGGTTGACCATCACATATTTACAAAAGCCACCCCTTTGCCCTCTTGTGTAGCTTTCTCAAAAGTGTGAGGCTCCTGGAGATCAGACCTATAGGGAATTGATCATGGAACCTAACCTAGATAATGAGGGATATGAATGAGAAGGGGGCTGATGCATTGGATGGAAGTGAAGCCCAACAGGGCCACATAAAGCCAACAAGAATCAGTGGTGTCATCTGAGGCTGCCATGAGGAAACAAAAAACTCAAATTTGTGGTTCAGAAAATGGTGAAATTTCCAAGTCCAAGTAGACCACAAGGGTGGGCAGATATGGGAGAGTTGTAGACTTGAAGGAATAGAGAGAGCATTTGTATTAGTTAGTTTTCCCATCCCCAAGACACACTACAGGACACCCACAATTTAAAGGAGAAGAGGATTAATTTGGCATGTGGTTTTAGAGGAGTCAGCCCAAGGTCAGCTGGCTCCAAGGTAGAAATATCATGGCAGAAGGGAATGGGAGAGAAAAGATGCTTAGTTAATGGTAGCTAGGAAGCAGAGTAGGGGAATAGTGCTAGAGAAGAAGAGGCTAGGGACCAGATACAGTACCCAAGGTCAGGGTCATGCTTCCATAACCCACCAGGCACATCCAGAAGAGTGTGTTGGTAATCCCTTAAATGGCTCCCAAGCCAATCAAGTTTGATACAGTGAGGCTTAATCACCACAGCATTATTCAAATGGACCTGAAATCATCCAAAGCAGGGCAAGACTCAGGGTAGAGAGGAAGCCAGACAGAAGCCCAAGTCTTCAGTGAATGACGGAAGGCAGTGAGCAGGTGTACATGGTGGTGCCAAATCTTGGAAAAGGGTGGTTCAGCCAAATTTCTCTGAAGGTGCAAGAGATGGTGAACAATAGAGTGAAAGAGATGATGGGGAGCAGGGAGGACACAGCCAACCTCCTGACCCTGAGGTGTGCTGAGCATAAAATCACAAATTGTTGCCAGTTGAGTCTCAGGGCAGAAGTGTCCCCAGGAAGAGCTGCTTTTCCTTAACACAGTTGTGGAAGAAATACTTTGAGTGGGAGTTAGGGGGACTGAAGAGTTTCCAGATTTGTGAGCATCCACTTTGGAGGGTGCAGGGTAAGGATGTGCTCTGTGGTGACAGGGGAAAGTTAAGGTCAAGGAAAAGAGATCTGAATTTAGCAGGAATGTTGCTGTGCAAGGCAAAGCAGGCATTTTAGAGTGGAAGCAGCGAGTGGGCTGCTGTGAGGAGGAGGAGCTTTGGGCCTCCAGCCCAGAAGACTCAGACCTTTGACCTGAAGCAGGATGGTCACAGTGACTCAGGTGAGGTGATACCAATTTCAGGGTGATGATGGTGGGTCCCCCGGGCTGGAGTGGGGCTCTGCTAGAAGTGCATGGATGAGAGCTGGCGGAAAACCTAGGATACAGCCCACTGTGGGGTGTCTTTTTCTCTCTCCCCTGAGTTCACTAGTCTGATGTTTCCAATAACTGCTTTTCATGATCAAATATGGGGCAGACCATAAATGGCACCACTCTTGTCCCATGACGGAAGAGGCTGACAAGCCTGCAGGAGCCAAGCAGAGCAGTGTGCCTCAACTGATGTTTTCATCCTGATGGTCTTATCCTCAGTTGCCATCCCAGCACCTGGGGACAACTGCCAAGAACAGGTACCTCCTGACAAGTACCACTCCCACCAACTTATACCTCCACAGCCTCCTATGACCTTAGGCACAGAGCTTAGGTTTTCTGCCATTTCCACAGTGCCCATTTCCTATGGCACCTTCTGGTTCTCCAAGCAGGAAAGAGGAGCTGGGGGAAAATGCCAGCCTTAGGGGACCCAGGAGACAGAGGTTCCTAGCAGGATCATTGACCCTCCTTAGTTCCTCCTCCTGACACACAGTTTTGCACACTCTCCCCTTGGGTGGGAGTGGTTGATGGAGACCTTGATTTCCCTTTGGGCATAAGGGATCCTGAAGGCAGTGCCCATCCACGAGTGTGTTGCCCTACCTGTCCTCCATCCCCATGCAGTGTACTCTCAAGGGGCTTCAGAATTGCTGAGTACCTGAGAGTAGGGGGAGGGAGAGGCCCTCTATTGGTCTTGGACAGGAGGCTGGGCTATTTCTGGCTCTGCTTTAACCTGCTGGGGACTTAGGGATGTTGCTTTTCCTCTCTTTCTTTCTGCACTCTAGTCTGTACATTGTAAGAGTTGACAGAAAACTGAATGACCTCAGATGCCCTCTCAAAGCTCAACATTTCTGATTTCTAGATTAGCAGTTCCCAAACCTGAAAGTACCTCAGACTCATGTGAAGAGCTGCTTAAACAAATTACCAGCCCTCCCCCAGTACTGCTTCAGTAAGTCTAGGGCAGGGCTCAAAATCCTGCATTTCTTACCAGTTTCCAGGTGATGCTGATCTGGGATCCCATTTTGAAAACTACTAGGGTTAGGTGGATGATTCCAGTAGAGAAGCTCATCCACACACTCACAAATCAGAGTTAATATGAAAAATGAGGGTCTCTGCCATAAATCCACACTCTCAGAGTAGCCCTCTTGACCCTAGCTATCACACACACACACACACACACCTTGGCTTAGAACCAAATCCCTTTAGTAGATGGACTGGTGAAGGAGGAGCCTGTGGCTTCCTGCCTGGGAGTGTAAAGCTGAGACACAGCCTGAAGCCCTCACTTTCCCTCCCATGAACATCTCATTGGGCTCCACCCCCCAACTCAGCCAATATTCTACAACAACATGGAACTGAAGCTACACCCAAGGAGTTTCTCGACTCCTAGGTGACTCAAGGGTAGGGAGGGAGCTGAAGGAAGTGTCACGGTCATCTTGTGGCAAAGCACAGTGCAAAAACAAACAAGAAGCCAGTGTCCACAACAGGGGAAAACAATGAGAAAAATAATTAATTCTGTTTCTGTATTCATACTCAGTATCCAAACTAATTGCTTATTTGTTTAATCTACTTTGACCAGAAGTGTTACTGCATCAAAAATATTTAATGAGTCAGGCTTCTTAATGTAAAATTCAAGCATATTTGTGCAATGAAATGAGTTTTCATTAACAGAAAGAGAGTGAGAGAGAATCTGTTTTCCAAGCTGGACCTTCTCAACGAAGTTACCTCCTAGAATAGAAATGTCAAGGAAACACAACTCATCTGTGTGCAAATTGTTCTTTGTCGTCATGCTAGTGGGTCCAAAGTCATTAGCTGACATTTGAATAAAGATATTGGTTTTATCCCATGGATATTTTTAATATGGGGGAAAAAAACCCATGGTCCACCACTCCCAATACTGAACTCCCAACCCCATCACTCATACCTTCAAGGAAGTCACGTAACCTGAGGTCTCAAGGGGCCTTGTAGGCATTTCCAGCAGTTTTTGGATCTGTCTGAAAACCCTTCAAAAGGTAAGAAGATAGGTAGCGGCTTCAAGGAGCTCTAGGGTCCACCTCTGATTCACCCAAAGAAGTTCTCAACTATTCTGTTCACACTTATATTTTAGGGGAGCTATTATTTGGAGAAAGGATTATATGGGTTAAAAAAAAATAGTTGAAAACCACTGATGTTAGGGCAAGAATTCAGCTGAAACCTGAGTTGAGGAAAGAAGGACCCAGCCTCCCAGTGCATTTGGCTACACAGGGTAGAAGCTTTCCTACCTCCACTCCCTTGGCACCCACATATTCACAGCTACTCCATTTTCTGCCTGAGAATAACAGCCCTGCCTCCCCTCTTCCATGCCCTTCTCCCTTGAAGGCCAATATCCATCTTTGGTAGAACTAAGCCACTTTCTGACTCATCTTCCTTCTGAGGTCTTTAGAGAAAGGTCCACAAGTATTCCAGTAAGAGCCAACTCTTGTTGAACACCTAATACGTGTTAACACAGTGAGAAGAATCTAACCTTACTATTCCTGCCCTTGAAATTTACTTATGACTGCGAGCAGAGAAGAGCACCTGGAAGGTTAGGTCACAGTGCACTGCAGCCCAAGCTGGTGATTATTTTCTAGTAAGACTTACAAACAATAAAGGCTTTGAGTTGGAAGGCAGGAAGGGCTGGGCAAGTCTAAATCAGGAAATACGTGGCTCCATTTCTGCACTTTTTGGGGGGAGGGTGCTGGGGATTGAATCCAGAGCCTTGTGTGTGCTAGGCAAGTGGTCTACTACTGAGCTACATCCTCAGCCTCCATTTGTTCCTTTGAAGGCCATCAGGGTCTTAAGAAGTGCCCTGTAACCAGAGACTGCAAAACCCAAGCTCTTCTGAGAAACAGTGAGTAAAGCAGTTAGGACTTTTTCCAACAGGGAACCATTGCAGGCTTTTGAGCATCAGAGTAAGATGAGTAAGGCTGAGATTTAGAAAGACTAATCTTACCTCAGTGTAGTTGGAGGTGAAGAGATTCAGAGGTAGCCAAGAAAGCTGGGACAGTAAGGTGAGATTCCAGAAGACACAGGAAACAGGACCTGTGTAAAAGCAATGGCAGAGCCTCAGGAGCCTGGGACTCCTGAGTCTGGCTGACACCATCATATGGGCAGGCTGTGACTTATCCTCTCCCTAGAGTCACCAGATCACCTTATCCTTAGGATCAAAGTCTCAGCCACTTACTTCCTAGCTCCCTTCCCAGAAACAAGTAGTCATCTCAAGATATCACAGGGAAGCCAGCCCTCTTCTAAAGCATGTGTCACTCCAGCCTCTGAGGATCCAATTCTTTGTTAGCTTTTCCTGCTTCTAAGCCTGTTCTTAGCCATTGCTTCCAACCTGACTTGATCAAGATGCTTATTTATCCCCTCAAAGGTATTTATCAAATGAATACACAAGGTGTGGCTGGATTGCACTTCTCACATTTACCTTGGGGAACTAAGCCCAGGGATTGATGTGCATATGTTAATGGTGGACCCAGAACGCCTAGGCACCTTACTATTCCTTACTGTACCAGCTTTCCTCACAGCTTTATCTATGCTATAGACTACAAGTGGTTAACCTAGGAATGATTTGGCTGGGAAATACTGTACTAGACAGAAGGGAAGAGGTTAGTATTACCATATGATCCAGAAATTCCAATCCTAGGTATATGCTCAAGAGAATTGCAAACATATGTCCACACAGAAACTTGTATATGAATGCTCACAGAAGCATTATTCTTAATAACCAAAATGTGGAAACAGCCCAAATATCTATCAACTCACAGGCATTTGTCCTAGAAAAAGCAATGCCCAGGATATTAAAGTGGTTCCTAAGCCTCAGATGCATTGTTCAGGCTGGGGCAGTAACATCACTCTGGAGGGTCACTGTGAGGATCCTTCCATATGAAAGGGTCAAGGAAAGCTACTGCACCCAGTAGACAGGCTCCTCCTTCTGTGGATCTCCTTGGAAGATCCTTTAGATAGGAAAGTCCCTCAAATCAGAAAGACCATTGACTTTCCAGGAGACTTGCTAAACTTTTCTCCAGAGCTAGATTAGAGGAAACTCAGCTGTGACCTGTGCTTCCTTCAAGCTGTAAGAAATGGCCTAAGAACAGGGCCATCCTTGGGATGATTCCTACCGGCAGGAGGAACATTATATTTACCAGAACAACCTAGTTTTGAACATGTTTGCATTTTGCCATTATTTTTCATTAAAACTACTTGCAAATACTTTTGATGTCTTAAATAAAAAATTTTTAATGTAGTAAGCCATTATATAATTTATTAGATCCTGAAATGAATTATGATTAAAGCCATTGAAAGAATTATTTTGGCCCAAAAATCAATTAAGAGATTATGAAGTAATTTTTAATAAGCAAAGATAATACATTAGAACTTAGTAATTGCCCTAGGAGGGGAAAAGCATTAACTCATTCTCACATTTTGGGATCTGAGATGCTCAATTTTGGGGGAAAAATACCCCTATCAAATAAGGAAAAAAAATGAGTAAGAAGAAAATTTGAAGATGATTGAGTCTATATCTAAGTTAAAGGATCCAGGAATGTGTGGCGGAGGTACTGGTCTGATATAACAGTGAAGCTTCCATATATTTGGACTCCAAAATCCAGACTTGGAGTTATACATTTATTTTTTCAGTACTGGGGATTGAACTCAGGACCTTGTGATTATCAGGAAGGCACAGCACCATTGAGCTATATCTCTGGCAGTTATAAATTTTTGATATAGATTCATGCCACCATCCTGGACCCAGCCTGGGTTTCATAGGATTTATAGGCTGCACAACCCCCCTCCCCAGCCCTTCTTTTTTAAAAAAAAATTCTTTTATTGGTACATTGTAGGTATACAACACAATTACATTTCTCATTGGGAATTGTACCTTTACATAATGCATCTTGGTTCTTATTTTTTCCCCATTCCTAGCCCTCCCTTCACGCCCTCCACCCTTCCCTATTTGCAAAGCCTTTATTTCCATTTTTTCCATTTCTCATCATTTTTCCTTTCCCTTCTTTCCTTTCCCCTGCCCCTCCCACTACCCCTACCCCTTTTGACCTTTTCTTCCTATTTTGCATTATCATTCTAATCAATGGTACATTTTAGGTATACAATATAATGACATTCATCATTGGAAATTTGCACCTTTACATCATCTCTCTTGGTTTTTATTTTTCACCTTTGCCCAGCCCTCCCTTCAACCCCTCCATTCCTCCCTATTTACAAAGATTTTGTTCCTATTTTTCCATTTTCTCATATTAATCCCATTCCCTTCTATCCTTTCCCCTAGCCCTCCCACTTCCTTCCCCTTTGCCCCTTTTCTTCCTATTTCACATGACCTATTATACATTTAGTCCTTATTTGCACTTTCAGCTTCTCACACCAGAGAAACCATTCGGTATTTATTCATGTGTGTGCTATTTATTTCACTTAAGAGTATCGCCTCAATGTACATCCACTTAGCTATCAATGTCTCTAATTTCTCATTTTTTATGGCTGAGTAGTACTCCATTTTATTAAAAAACCACATTTTCTTTATCCAGTCTCCAGTTGATGGGCATTTGGGCTGTTTCCAAGTTTTAGCTATTACAAACTGTGCTGCTATGAACAAGGGCACACATATATCACTGTGGTATGATTCTTTTAATTCTTTGGGGAAGATCCCCAGCAGTGGAATAGTGGGGTCAAATGGACTTCCAGTCCTAATTCTTTGAGGTATCTCCATACTGATTTCCACAGTGCTTGCACCAGTCTACACTCCCACCAGCAATGGAACAGGTTTCCTCTTTCCCCACAGCCCCACCAGCATTTGTTATTGATTGATTTCATGATAGCAGCCATTCTTTCTGGAGTGAAGTGGAATCTCAGCATTGTTTTCATTTGCATCTCTCGAATGACCAGTGATGTTGAACATTTTTCCATGTATTTATTTGCTATCTCTACTTCTTCGTCTGAGAAATGTCTGTTCATTTCAGATGCCCATTTTTCGATTGGGTCTTTAAATTTGGGAGGTCTCATCTTTTTAAATTCTTTATAAATTCGAGATAGTAGACCTTTGTCTGAGGAAGAGCAGGTGAAGATTTTTTTCCCACGTTATGGGTTGTCTTTTCACACTGCTGGTGGTTTCTCTTGCTGTGCAGAAGCCTTTTAATAAGAAGAGATCCCATTTGTTGATTGTTGGTGCTAGTTCACGGGCAACTGAGGTTTTGTTCATAAAATCTTTTCCTACACTGATGTCTTCAAGGGTTCTACCTAACCTCTGTTCCAACTGGTTCAGAGTTTCTATTTTAATATTTAGATCTTTAATCCATTTTGATTTTAGTTTAGTGCATGGTGAGAGATACAGGTCTAGTTTTAATCTTTGGCAAGTTGAAACCCAATTTTTCCAGCACCATTTATTAAAGAGGCTATCTTTCCTCCAGTGAGGGTGTTTGGCTCCTTTGTCAAAGATGAGATGGCTGAGTGTGTCTGGTGTTGTTTCTGCATCTTCTAATTTGTTCCACTGGTCCTCAAGTCTGTTTCTTTGCCAGTATCATGCTGTTTTTATCACAGTAGCTTTGTAGTGTAGTTGCAGGTTGGGGATTGTGATACCCCCTGCCATGACTCTGTTACCTAGAATTGCTTTTGCTATTCTGGGTCTCTTCTTGTTCCAAATGAATTTTTGGATTGTTTTCTCAAGGTCCTTGAAGTATGCTGCTGGGATCTCAATTGGAATTGCATTAAATCTATACAGCAGATTTGGAAGTATGGCCAATTTCACTATATTAATCCTTCCTACCCAGGAGAAGAGGATGTCTGTCCATTTTCTGATATCATCTTCAATCTCTCTTTTCAGAGTGCCATAGTTTTCAGAGAAGAGGTCTTTGATTTCTTTTGTTAGGATGATTCCTAGGTATTTCAGTTTTTTGGATGCTATTGTGAAAGGAATTATTTGCCCTATTTCTCTCTCAGTGAGTCTGTCATTTGTGTAGAGGAAAGCTATTGATTTTTGGGTGCTGACCTTGTAACCAGCTACTTGACTGAACTTGGTTATTAAGTCTAGAAGACTTTTGGTGGAGTTCTTGGGGTCTTCTATATAGAGTATCAGGTCGTCTGCAACTAATGACAATTTGACTTCTTCATTACCTATCTTTATTCCTTTTATTTCTTTCTCTTGTCTAATTGCCACGGCTAATGTTTCCAGAACTATATTGAACAAGAGTGGTGATAGTGGACATCCTTGTCTTGTTCCTGATTTGAGTGTGAAGGATTTCAGTTTTTGACCACTTAGTATGATATTGGCTGTTGGTTTTTCATAGATGGCTTCTATCAGTTTGAGGTAGAGACCATCTATTGCAATTTTTTGTAGGGTTTTTATCCTAAATGCATGTTGGATTTTGTCAAATGCTTTTTCTGCATCTATGGAGATAATCATATGGTTTTTGTCCTTGGCTCTATTGATATAGTGTATTACCTTGATTGATTTTCGTATATTGAACTATCCCTGCATCCCTGGGATGAATCCCACTTGATCAGGGTGTATGATCTTCTTGATGATCTTCTGCATTCTGTTTGCCAGTATCTTATTAAGGATTTTTGCATCTATGTTCATTAGTGAGATTGGCCTATAGTTCTCTTTTTCAGTTGGGTCTTTCTCTGCTTTGGGGATCAAGATGATGCTTGCTTCCAGGAATGAATTTGGGAGTATTGCTTCCCTTTCAATTTCATTGAAGAGTTTAAACAGTAGTGGCAGCAGTTCCTCTCTAAATGTTTTGTAGAATTCAGCAGTGAAGCCATCAGGGCCCGGGCTTTTCTTAGGTGATAAGTTTTTAATTTCATTTTCAATTTTATTGGTTGATATTGGGTTGTTCAGAACTTTTAGGTCTTCTTCATTCAACTTTGGTAATTCATATGTATCTAGGAATCTATCCGTTTCTTCTGTGTTGTCCATCTTATTGGCGTATAGGTTCTGGAAGTAGGTATTGATGATCCTCTGGATTTCTGCTGGGTGTGTTGTAATTTCACCCTTTTCATTCCTAATTGCATGGATTTGGGCCTTTTCCTTCCTTTTTCTGACAAGGTTGGCTAAAGGTTTATCAATTTTGTTGATTCTTTCGAAGAACCAACTGTTGATTTCATTGATTTTTTGTATCGTTCTCTTAGTCTCCACTGCATTGATTTCTCCTCTGATCTTTATAATTTCCTCCCTTGTATGAGCTTTGGGGTTGTCCTGCTCTTCTTTTTCTAGAGGCTTGAGGTGCAGCATCAGGTTGTTTAATTGGGCTCGTTCTGTTTTCCTAATATGCGTATTCACTGCTATAAATTTCCCTCGTAAGACAGCTTTCATTGTGTCCCATAGATTCCGATATGTTGCATTTCCCCAGCCCTTCTTACCAATGGAGTGCTGGCTGGTTGTCCACCAGGGCCCATCACTGATACCACTGTCAGTGACTAGTAGCCAGTGACCAGTTTGGGCTGACATTTGCCCCGTGCCATCTTTGAGATCTTTCCCAACTTGCAGCTGAGGGCTTCCAGCAATTTATCCACATCTCATTTGTCAGTTCAGGCAAGAACATTCTGTGACCTTTCTCTGCTGTATGTGATATACTATATTGGATCTGTCTGTACCTAAAGTAATTTGGGACTAAGATCTCCCCAAAGTCTATCCTAACAAAGACTTGCTCCCTTCACCCACCCTTGGTCTTCCTCCATCACTGAGCTCCCTGAACACTGAAATTTTAAGTTCCTCTCTGTTTCTGTCACATTTAAAGGGCTTCTTGTATTGGTGGTAGATACTCTTAGTGGACACTCCTGGCTCTGCTTCTGATTGAACTCTGGCTGATTTTCAATAGCGGCCTGACAAGATAGTCTACTTTGCTTCCTGCTCTTTTCTTTGGGTCCTGGCTTCTTATTAGATCTGCCTCTTTATTTTTCTAAGAGAGGCTGCAGGGCGATTTTTGGTTCTGTTTGGATTTATTGAGGACCACCTTTTAAAGCCAAACATCTTTATTGAGCTTTCAACATTTTCTTTCCAAATAGCTGCTAAACTAATTCTTTCTTCTTACCTTTTCTAAAGAAGGGTCCCTATTTTTTTCCTTTCTAAATTTGAATAACCTTGGGAACTCTTCATTTTCATTTCCTTCTCATAGTAGAATGTTTAATTTAGTCTGAAGCTTTGTGTTTGCTTGCAAAACATACTCTTCCAAGCGTTCAGTGGAACTATTCTTCATCTGAGGATTATGGAGTACAGACAACTGACCAGGACAGACAGTAGAAGTCAGAACACTTTAGAGTCAGAGGGGTTGCTTGTTTGAATTAATATTTCCATGTATCTTTTTTTTAAGAGAGGGAAATTTTTTGAGAGGATGATAGCTTCTTTCTATGCTTTAGTTTTGCTAGGAGAAGTTAGTGTTTGGATAAATATCTGAGCTTACTTTTATTATTTTCTGGTTTCATAGTACATAAAATATCAGCTCTAAAGGTAGCTATTGCCCTTGGAGAAAGAAAAACCAAATTCATCACTGCAGGTGATTTGCTGATAGCTGATGGTGATAAACTTAAGTTGCCCCTGATTTTCAGGGAGGAGAAGAAATGCTTTGTTACTTTCTTCCATGTGCTAAATCCCATCACAATTAAAATGTAAGAAATTTCGTGTTCCAGAGAACAAGTGATCATCATATCATCATAAATCTGAAAAATGCAGACAGGAATGACCATTATCCTCCAGCAACTCCTGGATCCATGTACTCCTAATAGGCTGCTGGAGCAGTCTATGGCATCTGTAGTAATAGACATTCCTCTCAATGAATTTTGGCTATTGATTGGCTCTGAATCACCCTCCCTTGTGATTGTCTCTTTACAGCCTGGCTACCACTGGACTCCAAGGACCTGGAAGACAAGGTTGTGATTCTCATACTTGTCATTCTATCCTCAGTAACTACAGAAGGCCTGGCATGTTATTTGACAAATATGTTGAGTATTAAATGATAGCTTTCTGGGAAACAGAGGCTAGAAAAAGAACCAATCCTAGAAAAGTCCTCAGGCTATTCGGATTGATAAGTCCAAATTTTGTGGGTTCTGAAAACCTGTACAGCACTGCCATAATCAACATGTAATTTGTGCTTCCACATAGACCTTCAAGGGCAGCCTGAGTGGCAGTACGTGGTGGAGGAAGCAGTGTCACCAGGTGCCCTGTGTTCACACCCACATCACTGTACCACTGGGAATCCCAAGCGGTATGGACTAATGTCGGAAACCTGCCTCACCTTTCCTGAACTCCCTTCATCCTCTCCCACAGCTCTGCTCAGTACATGCCAGGTCTTGGGAAAGATGATTGTGTGTTATCCACATGTTTACCCATTGAGGCTGTTGCAAGCTCAGGGGCTTGGTTCCCAGTTTCATTTTACCTGACTTAGCAGCAACATTTAACATATTCTGTCTTCCTGGGAACTGTTATTTCCCACTTGGTTTCTAGGCAATTACACTGTCTCAGGTTTCCTTCTATCTTACTGGCCTTTCTTTTTCAGGCTGTTTTCGCCTCATCTCCTGCATCTTAAAACATATTCCATCCTACTTGTTCTCTTGGTGATCTATCAGTTCTGCTGCTTTCTATATCTTTGAAATACTAAGGGCTTCAAAATTATATCTCCAATCTGCCTACTCAGCATCCACCTGGAGACTTGTTGGCCAGCTCACACCTAACAGATCCACCTGGATCTGAACAGAAACACCTGGTCTTTCCTCTCAATTTCTTCTTTGATGTCTTCCCTGATCTCAGTTGATAGCAGCCTCACTCTTCCAGTTGTACAGGAGAGAAAACTTGCAGTCATATTGACTCTTCTGTGTCTTCCATATCCCACATCTATGGACATATTCTAAATATGAATGCTTCTTGATTTACAATGGGGTACATCCCAAAAAACCATCATAAGTTGAAAATATCATGAGTTGAAAATCCATTTAATACACCTAACCTACTTAACATCATAGTGTGGTCTATCATAGCTTAAATGTGCTCAGAACAATCACATAAGGCTACAGTTGGGCGATATCAGCTAATACAAAGCCTGTTTCATAATAAAGTGTAATATCTCATGTAATTTATTGATCCTCTGTATCCAGGACACTGGCAATGGAGTACACTCTATGGGTTATTTATCCTCATGTTTGAATAACTTTCTGGAAGCTGTGGCTCATTGCTAATGCCCAGCATCAAGAGAGCCTCATACAGCATATCACTAGGCTGGGAAAATATCAAAATTCAAAATTAGAAGTACCGTTTCTACCACATGTATATCACTTTCACACCATGATAAAGTTGAAAAATCTAAGTCAAACCATCCTAAATCAGGGACCATCTGCATATCCAGAAGCTGACCACCTCCACTGCCTAGAGCCTGGGACAAATAACCATTGTCTCCCAGCAGCCACCATCCGAAAGGTTCTTCTGGGTTTACAAGACCCCCACATTCTCCTTTCAGCACAAACTGAGGGTGAGGGTGATACTATTAGCACGTAAAGCAGATTATGTCTCTGCTCTGTTGAAAATCCTCCCAGGGCTGGATTCCCAGTTTACTCAAGCCAAAGGCCCTGCCCACTGGGGTCTCCTCTCTGCTCTAGTCCCTCTGGCTCTTTGGTGCTCCCAAGTCAGACCCTTTGCTCAGGCCATTATCTCTCAAATGCTTTTCTCCAGATATCTTAGCCACTTTCTCATTGCAAGGACAAAATACTCAACACTCATAACTTAAAGGACAGGTTTATTTTGGCTCATGTTTTCAGTCCATGGTATGCAGGATCCAAGGCAGAAATGGCATGGTGGGAGGGCCTGGGTGGAGGATGGTTGTTCATCCTATGACATTCAGGAAGCAGAGAGAAAGAAAGAGCCAAGGAAAGAGTTATACCTTCCCAGGTCACCAATTGACTACCTCTTCCCACCAGGCCCACCTTCTAACAGCACATTCAGCTATGGATTCATCAGTAAATCAATCCACTGACAAGTATAGTGCCCCCATGAGCCAATCACTTTCTAAAAGTCCCACCTCTGAACACCTGAGTAATATTCTAGATCTAAATCTAACACCAGACATTTTCATAGCTTCCTCTCTGCTCCCTCAACTCTGTACTCCTGCATCTGCTTCTCAGGAAGGCCTCTCCTAGCCACACACTTCCCACATGGTAGCATTCCACATCTCTTCCCTATGATCCATTTTTCTCATTGTACTTCTCATCTTTAAATATACTGTGACTTGGGGCCGGGGATTTAGCTCAGTGGTTCTGCCGCCTGCCTAGCAAGCGCAAGGTCCTTAGTTCAACCCCTGGTACAAAAAAAAAAAAAAAAAATACGATGACTTACTTATTATGTCTAGTCTCTGAACTCCACTAGAAAATAAGCTCTAGGAGAGTAAAACATTTCATTTTGTTCATAATGGTGTCTCTAGAATGTAAAATGGTGACTCATACATAGTAGTTGCTTAATAACCATTTGTTTGATTAATTAATTAACCTGGGCCATAATACTAAATTGGGAGGAAAAATACACTTGATGGCTAAATCAAGATCAAAAATTGGGCCAGGAATGTAGCTCAGCAGCACCAAGACTGTCTGGCAAGCACAAGGTCCTGAGTTCAATTCGAGGTCCTGAAAAAAAAATTTTAATTTGCATTAGTAGGCTGAATTTAATACCATAAAGGTCATGCAATAGATGTAAATCCCCATAGATGAAAGCCAACTCTACAGACAAAAGATGGGAACATTCCATGGGTACACTAAAGGTCATACAAGACTATGATTTCAGAACCAAACAGCAGGAACGTGTCTTTTATCTGAAAGTCTAATTGTCAAGTTAATGCATATATAGTTCATAGATCATGATAGATACTTGTTTTACACTTATTTTTGTAGCTCAAAAAATGGGGGAAGAATTGAATTCCTCCCTGGGCATCCTGGCTAAGAGGGATCCCCATTTGGAAAACATGGTCTTGATTTGGAAAAGAGCCACTTTGGGTAGCAGTGAGTCATGTTCATGGGAGAAATATTTCTAATATCTTGCTATTATTTTCAGTGGGAAAATCTCAGGAATGATCTAACTAGCTTCTTTAGATTTGTGACAAGCTATTCTGTGGAAGAGTGAACATCCTGTGTTACCTTGGTTGGTAGAACTGAGACCAGTGCGAAGACAAATTTCAGATAAGAAAAAGGAAGATATGTAAATAGGTGAGAGAGACAGAAATATAGAGCAGTAGCTCCTAGAGGCAGTGAATCTTCCATCGCGGAGGGCACACCAGGAGATTAGGTGCACATATTTTACAGGCAAAGATTGCAGGGGGACTTAAGACTTCATTAATTCAAGTCCTCCATGAATCAGACACCAAGATGGGGTTAGATATCCAAAAGATTTATTGCACCAACAAGATAGGAACCAGGAGGGTCTAGGAGAGCCATCAGACCACTGTGAAGGTCTGATCTCTTCGAAGGAGAGAGGGAATGAAGGAGGATTGGATGGAAGAATATTCTACTGCTGTGCTATTATAAGAAAGCATTGGAAAGGCCAACAGGGAGTCTTTGAGCTCAAGTTACCCATTCAAAGAGCCCCACATCATGTTGGGACCGGTCTGCTATTCTCAGCCACTGGCTGAGAGCTATCTGTGGGAACCAGACCTCTGTGTAAACATGGTGATTGGAACTTCAGAGCAGTGTCTGAGGCCATTAGTCAGTTACACTCCCAGGGATAGGAGTTCTGAGAGGTGAATTTTCACAGCCAACATAGGTGCTCTAGTGGGAACAGTGCAAATTGGTCTTCAAAGTCCCAGAGTTCACTCTGTTTCTAAGACAACATCATGAATCTTCTCACCCTTCTCCATATGGCTCTCCTGACTATTAGCATCTTCGAGACACCTGATCTGCATCCCCTCCCCCAGCAAAAGCTGCGTGCAATAGATGCTCACTGAGCATCCAACAAGTGATAGATGAGGCAGCAACCACTCCCTATGACCTGCTAGCTATGCTCTGTATTTCCAGATCTTGGAGGGAATCTATTAACTTAAATTGAGGACAGTAAATGTCACTCAGCCATGATCCCCAGAGAAAGCCTTGGAAAGTGAAGTTCAAGAGAGGAAACAACCTTCATCATTGCAGAAGTGCCAGGACTAAGTGGAACAGCCCCTGAGCAGAGCATAGACTGGAGGCTCATCCATTACCCACCTCTTCCCTTAGAAAGACGGCCCTCATTTATTATTTCCAGACTGGATTCTACTTAGATTGTGTGAAAAATGTTTTATCAGGAAGTGAATATCATTTCCAGACAGAGATCTTCTAATCACCTTTGCAGTTCTTAGAATTATTATTCTGTTTCCAAATGTTTGGTTTGTGTAACATTCCTCATTTATATTTGTGAACTCTTTATAGCAAATGTCTTCATTTGGAAAATTCTGACAGTACCTCTGTTGTTGGTCTATGTTTATGTCTTCTAGAAAGATACCACCTCTTTTCCTTCTGAATTAAAGTAAAATTGTATATGCAGTACTAGAAAGAAATATTTGCTGGAATGTTCCTTCCTGTTGCATAGTAGTTCTGCAGTGACTCATTCTGCTCACTCAATGTCATCTCTTGCCCTAAGGTCTCCTCTTTCTTCAACACCTTCTGCTCCAAAATATTCCATTGTTCTTCTTTTTCCTTCTCTCTTTTCCTCTTATTCCTCCAACTCTCTCTTGTTTTGAACAAGCCTTTCTCTTCTCTGCTGTAAATATACCACACCCATTCCAGCCCCTGCTTTCCTTTGCTAAACTATCATCTTTTCTCTCCTCTGTTATCCAAACTCCATTCATTCTGCAGAACCCACAGAAAGTTCTGCAGACCCAGCTCAGCTGATGAAAGCAAAAGGGCAGGGTTCAAACCCAGTGACATTTCTCTTCCACTTTATCCCCGAAAGTGGCACTTCTACTATTGAGCATCTATTCAGCTACCTTGTCTCTTCCTCTCTCCACAGCCCCCTCCACTGTTCCTATCATGCACCAGGTCAGTGCTACCATGAGGAGCATCACTTTGTCATGGCCACAGCCGGAGCAGCCCAATGGCATCATCCTGGACTATGAGATCCGGTACTATGAGAAGGTGAGCCAGCTCTGCCTGCAGTGTTGTAAGATCCAAGGCCAGCTACTGTTCTATGGCCAGTGGAGGTCATGAGGAGACAAGCTGGAGGAAGTGCTGGGGAAGAATCTGGTGATGGAGTCCAGGAGCTCCCTGAGGAGTTAGTGACGTCTTCTCTGGCAAAAGCCTCTGAAGGTCAGACACTCTTACCCCAACTGAGGAGATAATCTTCTAAGTCCCCACCCCACTGCCTGTACAGTCCACTGGGCTGGACTGGGCAGGCTCAGGCCCTTTTCCAGCTATGTGTTTGGTATAGTAATACAGACTGCTGCTGCAAAACTGCCAGGTGTCCTGAATCCTCAGAAGATTTCATAGTTTCGTAGATCAGTGGTTTTCAAAGTTTTTGATCACGTGCCTCCAATATAAGGTTTTTTATTTATAAATTATTTCCCTACATGATGCATTAACATATCTGTGGAGATTAAAAACATGTAAATGGAAACTTACAAGAATGAGGCATCAATTAGTAGAAATAGAAATTTATGTATTACCTTCCTCTACTGCTCTTTAGCAGCTGCTGCTGTGGGTTACAGCAGAGCATATGCTGCCAAGGAAAGGGGAACGGTGCCCTGCAGAGTTGGTCCCTAACCTATCAGAGAAGGAAGAAAGGCCTCCCTCCCACCATGGTGAATGGCACATTTGCAGAAATACCAGGAAAATACAGTGCTTTCTATACTACCCCAACACATCATTTGCAAAAAATACCAGATGCTTTCGTTCATTTGTTCAACAAGTATTTACTGAATAATTACTATTTGACAGGTGCTCTTCTAGGTACTGTCTGTGATTTATCAGTGATCAAACAGATAGAGATTTGTGCCCTTAGGGGCTTACTTTCCAACCACAGGAGATAAACAATGAACAATTAACATAATAAGGAAATTACATAGGATGTTAGAAAGTAAATAGAAAAGACCTGAAAATAGAAAGCAAAGACCTGAAGAAAGTCAGGTTGTTATGAAGCAGTTATCTGAGGGAGGAAGGGACAACAACCTGTGTGGATCCCTGAGGCATTACCATACCAAGAGACTCAATGAGCAGGAAGGAGACCGGCACAAGGCAAGTGATGGGAGCAGGGGAAACTAGTACTGTATTTATGTCAAAGGTGTATAAGACTCACTTTCTCGGATTTAAGAACAAATCCAACTTTTGAATGTTCTCTTGGAATGGAACTTGTTTGTAAGTCGGGGACTTACTGTAATCAAAAAAGGGGATGAGGGCTTGAATTGGAGTAGAATGTAAGAGCTGTTGAAGTGTTGCTAATTTCTAAGCATAGAGTATAAACCCTCAAGTGTAGAGGGTTTAGGCTGATCCACCAGAAGAATGTAGCCACTGTTGACTGAGAAGGGGATCACTGCGGATAAAACATATTTGGGGTAAGGGAAAGGACAGGATTTCATCTCTGTGTCTAAATTCCTGAATGTTAGCCATGTAAAGATAAGGACTAGGTAGCTAGATGTGCATATCCGGAGTTCTGGAGAGGGGAATCACGTTGAACATCTGGGAACTGTAAGAATATAGACAGCATAAAAACCCGGAGCCTGGGTGAGGTCATCCAATGGGTCAATGGAAATAAGAGGATCAAGGACTTTCAGCCCTGCATCATGGGACCATGTTGAATAGTGGGACATGACTGCATTAGCAAGCTGAAGCTGTAGTTTCTAGTGTTCTCTGCAACTAGCCAGGAATGCAGATGTGGTCAAATTATTTAACCATTCTAGGTCACAGATTCCATATTTCTAAAATGGTAGCAGTTTACCTCCCTGAAAGTGAAGGTCCAGGTAGATCCCTAAGTCAGCCTGAAAGGAGTTGTGCCCTTATCTGAACTTTTCAGCAAAGCAGAGGGTTAGGCAGCATTCTATATTATGCAGAGAATACAGGGGTTTGTAGACAGCTTATTCAGATAATTTAATGAATTTGGGGCAACCTAAGCCATCTGGATTCATAAGCACCCATTATATTTAATCCATGTTAAATTTGGGTCCCTTAATTGCTTGCCACTTTTTGGCATTAGATAAAGTAAGTGTTGAATTTCCAACATGTTTTGGACCAAACTGGACCAATTGATCACATGGTCTCATCATGTATCAAAGTGGGCCTAACAGTTCTATAGAGTTTAGTATACAGTGTGATGTCAGAGACATTGGGAAAGGTCCACTCCGTCCTCTTAGCATACACAAGATCTTGCAGCCCATGAGCTTGAAATAGCAATTCACCTCAGAAAATTAATAATTTCTCCCTTGAAGGGACTAGTTAGGTGCCAGGAGCTTTATAAACGTTACTTTTTCCCTCACACCCCCATGTGGGAAATACTAGTATCATTGGTATGGAAAAGGAACCAGTGCATAAAGAAATTAAAAAACAAAAACAAAATATCACTTGCCCAGGGGCACAAAGCCAAAAAGTGAAACCAAGTTCTTTATTGTGCAGCAGGTGGCAGTGTTGGGAAGGGGCAGAATGTATTGGACTTCACCTGCTCCTTCTCAGCTGCTGTGCCCAGGGCAGCCACACTACTAGCTGGGCTGGAGTAAAAGGCTTAATTAAGGACAGAACTAGGACCAAAGCCATGCAACTCGTGCCCTTGTGCCTTGGCTTCCTGCTCCCAACCCATCCCAACTTCTTGCACAACCTTTCTTTTTACATTTAAATTTCTGCCCTTGAAAGACTAATTAACTTCAACTTCTTATACTATGAAGAAAGCTTATTTTCCTGTTTTAGGCCACCTCCACACTTCTCATTAATTTTACTGATTATTAAGACACAGACACATAGCAGCTCAAAGCCTGAGGCAGCTTGCACATTTTAGAGATGCATATTATTGTCCTCACTCCAGAGGATAGGATGCTTTCCTTGGGAAAAAAGACTCTTTGCCAAAGAAGTGGTTACCATTCAGTATATTACTGCAGACTTCTCCTTCACTTATAAGGTATTCCGCTGTGAAGTCCATTACATTGCCTTGACCATTTCTAATATGATGAAAGAAAGACATTAGCCTGTGAAGGTATCTTGAAATAATAACCACAATGATAATTCATCATATATTGAGTACCTAGTATGTTCCAGACAGATACAGATATATTCACTCTGATCCTCAAAAAAAAGGGCCAGGGATTTAGCTCAGTGGTTCCGCCGCCTGCACACAGGTGCAAGGTCCCGAGTTCGATCCCCAGTACCAAAAAAAAAAAAAAAAAGAGAGAGAGATACTTGAAAACTAGATATAACCAATTTATATATGATGAAACTAAGTCACAGAAAGGTTAAATGACTTAGCCATGACCACACAGGTCACAGGTGGGGAGTCACAGAAGCAGAACTATTGACATTTTTATAATAGTTCAGTGATAGAAACTTCTGAACTCAATATGGGAGTGGATGCAATCACCATTGATTTGAGGACCTCTAAATTGGTGTGGTCTTGGAACTAAGAGACTGTATCTTTGTATTAAATCCAAACACATGAAACCAGAAGTATCTGTCTGCCTGCTCCACATAGCCATGGAATCCTGGTCTTTGGAAGATGCAAACACAAATAGAATCCAGCCCAGTAGATGTCCTGGATTTTATCCAAAGATGCAACACTCACCATTCCTCCATCATATATCGCCTCCTCTCCCTAACACAAGTCCTAGCCCCTTCATTTCAACCAGGAGTGATTGTAGGAGGACAGCAGCCATAGGCAGAAGTATAGCAATAGATGGGCATGGCTGGGCTCCTGTGGAGCTTTATTTATTAAACAGAGAGCTGGACCATGGTGATAGTTTTGCAACCTCTGAAAATCCTGCCTGGATCTCCTGTCCAACATTACCTTCCAGTTTGTATGAGGGACACTTCAATTTCAGCTCTGTAAATAGAATCAATGAGGCTTTGGCCTGCTCCAATAGCTTATTAATAGAGACCTCAGATGCCATCAAGTTGATGACATTTCCAGAGCCTCACCCAGGTTCATTCCTCCATTTTAAAACATTTCCATTCATCATTCGCTCTTGTTTACTGTCTTGTAGCACTTTTTACTCCCAGTGTCAGCGCATGTAGGCAAACCATGGGAGGAGCATCTACATCTGCTCTCAGCTGTCTTAATGATTAAGTGCTTCCATCTTGCTGGCACTGAGTAACAGTTGTCAAGGCTAGGAGAGAGTGGTTTAGGTTGAGGAATTTCTACCCTTCACATTTTAAGATCATTTTCTCATAGAAACTCTTTCAGAACTTGATAATATCTTCTGTTCAATCAATTGGTTCAAATAACTGGGTCACAGTATATTACTTGTTCACATCCTTAGCAGAGAGTTGTTGGGATCCAGGTAGTACAAGCACTGCGCTACACGTTGGGGTAGTGGGGATAAAAGGGAGAAAGGCGACATAACCAGTGCCATCACCAGCTACCACCTCTGTCTTCACATACACATAACAAAATCAGTCATCAGTTACCTTGCTCATTGGTCTCACGCATTTGCCTGGAATTGATTAATAACATTGTGGGGAACAAGAACTGATATTCATTCTAGTCACTGAACTTCTTCAAGAATGTGTTGACTATAAAGTGACTGTGGGTTAATGTATCAAAACACATTTTCTTTCAGTAAAAGTTACCCAGCCAATGTTTCACTTATTTCAAATAGTACAAGACTCTATCTGGTTCCAGTAAAACCAGAGGATCCTCAGAGCTGCCTGTATCTTGTAGCAATGGGATTTTCTTCTTATGTGCAGTGATGAAGTTTACATAGTTTCAGACCTCAGGTCTCAGGTGTGTTAAAATAGTAATTATCAAAGTTCTAGAGCTGGACATTTAGCTCAGTGGTTCCGACGCCTGCCTCACAAGCACAAGGTCCCGAGTTCAATCCCCGGTACCAAAAAAAAAAAGTTCTAGATGACATCCCTTCTATGGTAAACAGCCCTCTTTCTTTTTTTAATTAAGTTTATGTATTGGTACATTTTAAGTATACAATATAGTTACATTCATAGTTGGGATCTTGTACCCTTACATGATGTATCTTGACTCTTATTTTTTCCCCATTCCCAGGCCCTCCCTTCACCCCCCCATCCTTCCCTATTTACAAATAATTTGTTTCCATTTTTTTCCTTTTCTCATATTTTTTCATTTTCCTTTTTTCCTTTCCCCTACTCCTCCCATTTCCACTATTCCTTTAGACCTTTTCTTCCTATTTCACAATATCAATTATACATTTTGATCCTTATTTACACTTTTAGTTTTTCACACCAGAGAAACTATTTGATATTTACACACGTGTGTCCTATTTATTTCACTTAATAGCATGGCCTCAATGTGCATCCACTTAGCCATAAATGTCTCTACTTTCCCATTCTTTATGGCTGAGTAGTACTCCATTTTATTTAAAAAACCCACGTCTTCTTTATCCAGCCTCCAGATGATGGGCATTTGGGCTGTTTCCAAGTTTTAGCTATTGCAAAGCTGTTCCACTACAAGCATGGGTGAGGATGTATCACTGTGGTGTGATTCTTTTAATTCTTTTGGGAAGATACCCAGCAGGGGAATAGCTGGGTCAAATGGGACTTCCAATCCTAGTTCTTTGAGGTATCTCCATATTGATTTCCACAGTGGTTGCAACAGTCTGCACTCCCACCAACAATGGAGAAGGGTTCCTTTCTCTCCACAACCCCACCAGCATTTGTTATTGGTTGATTTCTTGATAGCAGCCATTCTTTATGGGGTGAGGTGGAATCTCAGCATTGTTTTCATCTGTATCTCTCAAATTACCAGTGATGTTGAGCATTTTTTCATATGTTTATTTGCTGCTTTTACTTCTTTGTCTGAGAAATGTCTGTTCATTTCACATGCCAATTTTTGAATTGGGTCTTTATATTTGGGGGGGTCTGATTTTTTTGAATTCTTTATATATTCTAGATAGTAGACCTTTGTCTGAGGAACAGCTGGTAAAAAATTTTTTCCCACATTGTAGGTTGTCTTTTAGCTCTGTTGGTGGTTGCTCTTGCAGTGCAGCTTTTTAATAAGATGAGATCCCAGTTGTTGATTCTTTGTGCTATTCCCCTGATACTGAGGATTTGTTCATAAGTCTTTTCCTATGCAACGTCTTTGAGAGTTTTAACTTATCCTCCAGCAAGTTTAGAGTTTCTGTTTTAACATTTAGATCTTTAATCCACTTGGATTTTAGTTTACTGCATGGTGAAAGACAGGGGTCTAGTTTTAATCTTTAGCAAGTTGAAATCCAGTTTTTCCAACACCATTTATTAAAGAGACTGTCTTTCCTCTAGTGAGGATAGTTGGCTCCTTTGTCACAGATGAGGTAGCTGAGTATGTCTGGGGTTGTTTCTGCATCTTCTAATCTATTCCACTGATCCTCGGGTCTGTTTCTTTGCCAGTACCATGCAGTTTTTTTTATCACAGTGGCTTTGTAGTATAGTTTCAAGTTGGGGATTGTGATACCCGCACCCTGTCTCTGTTGCCTAGAATTGCTTTTGCTATTCTAGGTCTCTTCTGGTTCCAGATGAATTTTTGGATTGTTTTCTCTAGTTCTGTGAAATACATTGTTGGGATTTCAATTGGGATTGCATTGTATCTTTATACCAGTTTTGGAAGTATGGCTATTTTCACTATATTGGTTCTTCCTACAAAGGAACAAGGGATGTCTCCATTTTCTTGTATCCTCTTCTATCTCTTTTTTCAGAGTGTTGTAGTTCTCAATGTAGAGGTCTTTTGCTTCCTTTGTTAGATTGATTCCAAGATATTTCATTTTTTTGGATGCTATTGTGAAAGGGATTGTTTCCCTAATTTCTCTCTCAGTGAGTCTGTTATTTGTGTACAAGAAGGCTATTGATTTTTGAGTGTTGACCTTGTATCCAGCTACTCTACTGAATCTGTCAATTAAGTCTAGAAGTCTTTTGGCGGAGTTTTTTGGGTCTTCTATGTAGAGTATCATATCATGGTAAACAGCCCTCTTTCTGCTGGTGTTAAGAGTGATGGTGGGTTCTGTATATCAAATGATGAGTAGGTAGTGCCTCCCCAGGCAGTCTCTTCCAGTGGTCAGTGGGTCACCCTCCATGAAGATGAGGATAGGCCTTTTTGTAAGGTTCAACATCAGTTGGAGCTAGCCTGGAATCAATGATCCCCTTTGACTGCTTCTGAATCACCACCATGGTCCAGCTATCTGCTATATGCTGCTCACATTCCAGATATTCTAATTACTCAAAGGCTCTGATCCCCTCTAAGTCTTGCTTTTGCATGTTTTATTCTGTTCCTTCTCCGCAGTCATCCATGTGGCTCATTTTTTTCATCTTCCAAGACTCGACTCATGCCACCTTTTCACTCCCTTGGAATGGTTCTCTTCAGATGTCTGGGTTGTTTGTCCCCTCGATATGTCCCCCACAGGACATATGGTATGATATGTCCCCTTGATATGTCCTGCACAGGATAGGTCTCCTCCTGAGCTTCAATCAGTACTGCTGTCATCTTCGGTTTATTTTCTAACCTACCACATGAGATTTTTTTGTCCTCAGAAGGGAGGGACCATACCTTCGCATTCACAGTTCATCTACAGCACCCAGACATGCAAGTGTGTCATAAATGTAGTTGCCTGGATGATTGAATGAATGATTAAATGAATATACACCAGGTTATCTCTGCTTTTGCAAAGTACATGTTTACATATTTTAAGACAATGGGAATTTCTTATTCAATTTACTCTATTGTTTTGTCCTGGCTCAAATACCTGAGTTCTTTCTATCATTTGACTGAGGATGTGATTTATAGACCTCTAGTCATGCAGCTTTCTTCTCATTTGTCACCTTGCCTCTCAGACCACTGTGACCAGAACTTATAACAGCACCCAAATCTCCACGGGTTAATAGGGGGGTCTCCCTTCAGTGTTTCAAGCTCTTCATTTTCACTGAGGTCACCATCTCAATCCAGGACTCATTATGCAGACAAAGGAAGGCATAGATGCTAAAACTAAGCTTTTTGCTTCTTTACGCTTGGAGGTAGACCAGCAGCTTTGCAGAGAAAAGATATGTTCACATGAAGACAATTAGAGACAAGGCTGGTATCTAATGGGCTGAGAGTGAGACATAAATCAGAAATGCAGCAATGAAGGGAGTCCACAGGCTAGAGTAGTGACAAAGGCCTCCTAGAGAGGAGTCCTTGGAAATGTTGGCTAAAAGAAGGTCTAGTGGGCAGGGTGTAGTCCCTGGAGAGACAGCAAGGCCATAGATTTGAGAGAATAGAGAGAATAGAATTGAGAGAATAGAATTGACTTCATTATGAAGGGCTTGTAAACCTAGACTTAGAAGTTTCTTATTTATATGATAGCTTTAGGGAAAGTCAAGAGAACTTTTAAGAAAAGAAATTTGGCATTGGATGGAGGTTAGGTGGGAGGAGAGCATTAGAAAAGATGGGAGGCCACAAAAGTCCAGGCACCAGTCCTATGTTATGTGAGATCACCAGCAAAGACAGAACATACCCCTTAGGTATGTTAAGTAGAAGAGGCAGGATAAAATATACAAGCAAATCTGTTCACTGCAGAGGATACATATATGTAAATAACAAGGGCTATAGAAGAAAGGGCAGAAAGTGTAGGAGAAAAAGACAGGATGATAGGGTCATCCGCTTGAGTGGGGTAGGGGGTAAGGACACAGAGAGAAGAGACATGTTCTCCTTAGATGCTGGTGGAGGAGAGCTAAGGAATGGATACCCAGGCACAGGCCAAGGAGAAGGCAGAAGTGGGGGAGGCAGTCCAGAATGGCCTCAACTGCTTCAGCAAAGAAGTAAAGTCTCGGAGTGAATAGGGAATCCTGAGATGGAAGAGAAAAGACTGCAGCTCAGAAGAAGTAAGACAAAAGCAAGCAGCAGATGGATGCTGCCAGATTTGCCTCTGCTGAGGTCAGAGTTTGACAGGGCTGTGCAAAGCTAGATAGTGTGGGTAGTAAATGTCTATGAGCCCCCTTGTCAGGCTCTGAGAGCTCAGCTGTTTCAGACACCACACAGTCCAAAGTTCATTCTGCATCCCCTTGGACCAGGCCAGACTGTCCTCATTCAGAGGGAGACAACTTCTCTCAGATGTGTAAGATGGAGCCTGAGTGCCCCAGGAATGGAGTGGGCGGGGGGTGCAGTGCTCATAGCAGGATGGTGACCCCTTTCCTTTGTTCTTCTGTAGGAGCACAATGAGTTCAACTCCTCCATGGCCAGGAGCCAGACCAACACAGCCCGCATCGACGGGCTGCGGCCCGGCATGGTATATGTGGTGCAGGTGCGTGCCCGCACAGTGGCTGGCTATGGCAAGTTCAGTGGCAAGATGTGTTTCCAGACTCTGACAGATGGTAAGATGGGGTGGGGTGTGGGTGAGTGAAGGCAGTGGCGGGGTCAAAGGGCAAGCAGTGGAGTGAGGAGCAGCCCCGAAGCAGCTGCCGTCACAGCCCAAGTGCAAGACCTCTGACGGGTCTGCCTCCCAGGAGAGCCACTACACTTGCTTGATGCCTGTATGTTCTCTGCAGTCTGGCTGATCTCTCTCCTAACCTTTGATTGGATTTTCCTTTGATAGGCTCTGTGCCACACACAGCACAGTGGTTTTGCATTAGCACAACAGTGAGACCCAAGCATGTCTCATGGTGCCCTCTCTCTTGCCTCTGTGTGGAGGCACAGGCGCCTGTGCTGCTTTATCCTCAATCCCTTCTTATTCTTCTGTATGTGGGGGTCCACAGCCTAAATGCATGAGCTTGGATCTCCAGGAAGGAAACAGAGACAATATTTGGGGTGTGGAAGTCTTTTACCCCTGGAATCTCAGCACACTTGGAGCAACTTCACATATGACCCAAAGTAGGTCCTGCTCAGGTGTCTCCAGAGACAACAGTCATTTTCTTTGCCAGGATGGAGTCTGCTCCTGAAATACTTCTATTTTGGAGCTTTATTAGTTCCATATTATAACCATTTCCCTAACCCTTTGAGACACTTCCTTCCTTAGTTCTAAAACTCTGATTCTCTGTAGCCTTAGCATTGCGCACGGGTCTGTCTGACTATCCACCACTCTTTTAGAGCTAGCCACTTATCATAGTTTATGTATTCACTCGTCTATCTGCCTACCTACTGGTTTATTTTGATTTATTTATGAACTGCTTCCAGATAATTCTCCAAATGTCAGCCTATTCCTGACTCCCCAAATTAAAAGCCTTTCATTTTTCCTTTGTTAGTTAACTTACGTAGAAAAAAGTCTTATTTTTATACACCATTCAAATTTAGGCCCACACACTTAGGCTGGGTGTTTAGTAGGGCTTGAGGTTTATGTTGGCTCACGTTATATTTTATCACAATTTTTAAAATTGCTGCTGAGTGTTCTGGTGTTAGGATCCTGCTGTAAGGAGAGCAGCAGCTGCCCTAGATGGGGTCCCCAGATGGTGTCCCCTTTTTTCCAGTGATTCACAGATGGATGCCTTACTGTAAACTGTCCAGCCCCTAGGGGATTGAAGTTTCCAGCCTGTTTTGAGTTTATTTTAGGTGAACTTTCTCTTATATTTTGAGGATGGTGAGATGAGGTAGAAAGGTGAGCCAGTTCATTGAGATTAATAATGGTGCTGGGATGAAAAGAATGCAGGCCTCCCTTAAGGACTTGCCCCCCTCTTTGCACCTCACTTACCATCTAGATTTATAGGCACTTTGGCATCAGAAGGTACACAGGATTAAAAGCCGAAAGCTCAAAATGCTCTGAGCACCGGTCTCTTGGCAATTCTGCTAGACAAATCAAGAAGTAACAAATTTCTCTCAAGAAGGCTATTCCTTTTACAATTGGCAGTTAAATTTTGTAGACCCAAGAGGGGCTAGATATAAGAGAGTTCTGGTAAGTGGCCAAATTTAGGAGTATTTCTCTTAATGATGGAGGTTCATACATCAGTAGTGATTATGTTCACCGAAGCTGCAGGTCCATCTGCTGTGCAAAGGTGAGTCTGAAGGTTGATTAGTAATAGGGTTGTGTGGGATTCCTACCCAGATCAGTGGTCACACTTTATGTGAATGACCACCACATGGGGCATGGCATCAGTGGGCCCAGCTGCTCTTAGCTATATTATGCTGACATTTGACTTAGTGCACTGATTTTTACCCATTCAGATTTCATATTGCTTTATGAAGCTTTTAGTTTATGTCATTGTTAAAGACTCCTCACTGTGATTCCCTGCCCTTTATTTTTGACCAAAATTATTTATTTTCAAGTACACATTGTCTTAGTTACTTTTCTCATCGCTGAGACAAAATACCTAACACTCAAAGTTAAAGAAGGAAAGGTTTATTTCAGCTCACAGTTTGTAGAGGTTTCAGCCCATAGTCAGTTGGCCCCAAAGCTGATGGGATGGCAAAGGGGCATCACAGAGGAAAAATTACCCATGGAAAAGCAGGCAGAAGACAGCAAAGCAGCAAGCCTGCCTTCTTTCTGTCCTTTTATATTTCATCCAGGCTATAAGCCTATTGATTGGTGCCACCCACACCCAGGGTGGGGCTTCTATTATCCACACCTTTAATTCCAGTATTATACCCTTAATCCACATTCACATTCCCTAAATCCAGCCACTTCTGAAAAGCCCCACGGATGCCCACATGAGGCTTTGAGGGGACATCTAGATACAAACCATAACACACGTAACAGAAAACTCTCAGTTGAAGGCAACTGAAACTTTACCTTCAGACTTTCCAATTGATTTCTACTGAGCAGGAAGCTTCACAAATCAATAGCCTTGCTTTTAGAAGTCTCTTTCTCCAACCACGTAGTTGAGGTTGGTTTGTAAACCTTGCAGAGCGTAAGAACCCACCAGAGTGTTGGTGAAACATGCAGATATTCTGTCATTCACTAGAGACTCTAATACTGTAGATCTCAGGAGGTGCCAGAAATAAAAATCACTTATCAGTTGTGCTCATGGAATCCTGGTGCCTATCATGGGCAATCTCACTTTAATAAGGATTATCCTAAATATTGCCAGATAAAATAGAGGATGACAAGTTCAATTTTAATTTCAGGTAAATAACAAATAATGTTTTAGTATAAGTGTTTCTAATGCCATATTTGGGACATACTTTTACTGAAATAACATTCATTGTTTGATTGAAATTCAAATGGAACTGGTGGCCTTGTATTTTTATATGCTGTATCTGATACCCTAATTATAAAAGAACATAAATAGCTGGATCTCCCATTGCCTGGGGTCAAACATTAAATAATGGCTTTTCAATACCAGTGAATGGTAAACCACAATATTAATGATGACTAGCAGGGCCAAGTGGTTTATGTGGATTAAAAAACAGAGAATTAGTATTTGGGGGAATCTATGATAGGTCAGACACTGAAACGTTCACACGGTTTGATCTTTTTTATTTTTTTCAACAGACAAGAGGTCTGAGGGTCAGAGAGGCTAAATAACTGGCCCAAGCTCACAAAGATTACACTTGGAAATGCCAGGGTTTGGACAAGCTTTGTCTGCCTATGTGACCCCTGGGTTTCCCACTCTTTCTATAATACAGCATGGTTTTAACATCTGGCGGAAACTTTGATCCTTTTCTTGTCAAGTGGGAGCATAGAGTGCTAGGCTCTTTCTTGAGTATTTCTTCATCCTCCACAGCACCTGGTACTGTGCTGGCTGACTGCAGATAACTTCAAATATCTGCTCATTGATTCTGTTGACAATGCTGCATTTCAGCAGCCTCAGGTTTTTGGAGATCCCTCGGCAGCAGTTCTCATTTCCTCTCCATTGGACTTCTCCTTAGCATGGCTGACTCTCCTTTGGGAGACCTTTAAATGAGGCACTGGAAATTGGGAGTCATCCTTGCCCCAGAGACAAGTGTCAGCTCCAAGTTCCCAGATTCTCCCTATCACTGCTGTTTTGCTTATTGTGATCTTTGTCTTTTGGTTTTGTTTGCTTTTGTTTATTGATAATTTAAAGATTACTCAGAAGCATGGAAACTGTAGCATATATATTCTTTGGTATCATGCACTGAGTGCTAACAGTTTGGAAAGTGCCCTTGCAGAGGATTCTAATGTCACTTTTTCACCTAGATGATTACAAGTCGGAACTGAGGGAGCAGTTGCCCCTGATTGCTGGCTCAGCAGCAGCTGGGGTCGTGTTTGTCGTGTCCTTGGTGGCCATCTCCATCGTCTGCAGCAGGTAGGCCCTCCACTCTCATCTCTTCCCATGGGACCCACTAAACCCCTCTCTGTATGCCCTTCCTTTGTGCCTCTCCCCTGATTCCATCCTTTCCCAGGATGTGCAGATCAGACAGGGCCTGACCATTTACCAACATGATCTTCACTCTATTTCAATCTATGGGCCACCTAGAAATCTACAGATTATTTATTTTCTCAGTGCCTGGGATAAAATCCTCTATGGGAGCTGGGCAAGGGCATGAGTAGACGGCACACATCCTCCAACCTCATTTTAGCCAAGACTTTTGGCACCCCCTCACACACAGCAGCTTTTCAGAGTGACAGTCACAAAATTGCATTTGACCCACCAGAGCATCACTGCTGGCATACAGCGCATCCTCTACTTAGAGAGCTCGAGCTCTCTGTGACAAGCAAAAGTCAGGCATGCAGGAGAGGAGGTAAGGAGGAGGATAGAGGAACTCCAAGTTCTACACAAGGACTGGCCTGGAAGGCCTTTTGAATTTTTAATACTGTTTGCTAAAGCATTGGGTGGTTAGCCCAGATATGTACTTTCTGCAAAGCCCTGTAGTTTACTCCCTGCTGAGGAGCTCTGCAGTATGACCTGAGTGTTGAAGGGCTCCCTCATTGCCTCTATCTTTCTCCTAGGGACCATAGTGGGCCAGGTTTAAAGGCAGAGCCATCTGCCCAGATTGGTGAATAGTATTCAACCAGAATGCTAGACAGAGAAGGAGGGTTACCCAGTTCCCAGGGTGAACTACTGTCTGGACATGAGGCCTCGATACCTCTCTGCTGAGAGGGAACTTCTCTTCTGTATCCACAGGAAACGAGCTTATAGCAAAGAGGCTGTGTACAGTGACAAACTTCAGCATTACAGCACAGGCCGAGGTGAGTAGAAAGCATACATCCACCACCTGATCCCTGGAAAGCTACTGAATCAAGTGGACTAGGTTATATAGAAAGCCTTCAGCCCACACTGGCTGATCCAACAGCAAGTCACCTACCAACCTCAGTACCCAAGCAGCCACCTCTTTCTGGAGATCCCCAGGGACCACAGGCTGTCTGACCCATCTTCTATCTGTCCTTTGACAATACTCATTGGAAGCCTGATGAGTAGATTGCCTTTTGCCTTGAAAAGCCCATACAGGACACCAGGAAAAGATAGGGTTTAGCAAGTCAGTGAATCCTGAAATCAGACTCAGTGGGAAAAGACAGAGGGTTCTCTATTAACATCTTCTGCCTTATCTTATCCAGTTTAGTAGCTGGGGAATGTGTTAACAAAATTCACAGATAAGCCATAGAACAGGAGGCAGGGAATTAAAAAGATAGCAGAGTCCAAGAGGCCAAAGTGCTGGGATATCTCCCAAATATTTTCTTTTTAAATTGTGCCTTTAAAAGTTTTTCTTACTCATTATCCTACCCGTCTGTCTTTTTTAAACCAATGTATAAACGTTACTTTCATAAAATTTCTCTTCACCAATGTACAACATAAAGTTCATTACCAGAACTGTTCCTTTCACTGAGCGATTATAACATTGCAGGAACCAAAACAGGTCCTGCCCCAGGTAGGCCTGGTCTCCTTCCTGCCTCCAGAAGCAGCACACTTAGATCCTTATTGCAGATATGTTCTGTTTCTAGATAGCTCCTTTAGGGTTCCACAGATCCCCTCTGAACTCTGCCCCAGCATTTTGCACTCTGCACTGTCACGGGCTTCCTCTGTAGGTTGCATCTCCCCTCAATCCTCAGGTCCCAGAGTAAGCCTTTTTCTTCTTGATCACTCAGCAGTGAGCCCCGTAAACAGACCTCAAGGCACACACGTGGTGCACAACCTCACTGGGGGATTCTTCAGGGCAGGAAAGCGGTCTCCAAGGCCATAGCTCTCACAGCCCACACTGCTACCCTTCTCCAAGGTCACCCATGCAGGAAAGTGACACCTAGATGTTCACAAGAAGCAGCTGTGCTGCAAGGAGCTTGTGTCCTACTGCTACCAGTGCTAGTTTGGGCTGTACAGAGGCACTCTGTAGATGTGGCTTTTGGTCCACAATCAAGACTCCACCAAGTGTTTGTAGAGGATCAAACCCCTGGTAGCTGGGGTTGCTTTGAGATCAGTGGCCACTGGGAGAAACAGTGGGCTGATCGATGATGAGGTGCTGCAGCTACTGTCCCATGGTGGTTAGAGCAACCCTGACAATCAGCAGCTCAAACAGGGCCGTCTCTGAGGTTACATGCACAGCTCCTGGTACAGAATCCCCCTCCCACACCCTCAGACTCTGGTCCTTCTTTGTTACTCATTTTTGAGGGAGGACCCTACAATGTCCTCTCATTTCTTACATCCTGGTCTGGTCTCTATCTTGCTGCAGAAGTTGCATGTGCCTTCACTCAGGCTTCCAGTCAGGGCCTCAACTTTCCCAGCTGGGAGGCAAAGTTACACCTGACCACCAGGGTACCTCAGAATCACCCCAAGGGCTTTCTGCTTCTCCCTGCTTTCCTCCCTCTACCTCGAAATTCTAACATTGCCTCTCCATTCACTCTGGACCAATTTTTGCCATCAAGAGCCACTATAAGGTCATTTTCTGATCTGGAATCCTCTGAACCCTGTGGATAAAGTATTTAGAGAGGGTCATGTCAACTTGAAAGAAGAGTCAGGACCACAGGGATACAGAATTTGGTTTAAAGGAGAAATCTTACCTTGAAGTCTACAGATATCCAAAGGTACCCTAGGGTGAGTTGGGCAAGAGGTCTCTTTCAAAAGGCATGCAGGCTAAGCCCTGATCCCATTCAGGTAGGCATAGAAGGTCCTCAAACATCAACAGGGTAGAGTATAGGGCACCTTTGGCTACTATATCCTGCATCCTGGATGTCTGCTCTTGGGGAGTAGGCTCTGCTGGGCTACCATATGGCAACCACGAGTACAAAGCTATGCTTCTAAATACAGCCATCTTTGCCAGTGCTCCATCACTTCTAAAGCCAACAGAAAGAGGTTTTCTGGTCCCTGTTTAGTCACTATTCCTAGGGCTCAGATGGACCCAGAGTTCTGCAGGGGCCTGAGTTCATTTCCTTGGCTACCTTGGAAGTCTGCATCTTGTATAAATATCCTTTTCCTCTATTCATAACTCTTCTGTTTTTACCCAATCCCTGACACCTGGCTCCTCCTTATACCTGGGTTCCCTAAGCTCACAGTCTCATGCATCGAATTGTATTCATGCATTTTTCTTTTGTGAACATCTGTCTTCCTGATGAAAGCTATTACAGTACTATTGGAAAATCACTATCAAAGGATTGTGTAAGGTTCAGCACACAAACAACCAGAGACAAACACCCAAAGAGAAAACTAAACCTCTTATGGCAGAAGGGCCTGGCCAAAGAGAGAGTAGAGGCAGGAGTGATGGATTATAGAAGGTTTCCTCTGTGCCCTGCCTTGAGAACTACACTCTGGTAGCTCATTTAAACATATCTAACCCTCACAGCCACTCTAGGGGGCAGGCATTAATCTAGGAAGGTTAAATGACTTCCCCAGGCCACACAGCTCATTGGTGGCAGAGGTAAACTGCACACCTTCTGAGTTTGGCTGCAAAGCCCATGTTCCCTCAACATTGCAGAGACTCAAGGCACCTGGTATTGAGGAGCAGCTCCAAGACTAATCTTACACACACTGACTAGTAGTCTGTGATTCTCCCCTTTAGATCCCATTCCTAGACCCAGAAAGCTCAATAATGTCTGGTCTTGAATATGTGCACCCAACTGTACCTGGACGAGCCACATTTATGCACCTCTGTGATATATGGACAGCAACTTCCATAACCCTAAGGATTTCTTGCTCCAAGCATGACAGAAGACCTACAGCAGCTGCCCAGCTCTACTCACCAGTGCTCGAGAAAGCCCCATCTTTCTCTCCCACAGGCAGAGTACTTGAGGGCACTTTAGAGGAGCTGGTGGCCCCTACCTTCCCAGAACTTCCTTTCAAATTGATGCAAAAGCTGAAAGAGACAAAATAGAAATGTGTGCAGTTTCCCTTCCTTAAGGAGTCAAGGTGTAACAGACCTGGTAAATTTGAGAACATAATGTGGTCTCCACAAGCACTGGTTTATGTTTGCTCAGAGCTTGGAGCTTGAGGGACAGGAACGCAAAGAGGGTTTTGGATTTGGATAGAAGCAGACTAGCAAGAAAACAGCCTAGGAGGAGAGTATGCGATATGATGCTGGATATTCTGATTTAGAAACTGTTAGCAGGTAGGTTCTTGTTCAAGGGGGAGGGGGAGGAAGTATGGGCTTCCCAAGTCTAGGAAGAGGCAGGTTACAATGTGTTCTCATGATTTCTGGGGCCAGAAAGTGGTAGCTGACTAAAAATTACCTGGACAAAATAATCCAAGTGGGCTACAGTAGACTTGAGAATCTAGAAAAGGGATGATTGATTTTACATTTAGGAAATGCAAACTGGTACTTAAAGAGATTGGGTACCACTTATTGAATAGTGGCTAACACCTCCCTGATTACTGACTTGAGTGGAGTCAGTAGGGCTGGGGAGAAAAAGAGAGAGGGGCTTGTTAATGGGTCAAGGGCTTTCAGAAAGGAGCCCTAATAAAATCACCTCTCTATAGGCAACTGTTGATAAAATCACAGAGCTCCTACTATTGCTAAAGTTGGAGAAAAGCACAGACAAATGGGATATGTGCCCAAAGACTTGAGACTGGCAAACTCTCATGTTTTGCTTAGGGAAAGAGGATAGGGCACAGAGAATAAAGGAATGTGAACTCAGGCCCTCCCAAACACTTGAAGATTGTGAAGCAGATGAATTTGGGCATTTGAACTTGAATGTAGTGATCATTGGGAGCCAATGAGGATTCATTAAGAAAAAAATTATAAGGAACCCTTCCTGTTTACTAAGGTTATATACATAGTAAATTCAAGAGGAATTGCAGATGCAATAAATTTTTAGTTTGAAAAATATTTTACAGTCTCCTAAGGGAAAACATTGTTAAGCAGATACTAAGCTTGTCTTCAAACCCAAAGAAAAGTGAGTTAGTGACTCTGTCAGCCAGAAACTCCCCAGTGTTATTCTGGTCCTTGTCCTATTCAATCTCTTGTTTGTTTGACTGTGTTTTTAACTTCATGAGTCAGATGCAAGCACAGGGATGCTGATCGAATTTGTAGGTAACAGTTGGAGAGTATAACTAACACCATAAAAGACAGAATCAAAATTCAGAGCTATCCAACAGCTTTGAATGCTAATTTGAAATCTGTAAGACAAAATGTTAGCAGGATAAGTCTGGAACCTAGTGTTTAGGTTAAAACAAAAGTACAGCAGTACAAATAGGAGGAAACCTGACTTGCTATTTATTTATGTGGGGGAAATTTTTTAAGTATTTATTTCACCACATGCTTAGTATCAGTGCCATTATAGTTGCTATAATATGAGAAACCCAAAATATAAATAAATTTAAAGGGCAAAATAAAAGAGAGATGATAGGAAACAGGGAGGTAGACTTTGTGGAGATGGGAAGAGGCTCTGGAGATGAGGGAATGGGAAGGAAGAGAGGGGAAGTAAAAATGACTAAGATTTAATTTGTATATTTACCAATTCCCCAACATGAATGTAATTATTAGGCATCATAAATATATACTAAGAATGAGAAAGAAGCTAAAAAAGAGAATACTACTACTATAACCCACCAATTTTGAGCACTTACTGTTTTAAACACTTTATGTATCTTAACTATTTTAATCCTCCTAACATCCCCATGAGGTACATTTTGCATTTGAGGAAAGAAAGCCTCAAAAAGGACAAACAACCTGCTCAGTCTTGGAATTTGTGATTTGCAAAACAAGATTTTTGACTCCGGTCTGTCTGACCCTGGGGTCCTGATTAAGGTTCAGCTCAGAAGAGATGACACACAGACAAGATATCTTCTGTACTGGTAAGAATACATCTAGAGTGATGGTCTTGGTTCTAGAAACCCCATTTCAAAGGACAACAGCCTTGGGTGAGGAGGAGTGACAAGTGGTGGCCTATTGCTGAGGAGACCTGCGAAGTCCAGTATCTGATGCTGAAATGCCCAAGCCGGCATCTGGATGTCATCATCAAGCATCAGCCACTGTGGCAAAGGAAAGAGATTCTGTGCTTCCTGAGGATACATGGCACCATCAAGGGAAAGATCAAAGTAGGCTGAGTTTGATTCCCTGTCAGAGCACTGTCTCCTTGCCTGGAGCTGTCCAACAAAAAGACAGTGTGCTTTGTGGGGAGTGAGCTCTGAGTATTAGGCAGAGGTTAGATAGTGCCCAGTAAAGGACACGTAGAGAGGATCATTGTTTTAGGGGAGAGATGGGACAAAATTATACCCAGAAACATGTCTAGTGCCAAGACTACACACCCAGCTTCTTGATTCTGGGTCCATTTGAAAACCACAGAGGACACAGCAGAGGACATGCTGTGTGCAGGGCCCCCAACTTACAGGGCCGGTACGTACTGCTGGAGGAAGGAGACTCACCATGACCATTTGGCTGCCTCTTCTGGAAGGTAACAGGGACATTCATAACTGATCATAAGTCAGTGAGAAACTGTGGGTGCATGAGGAAAGCTCCTTGGTGCGCAAGGTGGCTGTTTACTGTGGGTGCTTATTAAATATCAAATAAATTTAATGACCTAGATTTACCTGTGTGTCTGTTGCTGGCTCTGAGCCAGAACTTCTGGAAACTGTGTTAACTTTTTTAGGTCTGAGATCATTAGTTATTGCCATTGAGTTCCCAGCAGGATTTCAGTGGTCCAGAGCCAAGGAGCTTTGCCTGGAAGGACCTGCCTGTCCTGGACATTGAAACCCACATAGCAGAGGGATGTGAAACATCTTTTCCTGAAATACTTTCCTCAACAGGAAGCAGCTTGTGATCTGTTTTACTTTTCTAGTAGACAGATACTCAATGACTGGTTTTAGGGAGCAAATCCTAAAAATAAAGTAACACCCCTAAGCAGAAATAGGCAGGAAGATCTTTCCTCAAATCTATTGCTTTTCCATTCTGCTTTGTGTTCCACACTGAGATCCCATCTTCGGTTCTTCTTCACACTCAGACTGAGCACCCATGACCTCACCTCTCTGATGGAAAGACAGCCACCCTTTTATCTTAGCTGTGGCCATTAGAGGCAGAAAGAGTCAACTCCCCTAGCAATAGAGTTTCTTTCCCAAAATCCATTACCTGGTTAATAGCAATACATGGCTTGTATTAGTCAGATTTCCCATTGCTGAGACCAAATATTTGACACCCACATTTTAAAGAATGAAATAATTTATGTGGTTCACAGTTTCAGAGATTTCACTCCATGATCCACTGACTCTAAGGCAGAAACAACATGATAGACGGCATGGTAGAGCAAAGCTGCTCTTTATGGTGGAAAGCAATAGCAGCAGAGAGGAAGGGCCAAGGACCAGCAATAGACCCCAAGGTCACGCCTCCGTGACCCACCAGAAATGTATTTTACTAATCCCCTAGATGGCTCCCAAGCCAATCCAGTTGACCATTAAGTTTAACCATTACATGATTCTACAAGATTTGGCATTGATTTGGATTTGTCTGTTCCTCCCTCCTAATTCCCCATCTCTAATTGCTCACCAAGTACTACTGTCACCTCTTCATTTAAATTTTTCCTGCCTCTTCTGCTGTTCTCGTTGCAGCACTCTTGCAAACTGTTATCATATACCTTTAATTAATTATTGCAACAACCTCATAGCTGTTTTCCCAGCCTATAGCCTCTTCCCTACAAAAACACATGTGAATACTGCAATCTGCCACAAAAATGAGCTCCCCAATGTCCTGTTCTCTGTTCATGTCCTCCCCTGCTGATGGAACAGCTGTCAGCTCCATGTGTCCAATGGCATCGATCCTAATTGGTAAACAGGCCCTCGAATACTAGTGCAAAGACTTGATTCCACCTCATGCCCCCTGGTCTCACTCTCCCCACCCATGTGATGCCAAGCCTCTGAACTGTGCCTCAGAAAACTTCAATCTTATCCCCTTGCAGGTCCATGTGCATTTTACTTCCCATTTCAACCCAAATAGTGGTGCTTCTAGGATTCTGACCTTGCATACTGGCATCCACAGCCTTCTTCCTTCTCTAGCACCACTTCCTTTGCCACCTAACTGAAGGCCACCCAGCACTGTTCTCTGGTTATTTCATGTTTTAGTCACACAAAGAGCCTCTTGAGTTTTATTTTCCTGTAGCTCCCATAGTCAGTAGCACAGTGCCAGTTGGGCAACTAGTCAGAGCTGAGAAGAAGGAAGGATGCTCAACATACTGAGGCTGAAGATTGGAGAAAGACTGAATTTTATGTGCAGATCCCTAAACAACTCCCTTCTTGTGCTTAGATATCTGAACCAAATTATGTGAGTCACAAAGGTGACAAAGTCTGCCTCAGATCCAGAATGAAGTATAAGGAGCTACATTTTCCCCTTTCCCACTGTCAAATCCCACCAGGACACAAAGACAGAATAACTTAAACTGATGAAAGGTAATCCTTCTCTGAAGCCAGGCTGTGGGATTCTAGAAATCTTCCTCCATCTGAAAGCTGCCCAGCTCTTCCTGGCATCCGGGAAGCCACTTCATGGATGAAGGTTCTTCAGTTGTCTCCATGACTATAGATGTCTATGTTACTGATTTTTGTGCTTTCTGAATGTACAAGAGGCATGCAGAGGAGCAGCCAGTGTTTTTCCTTCCACTTTTAGTCCCCAAATATCACTGACTGTTTAGAATTGGCCCTTTCCCAGCCCTTCTGCTCTTCCCTGAGTCTCTGGCCTTTGTAAATGAGCTCATCACTGACTTTTGAAATCCTCCATGTATGACTCTGCATCCCCAGAGCTCATCCAACCCACTTTTCTGTTGGAAGCAACCTGAGCTACTAATGCAGGGCCTGAGACAAAGGCAGTGAGGTTTTTATCTTTTGTTTTGACTTCCAGAACTGCTCTGTGTGAAATAAGAAGTCTGTAGATAGTGGTTAAGTTATTTCTCTCCAGACCCATATATTTAAAGCCTTGGTTAATGTTTAAGATTTATCCATTCTTGGGCTGGGGATGTAGTGCAGAGGTGCAGCACCTGCCTGGCAAGCCCAAGGCCCCGAGTTCGATTCCCAGTACCAAAATAAATAAATAAATAAATAAATAAAAAAGATTTATCCATTCTCTGGGAACGCTGGTCCTGTAAGGCTTTAGGCAATCCAGACTATGACCTCAGCCATAGCATAAGTGAACTTTGAGCTCACAAAAGAAATGTGTGCAAAAATTAGGCCTTTAATAGAAATTAGTGAACTACAAGATCAGATAATTGAATACTTTTTTCTTTCTTGGGACACTAACAATCAGTTTAAGTTCATACATAACATAACATTTCTTTACCAAAGATATGTAATCTATTGATAAAAATGAAACTCTGAAATATTATAAATATGTTAATAGTATTTATAATAATAGTAATAATAATGTGTACCATGGTATAGGTTATTTTATAAAATGCCTTACATTATATAAGAGATATATTGCATCTGATGTTATTATTACTGCCACTAATATTTCTCCCACACTCGTAATCTGAGAATGTCTTCTGAGCTCCATTTCCCAGTGTTTTGCTGTGCCTGACTCTGCAGCTGACTGGAATTCCTTGTTCACTGTCTGGTGATTCATTGCACTAAATACCATTTTCCTGATAATTAAAAACTGCTCACTGGCAAGTGAGAACAGGAACAGGCTGATGCAGGATTTATGCAGAAACACAAAATGAACCAAAAGACAAATGACCTGTTCTGCCTAGCTAAAGGCATTTTTTCTCTCATCATCTTCTGGGACTTGAGAGAGCCTAGCTGTACTGAAGGAGAGTGGTCTGGGGAGATGTGCCATTCTTAGATGAGGTGGATGAAGGGAGAGCTGTTATGTGCCTGCACTCAGCCAAATTGCTCTCCCGAATTAGAACACATAGACTGCTGCCTTCAGCCAGAGGAGCTGGGCCAGGGCCATCCCTTCTGTCAACCCTATAGGACCTTATTACAGGAAATAGCTTGAACTGTGTGTTAGACCTTGATTTCACTTTTCAGCTTCCCCGCCTCAATATGACAATACATTCTTCAGTTCAAAGAAAATAAGTACTGATACCAACTATTGAAGAGGTGCAGTAATTAGGATGTTCATTCTAAACAGACACTGTATTACATTGCCATGCCTGGGCTCTAGACTGCCTCCTTGGCTTCTGGTGAAAGGCCTTAGAGATAACCAAAGCCTCTGGCCTGAAAACAGCAGCCATGACTGACTTCATACACACACACACACACACACACACACACACACACACACACACACACACATTCCCCTTAACTACAAGCCAGCAAGGCAACAGACCTCTCTTTGGGAGTAAACCTCCTCTGTCATCATAATACAAACTTTATCCCTTGTGGGTGTACTTAGTCGCACATTATGGGCCTAAAGAATAAAGGTGCCATCAAGAGGTGAGGCCTCTCCGTTCTGGGGATAACTCCTTCTCCAAACTGGCTGGGGCCAATATCCATAAAGCTCATTAACTCAGAATCCTCTCCTATTCATCCCTGTATATGTCTTTACTTGCAAACCATTCATTACAGCACATTCTAGATTGTTTAATTAGTTTCCATGGAAGAGCTCCTGTAGGACAGCTTAGCATACATCTTTAAAAGCCCTTGATCTAAAATAATAAGATAGTTATTTTTAAAGTAACTAATATAACTCTAAGCGGCTTACATCCCCCACTGTCCACCCCGCCTGGCTTCCCCTTCCTACCTCCCCAAACACTTCCTAGAACAATTTACTGGTAATTGTAATGAGTCTATTAGTGAAGGAGTTCTCTCCCTGCATCAGGCACTGTGCTGGGCCTGCCACTTGCAATAGGTCTTTACTTTCACAGCCACCCTGGGAGAGAGGTATTTTTTCCACTATTGGCAGTGGAAAAAAACTGCTAAGAGGACAGTTATGCAGGGCTAGTAGACAGCTTTAGGGTTCTGACTTCACCTGTTGACCCCAAAATCTGGGCTCTTTACCTCCTCTCATGCTGCACAGAATTTGCAGAAGTTACCGTTTGTTGACACTGGCCCACTGTTCCCTTTGCATTTTGTGTGTGTCTGTTGCCTTGTCTACCTCCTGCACTTCTCCAGTGCACACTGGCTGGCTTCCACCTGCCGCATCTGTGTGTTTCTGCCTGAGTGCTTTTTCTGGTCCTGGAGCCTTCAGCCCACTTGCATTGCAGGCCAAATAGCCCCAACCATGACTGATGAGAACAGGTGTGGAAATGCCTCCGTTCCATTACCCTAAGGTGGGCCAACTCTGAAGCTCAAAGCCACCAGAACAGGTTCCCAGGGTGTTTCCCAGCCTGATTCAGTGATGCACCCATGCTCAGTGGCTTAAGGACATACCTCACAGATGCTGCCTGTTTTTCCCTATCTTAATTCACTTCTCCCTGGGGCGCTTCTTAGGATCATCTCTCTGCTAAAATGCTTGTTTTTGAAGCCTTGCCTCAAGGGTTGTCTCTTAGGGACCCAAAGTGAGCCCAGGGAAGCCCGGAAATGACATCTGGGTTTCTGACACACTCTCAGTCTGGCTCCACTCTCTCTTGCTCTTCACTTGTTCTGCATAACATCTAAGGAAGACATGACATCTCATCTGTTTTCTCCTTTGTCCATTGATAATCTCTCTCTCTCCCTTTCCCTCTCCCTCTCCCTCTCTCTCTCCCCCTCTCTCTTTCCTCCTTTCTCCCTCCCTCCCTTCCCTCCCATCTCTGTTTCTCTGTCTCTGTCTCTCCCATACCCACACCCCCCATACCCACCCCTCAGGGAGTAGAATATTGTAGATAAAGGTAAGAATATTTCTATTTGCTTTGTCCAAATTTTAATTGTTGCATTCCAAAGTCAATGTCATCTAAAAATTTCCCAGGAACATTCTAAAATGATGTTAACCACACTAAACCCAATGCCTAGCATGCCAGGAGTGATTTCATTTAATGATTGGGAATAACTCATTAACTCATTTTCCAGAAATAGTCATGTTTTGTAACAGGATACTTGGTTCACTGGGTTTTAAAGGAATTCTCCCCTTAATTCTTTGCTGCATCTTCCTTCCTCCTTTGGATTATACTCTAGCATTTCCAGTCCTTGCCTGACAGGGTGACCGAGGCAACATTAGTTTAGGAGAGCCACCAGAATTTCTGGGTGGAAAATGTCAGAACTAGAGCATGTGTGGAGGTTGGGGAGAAGCCAGAGTAGAAGCTGCAAGGCAGAGCAGGGGTGAGTGTGGCCCTGAGGTGGAACGTGAGGTCCAGCCTCAGGCCAGGCTCCCAACCACTGCATATTGAGCAAGGTGGCCTTTTCAGACCCTTCTGCCCCTACTGACCTGACTTCATGGGTGACACAGCAGCAGTTGGCAGAGAAATCTGTCCTTCACAAGGTTACAATACTAGCCTTTGTCCTTTTCTTTCAGAGTCCCTGCCTTTCTCCTAGCCCTACTACTGTGAAAACAATTCTATACTTCACTTAATGACACATCAAACATGTTGAAAAATTATATAACGAAGGAATCCATTTGTTTCTAGGGTTCTATTTACCTTTTTTGTCTCCTCTCCTCTACTTTTTGAATGTATTTTTTCTGCAATGACAATTCTCTATTTTGTCCCCAAGCACACCTATCTATCTTGCCACTGTATACATCAGTGACAAGGTCTATATTCCTTCATGTATTTCTTTCTCATCTACCATTTTATTTGTTTTTCATACTTCAGTGTGTCTGAAGACATGGTGGTTCAATTACCATTTTGCTTTCATTTCACCTCATTTTTTTCAATGTAGACTTTGCTGTTTCATCTGTTATTATTTTTTTAAGCTTTTTTCTTCACAGTTTCTCTTCTGGTATACTGTCTTGGCACTTCTATCTTGAGAGTTTTCTAATGGGAATTTCTTTCTTTTTAGAAATCCATCCTCATCCCCCTTGTGGTGGTGGACCACAGCCATCGGTTATAACCTTAATAGTGGCCTTTACTCAGAAAAGTTGTCAAGTTGATAAATATTGATATCTACCCTTCCATTTCACCACCACTTTTCTGCTAATGCATTTGGTTGGCATCAATCAGCTTCCTTGCCTTCTGTGAGCACCCGATATGGGAACTGGTCCCGATCTGTCACTTATAAGTAATCTGTTCCACATTTCATCAAGAGCTCAGAAAGAGAAGAAAATATGGAGGAGAAGTAGAGGGCAGAGAACCAGGCTGGAGTGGCCCAGAGGGAAGGTGGGGAGGCCCAGCAAGACAAGGCAGGGCAGAGGAAGGCTGCAGCCTGATGTATAAGAGTCTTCCCAGGAACACGCCCAGTGCAGGGGATATCAGCAGTACTCACTGGCAGCTCTGTCCTCTCTGGGATGTTAACCCTGCTTATCTCCTCCAATAAGGCTCCCCAGGGATGAAGATCTACATTGACCCCTTCACTTATGAGGACCCCAACGAAGCTGTCCGGGAGTTTGCCAAGGAAATTGATGTATCTTTTGTGAAAATTGAAGAGGTCATCGGAGCAGGTACGGCTCTCCCCTCCCCTCGTCTCTGTCTTCTTGGTGTCAAGAGGTCTTCTGAGCCATCTAAGTGTTCTTTTTCAGCATCAGAAGTCATCCCATTGGGAAGAAAGCTTCGACCTTCTTTAACCTCAGCAGGCAAATCTGAACCATCTATGAGTGTGTAGTGCAGAGAGAGGGCATCAGAGTCTTTTGGGAACCTTGATTATCATTGCCAAACTTGGCTGGTGTTACAGAGAAATCAACTGTAGTTTTAGAAGTTTCAGGAATAGTTGTGGAAATGGGGCATGAAATTCAGATAAGGAGAAAGATACAGGGTACCTAGTCAAGAGGACATTGAAAGACATTTTTAAAAATTGGAAGCTGGATCTGGTGTCCCACTCACTGACAATGATACCTCAATGGCTTTGGATCAAGATTTCTTGCCATATTTTCAGTTCTCCTCTTTCTAAGTATGTGGATTTAAATCTAGACCATACATTGGAACAAAAACCCAGCCCAGCATAGACCTAATTGCTGAGATGTTCCCAGGAAATCATACCTAAAGTCTCATCTAGAACCCTCATCATTCTTTAATGGGTTGATGGTTGAGTAAATTTACTAATGGACTCAGCCTTATTAATGTAAATGAGATAAAATATCCCCAAATATTATTACTTTACAATCACTTTACTACCTCTTATGAATCTTTTTAAAGGGTGTGTTTGATTTGTGTCCCTTTCTTTACTTTTACTGTTTTCTACAACATCCTTTGTCTTTTCTGCCTCGGTTCTTATTAGCCATTGTCCAAGCTCTCATCACCAAAGTGCTGTGAAGAGGCATCTTCTTTTTAGCTCCTAGGTCTGAAGTGCTTTATTTATATCACTATTTGGAGAGTCATGTAGTGGCACCTTGCAATAATATTTTAACTCAATAAAATATGTTTAGTCCAGACTTACAGAAAGCCACTTCATATATCATCTTTAGGGGAAATGTCACCATCCTTCCACTCACTGCCTTTCTTAATGCACCGAGGGGTCAAAAAGTCATCTGTGAAATTGGAAATCGTATCTGAAAGCCTGGCCCATTAGCTCACCATTTTCATGCTCTGTTTTCCTTCCTGAAGAGCTTTGTCCTCTTTCAGCATCACTGTAACGGGCTCTGGGACTGTTCCTATCACAGCACACCACTGCCAACACCAGCCACTCTGGAGTTTCCAGCCTGCCAACCAGACTGATCCGCAAGTCTACATATACTTCCCAGAGTGTCATTAACCATGTTACAGAACCACAACTTCCACTTCTGGGCAGATAATTTTCTCCTCCTCCTTAGAAACTGACATATTTAAGGATTGTGCCTTGGAAGGCTAGGTACCAGATAAATTGGCTTACTCTTAGGGGCTCAGAGTTCTCTGGTAAACTTGAAAGAGTGTTGTAAAGGCAAGCTCTCAGTCCTGCACTCTTTTTGCCCATGTTATTAATTGTTGTTATGGCTTATGGTAATGGTGCTCATGATTTTAATGTTGTTATTTATGTTGTGTGCTTAGAGTGATATGTTCTGGACTGCATTTCATCTTAGAGAACACACATTAGCCCCCTCCTGCCTTTATCAGGGGAGGCGTAAAAAGCCTTCTCACTTTATGACCCTGCCAGGCAGTTACAGTTTGGGGTGAGCTCACCAACGGTTGGATGCCCATAAAGGGAAATTGATGGTCCTGCCCCATCTTCACCTTGCATTTTCTTACAGCACTTGTCAGCACAGCCATGTTTGTGCATTCTGCTGTCCCCTCCATGGCTCACATAGTCTTGTGGAGAGATGCATTTAGCAATTTATGTGGTACCCAGAAGCATGGTGTAAAGCCCTCTGCCCAGTTACTGCTGACTGCCTTCTACCAGAATCCCGCCTCCTTGTGATCCAGAACCATCCCATCTTAACTCACGGCCCATAACCAGATGCAGCTTTAACCTAAGACACTCCTGGGCAGAATCAGTCTTTCTCCAGTTCCTTTTCGCTCTATCACTCTCCCTTCCCCTCACCCTGCCTCACTCAGACTGGCTCCACACTGTGCTAAAAGAGTTGATGTGAAGGTCAAATAAAAACATTTTTTCCAAGGTAAGACTTATACAACATAATTGGCAAGGCTTCTTTTTTTTAGCCACTTGGAAGATTTGGAGAAGGAAGATTTGAAGCAGAGAGCAAAAATTTGGTTGCATTGTGCTAAATAAAATGAAAATAAGAATCAGAAGTCATTTTTCCTTCCTTCCTTCCTTCATTTCTTCCTTTCTTCTTTCTTTCCTTCCTCCTTTGCTTCCTTCCTACCTTTTTTCCTCTATTTCTTTCTTTCTCCCCTCCTTCTACCTTTCACTTCCTTCTTCCTTCTCTCCTTCTTTTCTTTCCTTTTTTCCTCAACAAGCTTTAGCTGGGTACTTCCCGCATACTGAAGCAGAGCTCTCTCCACCCAAGGTCTGATAGTCTCAGAGGGAAATGGGCAGGCCAGTAAAAGAAAATCATTCCCTCCATCTCCAGGGCACACATATACAAACAGCTGGGCCAGCACAGGCCAATGTTTCTCACCTTGTTCTGGGCAGTGCTAAAGGATCAAAAAACCTCCACAAAGATGACCTTTAGCCTGAGCGTTCAAGGATGAAAACTAGTAGGAAAAGGAAGTTTTCATGAAACACATTAGAAAGAATGAGACAGTGATAAAAGAGGAAAATTAAATGAATCAAGGAAGAAAACGATCGTAACCTTCCAGCAGGGCATGCAGGAGCCAGCCTGTGCTAAGGTAGCTCACAGGCTCCAAGTATGTGCATCTCTCTCTAGCCCCTGTTCGGTGGCATGTTGGTAGCTTGATGTCAGCTATGAAAGGAGTATTTACACCATGGGAATTGGCAAATGCTACAAATCATAGGTATGTGTTTGTTTCTTTCTTTGCTTCTTCCCCCCTTCTCCTCTGCCAAGGGGTAGGGGAAGTGGGAGGGGTAGGGGAAAGGAAAGAAGGGAAAGGAAAAAATATGAGAAAAGGAAAAGTGGGAACAAAGTCTTTGCTTCTTTGTTTTTTGGAAAGCTAACAGTTGAATTCTCACTTGCATGCCCCAGGTTATTTCAAAGAAGTTGTAGACGCCTGTGGCTACTCAATATGGAGCCAGAGGAGGGGGCTGTGCACTGCAGAAGGGATTACATTTAGAGTCCAGAAGATCCTTGTTCATTAAACATTATTTCTGTGCCTGTGACTGTGGTGGATTCTGGGAAAATATGCTCAATGCCTAACAACCCCTGTGGTGCAGGGGTTGTGGTTCAGTACAGACACACAGTGCCATTCAGTGAGTGGAGGAGAGAGACTGGGACCTCAGAAGAGGGGCCCAGGGGATATGCAGCCCTAGAGATGGTAGGAGAGGCTTGAGGGCAAGAAAGGACTTGGGCCAGAAAGACCTGAGTGGTCCATGAGGACATGGCAGCTTGGATGGGATGGAAACAAGCAGAAGAGAAGGCTGCTTGGGAGGTTTTTCTGTGGGTGAGTCTGGAGAATGAGAGACTGTGATAAGGACTTCATACTACAGAAAATAGGTTTCTGAGTAGGTTGGGTGATAGGATGAGTTTCAGGGAGCCGAATCTGATAAATGCTGTGTTTCAATTAAACTGGTAGAGGGTGAGGGCAGAGGGTGGGCAAATGCTTGGGAGCCTAGAAAACAGCAGTAGGGCTTTCCTTGGATGTAGGGAAGGGCTTTGAGATAGCTGATGCTGGGTGGGATTAAGGGTGTGAAGGCAGGCTGCATTGAAGTAACTTCACGTCCAAACGAATGTTTCCAACATGGTTAACAGAGTAATAGTGGGCTTGGAAATTGGTGGTGTATGGGATTGGTGGTGGGGAGAGGTGGCATGGAGGTTATGGCCAGAAGTAAGGGCATCAGCTAAGGCATCCTGACACCCAGAGTGTGGGGAGTGGCAGTTGTGTGTGTAAATGCTAATGAAACCAAATCAGAAAACTATGAGACTGAAGAATTGCATTAACTGCCAGCATTTCTCCTAAAGTTGTTGAGGATGTTGAACAAAGGAATAAAAATATAATTATGAGCTAGCTATGACACCATCCAAGAAAACTAAATAGTTAATCATTATTAATTACTTAATGTCTGTCTTTCCTCTCGATGCTTGGAGATCCATGAGTGTGAGAGAAGACATGGTTTTGTTAGTCTGGGACCTGGCCTAGTATGTGGCACTTAGTTGCTCAATTAAATATTTGTTGTATATGTGATAAAAATAGATCCTTAGGAAAAAAATACAACAAGGATAAAAATTTGGAGAAGTAGCTAGAATTTGGAGAATGAGGGGAGACTGAAGAGGTAGAGTGAGATCATGAATCATTTGGTGCACTGAAAGTGGCACACTGGAGTGGAGGAAAACCGACCTTTCCTCATCACCCTACAGATCATAGAGTCAACTGAAGTCTCTGTAAAGAAGAAAACAGGTCACTTGGTATCTTTAGATTATCAGTTTGTTGTTGCCATGGGTCTGCCTAAGAGAAGTCACCTTGTAGGACAGCTCCAATGCATTGCTTTATTTTGATCAATTGGATCAGTAGAATGACCCAGAGAATCAACTAGGGCTGTTATGTGTGATTTCTCTCTGCAGTATGAGTAATACTTATGTTATGCAGTATGCAACCTGTATAACCTGTATGGTACAGCATGAGCATGACTTTCCAGGGCATGAACACATTGAAACATAGAGATGTCATAGAAAGATGCAATCCAAGAGATGACATGCCAGCCCAATAGCTTAATTAAGAATACATTTTCTCCTCTGATTCTAGCAGTTACCAGTGCAGTATTTCTACTATAGCTGATCATAAGGGAGAAGGAGGCTTGCAGAGAGAGGGCTACATGAAGACAGGTGGAATGAGGGACTGTGTACTGAGTACAGATGGGAATAGGGTCACCAAGTGAGGCTAGCAAAGGCCCAGCATGCTTCTCTTTTGAAAAGAGGATGTGTTTCATTGGGGATGATTTGGCAGAATGGTTGCCTGCCGCCCTGAATTTCCAGAATGAACATAGGCCGCATGAGGGTAGCAGGAACAGTTTCCAGAAGAACAAGCCATGTGAAGGTCTCTAGAAATTATAATTACAGCAGCTAGCATGTACTGAACACTCACTGTATGCCTGGAACCACCCTCCATTCTCTCTCTACAAGCATTGTCTCATTTAATCCTCATAATACCGATGTGAATTAGAGCTTATGTTTCTGAGTGTGTGTGCGTGCATGTGTGTGTGCACGTGTGTTTAACTGCTCAGAAAATCAACTTTCATAGGATAGCTTGCTGAAGGCTGTGCTGCCAGCTGAGTTAATGACACAACTAGAGTTTAAACCTGGATACAGCTGATCTGGACCTTGTGAATGTAACCCCTACACTTGCTGCTTTGGTTACTGTGGAAAAGAGCAGCTAAACAGTCCTTCCTTCTGATAGTAAACTTAATCTAGCAGTTTGGAATTCCCAAGCCTCTTTGCTGGGAATTATGATATTGCCTTAGAACTCATTATTCCCATATGGTAGTGCTATAAAGACCATCCAACATTCCCTAGAGGGAGCACATTCACCTGGAATACACAGATCCCACTTTTGGTTTTTGTAATGTGACCAGTTCTTTGCCTAAAGAAGGAGAATCAGAACCAAAATATGTTGCAGTTTTAATTATGTGTTATGAACATAAGATGACTATATACATATATGTAAATATATGCACATATGTAATATATAGGTAAGCAGTTGTCTAACAACCTCAAAGAGTTACAAGAAAAGAGAAATTAATTTTGTCCTCACCCTCTGGATTCCACCTCATGTGCGTGCTTTAGTAGCCTTGTTTGGTGATGAACAGCTGAAGAACTCTGCTGCAAGGCTGAAGATAGCCATGATTGATTAGTAATGTCTGTCCTCTGTGCAAGGTCGCAAGGTGGTAGAACATGTTCCATGGACTTAGGATCACTGGTTTAGCTGTAACCTACTTATCTTTTATAGACTAAAGTGTTAAAAACTTGCTTGAAATCATTCTTTAATTCCTAGTTTAAATTTATTCTTTAAAAGTTCCGTAACTGGTGAAGCTGGAATTAGTAACTAGAAACTCTGCTTTCCTTTTTTTCCCTCCAAGACAGTTTGTGACTTCAAAATGCTGTTTTAAAAAAAAGAGCGCAATTGTATGTGTAGATTCATGCGGCACATAGCCAATAGCTACTGCCTGAAATACCTGCTAGCAGTTTGGATGTTTCATTTTCAAAAATTGAAATTCCTTCCTTCTGATTTTATATATAATAGTTGAGGCATTTAATGATGCTAAACCACTCTTTCTCTCTTCCTCATTTTGTCAAGGAAGGTGGGAAAGAGGTATTGGCAAGGAGCTGATTTTATAGGGAATAATTCCTCCAGCTGTGTGGGAGGACAGTTATACAAACTGGCTTCGGTACCCTCAGCTGACAGCCTTAGGGGCAGTGGTTCTCAAACTTGAGCGAGGCCTCAGAATCACCTGAAAACACTACATTAAAAGCCAGATCACAGATCTCTATCTACTAAGCTTCTGATCCAGCAGGTCTAGTGGGGCTCAGGAAGCTACATTTTCTAACAGGTTCCTAGCTGGTGCTGATGGGCAGGAACCATACCTTGAGAACTACTGCTGAGTGCCATTGGCCCCTACACTGGCTTGACATGACACTTGAGCTGGTCATAACCAAATGCTTTTTGGCTATGGGAGAGGACTCAGGATCAGTTGCCAAATTCCAGCCAGACCAAAATTAGGCTGGTTACATTTGCTGTCGGTAAGAATCTCCATGAACAGAATCAACCATAACTGCAACCCAGCAAAATCATTTCTTATAAGCATCTGTTTTCAATATAATGTTAATGCTTGATTTATTGAAATTATTTTTAGATATTATGCGTTTTTATTTAAAAAATGAAAGAAGATATGGCCATGGTATGGTGCTCATACAAAAGGAAAGATTTTTAAAGTTCAGATCATACCAAATCAAGGAACTATAAATCCAAGTTTGGGCCTGAATAACAGTAAAATTTCCAAAAAGCAGACATAGCTTCTTGAAGATAGTATATAAATCTAAAGTTAAAAATTACAGGTGATAGCAGTTGTTGGTTCTGTTTATCAGTAATGACAATACGCCCATTGACTCCCACCTCCCTGTAAGGCTGTGGAGAAGTGTCAGAGACCCCAGACTTTAGCATCCTAAATTTACCTGGAGTACCTTCCATGCCCAGGTACCTGGCAAAGAGACTTCCCCACCGCCTCTGACAAAAAGGCTCTTTTAAGTGTCTCAAGGCTGCAGAAACCTACTTTCCTTCCCTTATCCCTTCCATTACACACACTCCACACTACCTCTCTCAGTTTTGTCTTTTTTAAATCACCACCCACACGTGTCGTAGATCAGTTTGTCATTTACAAAACACTATCTCATACACTCCTTACAGTACCCACTTAGGAAGATGAGAGAATGTATCACTTCTTTTTTTGTGTCTAGTGATGAAAAAGCCAAGTCCTGGAAAAATAAAAAGCCCAGCCAAGATCAACTGACTCAGATGTGGTTTGGGGCAGGCAGAGGGCCTCCTCTTCTACTCACTTCCTGAGTTTCCCTCCCAGCTGCACTGAGCGGCCCCTAATTATACCAGGGAACACAGCCTCCCAATGAGGAGTAGGCATTAAGCGGCTCTTTTGCTGTTGCTACTTTGAAAACCTCCTGGCTTGGAGAATATGGGGTCTTTTCTTTGCTGGACAAGAAAGGAGCTAATTTTACACATTCACTATTCTTTATGGCACTGTCACTGCAGAGCAGATTTTTGAGAGCAGTGACACCATGACCACTGAAGTCACTGATTACAAAGCCCACCTCACCCTAACCAAAGAGAGCATGCTTTTATTGTATAATTTTTAAAGATCATAATTTATATATCCTGCAGAGGATATATAAAGCTAAGTACTAGAAGAACCACATTTGAGAACCAGTCAGCCGCAAAGATCAAATGATGAAATAACATTTAACAATTAGAAAAGTAATTTGATCTACAATGTACTGTGGAGATACCACTTTTCGCAGCCACATCTTCACTTTTTTCCTCGGTTCTTTTTTTCTTTTTCTCCCCTCATCTCAAGGAGACTCATGCTGTTCCAGGCCCTGTACCATGTCGACAGCAGTATGCAAGCTCTGCTTTCAAAATCATTCAGAGACATTTCCATTACTTGTGGGTTTAGGCAGTTTATAAAACAATTTCCAAAATCCATTTGAAATATGCTTGGGTGGCTTAGACTGCGAAGTTCTCAGTCTAACTGCACCTCAGAGTCACTGGAGCAGCTAGGCCTGGCTTCATATGACTGCAAGGAGCCCATGTTCAGAAAGACCTATGCTTAGTTTAATGTTCTGCTGTCTCATAATTTTGAATGAGGAATTCTGCATTTTCATTTTGCACCAGGCACTGGAAATTATGTAGCCAATCCTGCAGGCAGTTTTTGAATATGTCAATGCCCTGGCTGTACCCAGACCAATTAATCAGTATCTCCCATTGAGACCCAGGCCACTGTACTCTGTAAGAGTCCTCCAGTGAGTGCAGGGGCTGTAAACTTTGAGAATCACTACTGGAGAACAGAGTTTCTCAACTGGGGTGTTTGTATGTGTGTTGTAGGGGACAAAAGATTCATCTGGATTATTTTCCAAACTCTATACACTGATGTGCACAAATAATTCTGACACCTAAATATTTTGATTCTACTTGACTCCCAGACAGAAACTTTAGATGAATGATGTCTATGAACCAGTCCCGCTTCTGTTTTACTCTTCCTTGGATACTGAATTTCTGTGAAAGTCACTATGTCGGGTCTGTGTGGACCTAATAATTGGGGTCTGATAATTTCTGGATTGAAACTTCCTATCCAGAGGTAGAATGCAGGAAAGGAAGTGGGCATGGACCACCACCTTGGCTCTGATTTATAGCTGTATGTTTTGGGGCATGTTTTCTGTATGCCTCCTTATTAATGTCCTTGTTGGTAAAATGGACATAATAATAACCAAGTTGTAGGAGTATGCTGGGGATTGAATGAGATAAGACATGCAGAGTGCCTAGCACATAGTAGGTGGTCAGTAAGTAAATATTTGTGTGCCATCTCCTCCAAGAAGAAATATTAATATACCTTTCCCACATCTCTCAACTACATTATATCTTTTTCCTGAAAGAAAACAGAATTCATTATGGCAATAAGGAAGAGATACTAACCAATATTATTTAATTAACATACTTATCAAGCATGCAATTTGTATCCATCCAGTCACAGTTATCAAAAATCTATTAGGTAAATGTGCCATGCAGATACATATACATATACTTACAGAAACATATATATATATATATATACACACACACATACATATATATATACACATATACACATTTATACATACATACATGCATATATATGCACATATAGACATGCCTTATCTGACAGATCCCTCTTGCTCTACTTTTCCTTAAATGTTATGCATTTTTAACTACCCAAGTAAGGCTTATTTTAACAACTGTAACAGAATGAGAATAACTAAATTAAGTTTACTAATCTTTACTTCTCACTCCCATTCCCACCCTTTCAGTGTAACCATTTTTAAAAATAATTTGAAGTTAAAAATAAGTTTGATTTGGAGTTTTCATAATTTTTCTTTTGCGCACACACACACACACATTCCATATGGGCACATGCTGCATGTCACATTCTATAACTTCCTTCTTTTCTTCATTTCAGAATAGAATGTGCATATATTTTGAGTCAATACCTTTTAGTAATCTATTAGCTTCAGTAGCCCATGGAATTCCAGAAGTGGGTGTACTGCTTTCCAACCATTCCTTGTACAGTCATTCAGTGTCTGTCTATAGAAGGTGCTGCTGCTATGGATATTCTTTTACATACTATATTCACCTTATTTTGGATAAAGCAGAGCAAAGATTCAATCGTTTATAGCCCAAGAATGGACAAAGCAAAGGCCAAATAAATAATAATGCATGTGATATGCCATCTTTCATTGACATGCCTGCCACATAACAGGCACTCTGGTGGCTGTGCAAACTACGAATTTGAAAGAGTTTCTGTCTGACCTCAAGCAATTCCTCCTAGCAGCATATATTTCAATGTCAAAACCAATGATGAAAATGATATCTGTCTTAGTATTGGGTCTAGTTTGAAATCTTCCTTATGGTGCTTAAGCCAGCCTTTCCTCCAACTCCATGTTCTGTCAAGTTCAGTAGACTCTGGGGCAATTTTGCATAAAGTCTTTTTGTGCAGCTTTCTTCTAGTCTTTTCTGCAGCCGAAAACAAAAGGAACTCCCAACTAATTCACAGAGGCAGTGTTCACTTGCCTTTCTAATGTGACCAGTAATGTCTCTGATTGCTCACAGCTTGCTCCATCATTTGCTACCAGAAGCTGAAAGTGAAAAAGAAAGTTTTCCCAGCAGAAAACCCTCTTCCTCCTGACAGGCCTTTGACACACATTTAAGTGTTGCACTTACAAGCAGATATTTAACTGCTTCACATGAAAGAACTGGAAGTTGCAAAACCCAGTGAAATCATGAAATAACTTTTGAAAGCATATTAAGCAGGATTCAACAGATTTTTTAAAGAAGCTATGAAATAGTGTCATCAGAATTGTTTTCTCTTTTAGTGATTTTACTGCAAAAGTGTTTAAATGCTGCAGCAACCATGGAAGTGTACAGCTTGCACCCACTTGGGAAAATAACTTTCTGTTCAGCTGCCAGGAGTGCAGTTAGCCAACGGCCTCCAGGTGTAGCACCATTGGGGTCTTCTTGAGCTTTTCTACACAAATCAAGCTCTCCCAGGCAGCCCCTGGCCAGATACTGGGCCTGGCAACAGTGTTAGGTCCTGGTTACTTCAGGAACTGGAGCTCTTTGCTTTGGAGATCCCAGTTAGGTTGGCTAAGACTGCCAAGTCTTCATGGCCCACATCTTCATTGTGATTGGAAACTCTCCCTGCCCAGTCCTGCTTTCTTCCCCTTTCATGGCTCTCTGGTAAGCCTCTCCTTTTTGTAATTTGTTAGTGTCTGTCTGCTCTCTGGAGAACCCAAGAGACACAAGCACTTCTATAGCAATGTAGGAACATAAATAGTGTACATCTTGTTCAGAGGGTTAAAGTACCCAAACATATGCCTCATCCCCTGGATGAGCCTCTTCCATCAGGCTCTGCCAAAAATAAATTATGATTCTACTAAAGTGAAACTGACCATTACATTTCAATTATTCCACTGGAACACACATGAAAAATTAAATGTGGGAAAACTCATGAGTATTCAGAAATTCTTCTTAGTTACTAAACTATTTCTTAGAAATGATGTAAGGGGTGTATTTTAGTATTCTTTTTGTGTTTTGCATGAACTGATTAGAGCCAAGACATCCTAGTTACAATGACAGAATACCATTTCAATCTCTGTCACTTTAATCACAATTCCACCTTGAGCACCATTGTTCCTGATAAGATGCTTCCCCTTGTGGTTCCACAGATTGAGAAGGAAGAGGATACTAATTGCATTCTTGCGGTTGCAGGAGAGTTTGGAGAGGTATACAAGGGGCGTTTGAAACTGCCAGGCAAGAGGGAAATCTACGTGGCCATCAAGACCCTGAAGGCTGGGTACTCAGAGAAGCAGCGTCGGGATTTTCTGAGTGAGGCAAGCATCATGGGCCAATTTGATCATCCCAACATTATTCGCTTGGAGGGTGTTGTCACCAAGAGTCGGCCGGTCATGATCATCACAGAGTTCATGGAGAATGGTGCTTTGGATTCTTTCCTCAGGGTAAGAGCAACTGTGGGGCATGTAGGATGTAATTTGACCTTGTTGGATGCAGAACAGTGGTTGCTGGGGAGAAGTAACCTGTGAGGATAATCTACCTTTCAAGAATCCACTGGTCAAATGTGAGTGGATGTTGGAGACATTGACAACAATAGCAGAGATTTGTTGCTATAAAAAGAAAACAAAGATGAGCTTGTAGACTCCCAGAGAAGGTAGCATAGAAGAGGGCTCAAAAAATGCTGTTGTGTGAATAAAATGAGCAGGACAAACAATGGCCATTGACATCTGCATGAATCACAGAGACTGAAGAGACTCTGGATGACTTCACAGCTCATGCAGATGCCAGTGCTTGCTCTGCCTTTCTCCAGTACAGCTGCCCCTCTAGCCAGCTGTCTTCATTGACAGTTCAGAGATAAAATAAGTTGCCCTTTTCTGATGCCTGGGCCACCTTCCCTCCAAGGAGGCATTTCTGGGCAGGAAAAGGGAAGACTTCTCAGAAGTTTTTCCCTACATTGATGAAAAATTGGCTCTCAGCCAACCTGCAGCAGAGGTAGGAGGTAGCTAAATGCCTTTTAATTGGAAAACTTGTAAAAAAAATCCTTATCAGAACATACCCCAGTGAGGCCAGGCTCATGATACAGCCATTTTTGTTTCTCTGGGATATCACAGAGCCATACAGAGGAGTGACAGAGAATGGCCAAAGTGCTGCTGTCTGGGGAGTGAAAGCTGAGTCTTTGCTGGAGTGCACGATGAGGCTTAGAGGGAACAGCTGGGAGCCTGAGAGTAAAGGATACCCAGGAGTGGCACCCAAGAAATGGTGGAAACTTCTGAGGCAGAACTTCAGGGTGATACTCAGGAACAGGCTCCACATATCGCCAAAGCCACAAAGCAATAACTGTGGCTGCTGATCAAAGGGCCATTCCTTCCTCAGTCATTCAAACATTAATGGTGTGACTGCTCTGGCGAGACCCATGCTAGAAGCTGAAACATTACTATAATGCTGTGTAACAAATCACCCCAAGACTTTAGTGGTTTAGTGCAACAATAACAATTTATTTTGTCCATAAACCTGCAATTGAGGCAGGGATTTGAGGGAGGATTGCATCTCTGTTCCTTGTGGAGTCAGCTGGAGTAGCATCAGGTAAGTGCTGGCGCTCACACTTACCTGAACGCTCATTCACTTGTCTAAATGGCAATTAATGTGATATCAGGTAGCACATTTCATGTGTCCTTCTTGGGCTTCCTTAGATTAAGCTGACTTTTAAGAGCAAGCATCCCAAGAGGATAAGGAGAAAGCTGATTTGCCTTTGTGATCTAGCTTTAGAGGTCACATGGCATAATTCCTACCACAGGGACAGGCATGCCCAGATTCAAGGGGAGAAAACATTCCCCATGTTTTGACAGGGAGACAGAAACCCTGTATCTTCTTATACTTAAGAGATGGAAGATCTTGTTATGTCCATCTCACAGAATGCAACCTGCCATGGCTTAGCACCTACCAGGAGGACCTGAGTCCCCAAAGCTTCTAGCTATCATCTGCTTATGTTATGTTTTTTGTCTTCATGAGTGGAGTACAGAGACATCAGAAAGAAGGACTTAAATCTTCCTGGGAAGTCAAGGAAGGAGTCAAACAAAAGGGAGAATTTCTCTGATGTTGGAGGATGAGAAATTGCCAGATAGGTGGGGAAGTAGGCAGGCAAACTGACGGAATCATGGAATAGTGTGTACAGCAGCCAAAGCACAGCCTATTTTGTAATCTACCAGCAGCTGTGTGGAGGCTCCAGGGCACAGAAACAAAGTTTAGGGGCTGCAGTGTGGAAGCGAAGCTAGAGGCCTCAGCTAGAAGCTCCATTTGCCACTACTGAAGCTACCTTTGTAGGGTAGCTCATGTTTGTTGTCTAGTCTGGGTCATTAGGCAGTAATGGCTTTAGTTTTGGGAAAAAGGGGTCGGGGACAACTGATGCAGAATAGAGAGCCCATGTACTTTGTCTAGTGCAGCTTGCTTGAGGGTACTAAGACTTTTATTTATAAATCTGAGTACTAGCGTAATGAGCTCCTGGTAAATGCTAGCTGAATGAAAATCATGCACAATTATTCCTGAAACAAAATTTTATGGTGTGGCAGGAGAGATCTAGTGGTCCTGTGTGTACATGATATCTCAGTCTTGTAGTCACATCACAGCAAGGTATGGCACATGTTTTCCTGGGAGCCTCCATTTGTGATCAAAGATCTCACAAAGACAATCAGATAAATGTTAATAGAAGGCAATGTTAGAAGAAATAGTATTTTCTGGACCAGCCTTAAGACCTTTTCTGGAGTCATTTATTTTCTGCCAGTCACCTGACTGTACTTCAGAGAAAGTCACTGCATGATTCAGGGACTATGATTATACTCCCACCCTGGAACATGCAGGGAACAGGGAGATTCATTCTCTGGAGCCTGCAAAAAATTAAAACCATATACCTCAGCTCCTCCCAGGACCTGTTTCCACCTAGGGCCCAGGACACAGAGGCACATTGGGCACCAATGTTTGTCATGATGACGAGGTCAGGTGTGCAGCGGAAGAAAACCTAGGGGCCAGAGAGGAGCCCAGAAAAACAGGAGAGGACACAACAAGAAGGAGGTGGCAAGAGCAGGCAGTACCAGGAGCAGAGGGGAAACGAAGCGTTTCTGACTGTTCACACCACATGGAGGCAGACAATCTATAAATCTAATTTCAGCCTTACCACCGAACCCTGGAGCATAGCAACATCAATTGATGTATCTGCTGCTTGATAAAATTGAAAAAATAGGTCATCAGTTCAGTTCTACAGGGTTCATCTTCTGGGAAGGAGGATAATTTTAGGATCACCATTCAGGGGAGAAAGGAAAGGGGTTAGTTCTCAATTTATGCATCTGTTTCCTCTCTTCCAATTCCTGAACATGGGAGCTTTGGATACTGGCCACAGCTCTAGCCATGTCAGGGCATCAGGAATACGGTCAGCACATCAGACATAGATTCTCACCATTCCTCTCTCATTGCAGGACTTAGAACTCCTCACAGGCCAGAAGGATCAAAAACACTGTTATTCTTTAAACACACACTTAGTAGGTAGTTCATAAGTATTTTTTTCAATGACTGAGGCATGGGTGCATAGCATACAAGTCCATAACTAAATTTTTTCTTCTTCACACTCAAATCCAAGGGGTTCAATACGGGGCTTTTCCCTGATCTTGGGAACAATTCTCAAGGTCCTGATCAATGTCCTGTACCTTAGCTAAGAAGGCTGCCATGTTCCATAAGGCATTCTTTCCTAAAGTACAACCTTGTGGTTGCTGCTGGTTCATTCATAGATGGTTGTAACTGAAAGAGTCTTGGAAGTCACTGAATGATGTCAGATGGAGTCATTCTCATCAGGGAAGCTCATTCACAGTCTGAAGTTAGAAGACAGAAGCCCAGATGTCAAGTGGAGAACACCAGATTAGAAGCCCTAAGACCAATGTGCTGCCTTGGGTTCTGCTGAGTCACCTTGTGGCCTGGAGCAAGTCTGTTAACTTAATTTTCCAATCTATAAACTAAAGGCATTGAGCTGGATGAGATTGAAAGTTCTCTTTCAGTTTTTAAAAAAATCTATGATTCATTCTCTTCAAACAAATCAAATAAGGGTTTCATTTCCTGAAGTGGATTTGTCAATAAAAGTTGAAATACCTAAATCCTTCCTGTCTAATATAAGGGCCAGCAAGTGGCTTCAGTGCATTTGCAGAAATGCAATTTCAGCAGAAAGCACTTCATGAAGGGAAGAAAGTTTAAATCACTTCACCCAGGCCTGTGTTTCTCCTCTGTGCTGTTGTTGCCAGGTGCTCAGCATGCAGTCAGATTTTTCCCAAAGTCATTGAAGATTCTTCATTGTTGGTATTTTTCTGTCTTCCTTACTTTGTAGGTGGATGTTCATATCTGCAGAAGTTCTTCTTGGAGAGTTATACTGATGAACTGAGCATAAAAAGCAACTGAACATGTCAGAAAATCTCAATATATTTATATCATTAGGTTTTACCAAGATTATGAACTCAACAGACAGGGTCCTGTCCATGGTGATTTACATTTCTCCTGAGGACCCTAAGGAAAATGTGCTGCATGGTCCCATTGCAAAGCCCATATCTTCCAGGGGACAAGATACTGGACAAGAGTTAGAAGGCCAGATAAGAGTAGCATCACTAGTCAATTGGACCCCTTCTTCCTGCAATACTTATACATAGCCTTGTTCTCCACATAGCTTTCAAGGCAGCCATTACCAGTTGGTCCAAGATGAGATGTTAGTGGAGAAGCAATTTGCCAGTCTGGATTTATATTCGTGTTATAACTCAAAATTACACAATGATTTAAAACTGATCACTTAAACTTTCCAGACTTCCATTATCTTGTCTATGAAAATTTATAATATATAATATGTAATAAAATATTATATAATTTTATTAATATTTTATTATTGTAATATAATAATTATATAATATAATATTCCCTGTCTTGCCACCCAGAAATCAAGTAATGGAAGAAATCAGTGTTTGTTAATTAATTGATCCAAACTTCAGTCCTATATCATTAAGTCTTGATCATCCACTACTATAGTTGAGTGGGTGGGTGGGGCTGTTATAGATGTCTGCCTATTACCTGTTGAGCTCATAGTGCACTGTAAACTGGATTCTCCAAGGGTAATGGCTCTAGGACATCTCCCATCACACCATGGAAGCCTTGAGGAACCCAGAGCTCTGGTCCCAGCTATCCTCAGTCCCTCTCACCCTGTACATTTGAGGTACAGGGAAGAGCTGCCTTGGAGGACACTGTGGCCTTGCTGATAGAAGAGTCGTCATTGTCATCTTAGTATCCACAGGTGCTGGGTGAAGTGTTTCACACGTTATCCCAGTTGACCTCATCAAAACCCTATGAAGACTGGACATGTGGTTATAGTTGTGGAAATCTCTGCTCTGGAGGTTACATAATCTGATCAGGCTCATGAAGCCAGTGTCTGACAGAGCCTGACTCCAACTGGGCCTGTTTGACTCCAGAGTCCAGAATTTTAACCACTTCTTAGCTCTGTTGACCCTAGAAACTGAATTTTGAAACAAATAAGTTAATAAAACCAGTCTAGGAAGACTTCAATGATTGTGGAGAAATATACACACATTACACCACGTGCTTTCAACATTGCTCTTTGCAAAATTGTTTATAGCCGCTACCAGTGCCCTCCCCAAAATGTCAGCTTCTTTAGGGAGACATTCATTTTTAACCACAGTGACACTTAAGAAGAGGAAATAACAAACTGAATTGAAAAAACTCAACCTGTGAGACTTGCAGCTGAAATATATTTTTGCAATCTACAGAAGTTCCCTGACAACTTTTGTAAGGGGCAAATCCCCAGAGACCTACTTGGAGAAACACAGGGTGCTGGCAAGAGGCTGGCTAACTTCTTGAGAAGGTGTTGATTGCAGTTCACTAGTGAGAAAGAGAATTCACATCACTCACTGCACATCCAGCTTTCACAGATGGGCAACATGTGCTGAAAACCAGGCAGTTTCCAAAAACAGTTCTGCACTTGTTTTTGGAACCGGTTAGAAGGAATCATTACAGAGGAAGCATTCTGGGTGGGTTGGGAGGTGGTTAAGATTTGAGGTAGAAGCAGCCTGGGGTGTAGAGTGGGTCAAACTCAGCATGTTTGAAGGCTCTCCCTCTGGCAGGGACTGCAGAACAAGGAGGAAGTATCCATTTCCTTCACTCCTTCAACTGATCAAGGGCATGGCCCCCAAAGAGATGGAACCAGTTTGCAATCTTGTATGAGAAACAGAGTCAACAATTCATACTGTCATTGAAAGGCTTCTTTATTGTTAGTGTTTGCTATAATAAACACGTATGTTTATAACAAGTCTTTTATGATTCCTCCTTATTTTTTGCATAGAAATATATTTTGCATAACCATGTGTATAAATGACATGTCTGCACTTACTTATATTGAGATAACATATACAAATGCATTGTGTAACATCTCATGTTAATAGGTGCTCCATGAATGGGAGGGCCTCCCACTGTTATGCTTCCTGTCTTCCACATGAAGCTGCTGCAACAGAGGGTGTGGCTGGCTTGCCCAGTGCCTGTGCTCAGCAGTAACTGACTATACCTGAGGTGTTCTGCCTCCTGGCATTCCAGTGTCTGGGTCATGCTCTACTTGGGGAAACAACCCATGGTTCTTTGGGGAGCAGCTAGAGTTGGGCTAAATGGGAAAATATATTCTTGACAGAGTGACCCAGGGTCCACGTATTTAACCACTTTGTGCAGAGCCAAGACCCAAGAGGATTGAGGTGGAGGAGGAAGATGTAAATTTTTTTTGTTGAAGAGTTTGTCCAACCAAGGATAGGGCATCCACACAAGAAGCTGTCAATCCAACAGTGACTGCAGAGTAGGCAGCACTGCAGGCTGGTGTGAGGAAGAACAGAAGCAGCTCCCACTTGCTAGCAGAGTCCCATGTGCCAGACCCTGTTTGTGAGTTTCCATGCAACTGGTCTCTATGAAATAGGTGTGGTTATCCCAATGGAAAGGATGAGAGCCCTGAAACTACCCAAGGAAAGTCCTTTCAACATTTACTTTTGGAAACAGGAAGAGATGTACCAGATTCATTCAAGTTATGTTTACTGAGGTTTTTACCCTTTTCTTCAGTCTTTAATTTTAGAAACAGGAAGAGATGTAACAATCATTCATTCAAATTATATTATTGAGATTTTTACCATTTTTGTTAAAATTTTCAGCACTGATAATATTATGATGACCACAGAGATGGAATTTTTGTCTTCAGAGAGCTTAATGTAGAAAAGACAGGCAGAGACACAGACACACACATAAAGATTAAAACTTGTCATCTGTACTAAGAATAGTAAAAGCATGCGCTGAAGGATAGCAGTCAGAGAGTGCTAATTACATTTCCTGGAGGGGGTACTTACAAAGATGTCCTCTCCGAGGAAGAGACATTTAAGAGAAATCTGAAGGGCAAGTAAGTATGGATTGTGGGGAGAAAAACAGAGGGACTGGAATGTGTAAGGGTCCTATGGAGGAAGAGCTTGGCTTGGGAAGCACTGAAAGGTTGCCAGTCACTGTGGCTTCATTTAGCACAGGACTGAGAGGTCCAGTGGCCTAAGGAGAGACAGCACCTTGTCCTGTAGGGTCTCCTGGGAGTTCATTGGAGTTTGGAGGTTTTCCTTAATGCAATGGGAGGCTATTAGAGAGTTTAAACCAGAAAATGACATGACCTGATTTATGTCTTAAAAAGATGGGTCTGGCTGCCATGGAGAGAATGGATTGTAGGAGGGGCAGGCACTGGAGGCTATTACAGGTGATGAATGACGATGACTTGGTTGGAATGGTGGCAGTAGAGAGGGAGAGTACTGGATGGGTTTGAGATGTAATTTGGAGCGGAAATCAACAGGGCTTGGCAAGAAGAGAGTGGAGCATTCAAGGGAAGACAAGGATGGGGGAGGGGAGGAAGTGTCTGCAGTGAGCTGCATGCCTGGCACTGACAGAGGCTAACAAGCAGCAGATCAAGGCACCTTGGCTTCTTTGGGACCACTGGAGCCCATCTTGATCCCAATGCCCTTTATGTCTCACCACAGCAAAATGATGGGCAGTTCACAGTGATCCAACTGGTGGGTATGCTCAGAGGCATCGCTGCTGGTATGAAGTATCTGTCTGAGATGAATTACGTTCACCGGGACCTGGCTGCAAGGAACATCCTAGTCAACAGTAACCTGGTGTGCAAGGTGTCTGACTTTGGCCTCTCCCGCTACCTCCAGGATGACACCTCAGACCCCACCTACACCAGCTCCTTGGTGAGTCTTTCCTGATATTCTCAGGGAAATTATGGCATGAGTGAAAGGTGGTTGCCTGTCACTAGGAACCTGTAGCAGGGCATACTGGACAGGACTGGGACCTGAACTAATCTCCCCACTGTAGGAGCCAGATGCTGGGAGGATCATCCACTCAGGACAAACAGTAATAGCTGGTTGTCCAGAAAATCACTTGCGTATAAGCTGTGAGGAACTGTCAGTGGCTACTCTGAAGTCATGGTGTATCTTGCCCAGTGAGAAGAGAAATTTTGGAACTAATAATTTTGGACAATCCAGATAGCTAGACAGTGGCATCAAGAGACAGTGGTCATCAAGGCATGGTTCAGATTTGCAGTCGCCAATTGGTAGGGCACCATGTCATGAGGTAGACTCATGATCTCTTTCCCTTTTACCTCTGTATCGCTTCTAGCTTTAAGTACCACATTCATGATAAGTACCCTTAAATTCGCATTTCCTGTTCAGCCTCCCCCTCCACATTGTGAGCAACTCTAATCATCTATACCCAACCACCTCTTTCACACAGTTCCACTTAGAACCTTAGCAAGTCCAAAATAGAGCACTGGATTTACTCTCCAGCATCCCTTCCCAAGCCTCTCATCTCAGTAGTTGGTGCCATTTAGCTGACTGAAGCCCAGTAGTCATCCTTGAGTTATCCCTGGACCCTACCATCCATGTCCAATCCCTCACCAGTTCTTATAGGTTCCTATAAAACTTCTCTGCTCCCACTATCCCATTCCAAAGCACCTTTTCTTTTTGCCTACATTGTGACAGAGGCTTCTTACTTAGTGTCTCTGGTTTCTTCTTGTTTCTATTTCCAAGAGCATTCGAAGCAATTAGTCATCCTATCTCCCTGCCTACCTAGCTGTCTTCTTTAAACATCAAAGGTGTGTTATGAAAAAAAAAATTTAATATGGAGAAATAAAAGGAAAAGAAAACCTAATAAATTACAATTTCCCCGAGGTAAAGTCAGTAAGCTTTTTCTTAAAGAACTATTTGGTAAATATTTTTGGCTTTCCTGGCCAAAAAGCAAAATACAAACTATTATGCAGATAATTATATAACCATTTTCAATGTGATCCTTTAAAAAGTTATAAACATCATTCTGAACTCATGCACTATAAAAATGTGACCACCAGATTTGATGCTTTGCCCAAAATTTATCAACCCCTTGTAAAATACATTTTCAAGAGTTAGAAGTACCATTTTCAAGAGTTATGTTCCCTTTAATATTTTTCTTTTTGTTCAAAAACCTGAAAACATTTTTTTCTCTAAATTGGGATCACACTATGCCCATTTCTCTGCATTCTTGTGTATCTTTTGAGCATTCTTACTGCCAGATTGATTCTCCAAAACTTTGTAAATATTCATACTTCTCCAGGAATTTACCCATCTTCTAGCATCCTTACTGGTGCTAAAGGTGATCAGTCTTTAAAATTTGCTAATCAAATGGTGAAAAGTGGACACTCCATTTTGTTTTAATTTGCATTTTTAACTGCTCCTAGATATATTAATGTCTTTTCACATAGTTACTGAGATTCATGTTTTCTCTTCTGTTGTCTATACATGTCTATACTTACTGGTTTTTTGGTTGTTTATTGATCTTTGTTAGGGATATTAACCCTTTATATGTCATATAAGATATAATTAGTCTCCCAATATGTTGTTCTCTTGACTGTTTATGCTATCCTTTGTCTTACGAAGTAGTTAATTTTCATGTAGTCTATCTTTTCCTTTACATCCTTTTAAGATTCCTGGCTTGTCATAAAAGCTCTCTTCACTGAAATGTGATACAATGTTTATTGAAGTTTTCTGTACATTTTATTGGGGGAGGGTGTTTGATATTTAAATATTTGTTGCACCTGAAATTTACTTATTTTTCCTAACATTTTATTAAAAAAAATTTTAAGCATACAAAGGATACATGTCTTTGACTGGAGTTAAATATGTACGCTTATTTTTCATTTCAGTATGTTTGACATACAACAGAATGCACAAGTCTTAAGAGTGTAGTTAGAATTTCAACAAATGCACATAGCTTCACAAGCCACGCTCCCAACAACTCAGGAAACATGTCCTTCATCCCAGGAAGCTCCCTCATGTCCTGTCCCAGTCAAGGGTCACCCCACACACAACAAAAGATAGCCACTGTTCTAATATTTTTGACCATAGGTTTGTTTTGAACTTTGTATTCTAGAACCTCAAATGAGTGGAATCATACAGGATATGCTTTTTTGTTTCTACTTGCTTTCACTTAACATTATATTTAAATAACCTATGTTGTTGTGGACAGCAGAAACTTATTTCTACTTATTGCTGAATTTATTGTTTATCCATTCTCTTGTTGACAGATACCAGGAATATCTGGTAATTTACTTTTGAATATATATTGAGAAGCATATTCCTACCCTGCTTTGTTCAGGTGAATAGAGAACTATGCTAATGCCACTTATTACATATATTATTCATCTTTTATTGAGTCACATGTCATCCTTAACATTAAGTTCTGTATAGGAACTAAGGTTGGTTCTCTATTCTGCTCCAATTATCTATTTATTCTTATGGTTAATCATACTGTTCTGATTATAATAACAATTAGCAAAAACTTTTCTGTCTATTTATAATAATTTTACTGAGGGGCCAGGGATTTAAGTCAGTGGTCCCACTGCCTGCCTCACAAGCACAAGGACCCGAGTTCAATCCCCGGTACCAAAAAATAAATAAATAATTTTACGAAAGGCTTATGAGCAAAGCAAAGTATCCTTCATTATTTTTTAAAAACAATACCTTGGCCATTTTTAAGTAGTTTCCCTTAGAAGTACAATTTAAAATCAACTTGTCTGGTTCCAAAACATGCACATATACATGTATGTCCACATGTGGATTTTGAATGGAGTTCTATTCCACCTTAAGAAGAACTAACATTTTAATGACCCAGATCACCTAAATAAATACACAATTTACATATATACCTTACTTTAAAAAATTTCTTGTGTAAAAGTTTCCCACATTATTTTCCTGTATACATTATTTAGATCATTTGTTGTGATCTAAATTTTGATCCTTTATTTAGACCATTTGTTGTGATTTTATGTGTCTTCTAGATGATAAAGATTATTTATTCAGGATCTTTCACAGTCACTAGCCTCACCATTTTTATATACCGTTTCTTCATGTTTTGACTTTTATTCAAAATAGAAAAAAATACATTTCCTGATTAAATAAATCTGCTTCTAAAACATATGAAGTCTGATAACAAAATATAGTGAATATTTAAATTTTAAAAAATTTAATACAGTAAAAGATACATTTTCAAATGTACTCCCTCTCACATTTCAAAATACTCTCACTTTGAGCATACTTATTCTATCAATCTTGCCACTTTCTGAAGCAGTTCTGAAAGTCTTATTTCATGAGTGTCTTTAGTCACACTGTAGTGGTTGCCTAGATTTTCCTATTTCAAAACATTTACTTTTCATGGTCATTTTGACTTTGGGAAAGAACCAGAAGTTACATGCTGCCAGATCTAGTGAATTAGGTGGATGAGGATACAAGGTAATGTATTTATTTAACAGAAATTGGTATAAACATAAACTGCTCCAGAAAGTGGCAAGAATGATGGGATAAGTATGTTCAAAGTAAGGGAGAGTATCTTGAGGATTAATGGAAATGTGTTTTTTACTGTAATATTTTTTAATTTCAACATTTATTGTACATTTTTATCACACCCACAGAAATGATTTATTCACATGGCAAGTATTTATTGAGCATATATTATGTGCCAGTACTGGGCCACATAATCATTATCAAAAACATCACTGGCTCACACTGCTCACAGTTTAGTTAGGAAGGGGGCATTAATTAATGTAGCCTCAATGAGTGTACGATTACCTGCTGAAAAAAGGACCACAATGTTCTGTGAGACCATGAATAAAACAAATACCCCAATGATCTGACTGTGTCTAGGGGGACTAAGGAAGACTTCCAGAAGAAGAGACGGTATTCCTGCAAAGATTTGAAAAGTGTGCCACTCTCTTAATTTGTACTGCTATGATGAAATGTCACAGATGTCTGGTATAGCAAACATGTATTTATTATCATGGTTCTGGAGGCTGGGAAGTCCAAAATCAACAAGACAGTATGCTCAGGTCCTTGGTGAAAATCTTCGTCCTGACTGTGTCCTCACATGACCTTTCTAGATGGGTGCTTGCGGACAGAGACATTCTTCTTGTGCCTCTTCCTTTATCTGTAAAGGCATTAATCCCACTTTCATGGCCTACTCTAACCATAATTATCTTCCCAAGGTCTTCTTTCAAATACCATTTTACTGGGATTAGAGCTTCATTATATGAAGTTAGTGGGCACACGAACATTCAGTCTATTGCATTCTTCTCCAAATGAATGTAGCAGGTTAGACTATACAGGCAGAGAAATAGCATATCCAAAGTTCCTGTGGTAAAAAGAAAGATGGACTAGAACTGATAAAAGAGCCCCATTCTGGCATTTGGAGAACAAGGGGGGAAATGCCAAGAAGGTCAGTAACAGTTACATCATGTAGGATGTCCCAGACCCTAGTGATGACATTTACAGCCTTAGAACAATGGGGCACCATTCAAAGTGGTGTGTGTGTGTTTGTGTGTGTGTGTGTGTGTGTGTAGATGTACACAAATGCTCAAAGGTAATAGACTTGAACTTTAAGAAAAAAAAACTTAGCTTTCTCTCTTGCCTTTCCCCTCCAATTGCTTCTTTCCTCTTCTTTAACAAAACAAAACAAACAACAAAATCTTGACTTTTTTCCTGTTCATTTCACCAAAAAAAGGTTACTTGGCAGGCTCAACCAAGATGGATATCCTGACCAATGGAGGAAAGCCCCAGTGAGTGTTACAATCCATGTGTGAACCAGCTGCCAGCCCAGTGAGATTGAGAGATTAACTACATATGGGAATTTTAATAAATGTATTGGGAATAATGGGAGCTGTTGGAACAGGGGATTACCCCCTCATACATATGGAAACATGAAAGCTAGAATGAATAGTGGAATTTTGAATTAGAATTGGTGGCATTGGTGTGGTTGGTGGGGTTTAATACATGGAGACAGAGAAATAACTATAGGTTTAGAGTACCTCAGAGCAATAACATCCATGTAGCAAGAGTACATCTGGCACTCAGGTCTTGATTTGTATACTGTTCACCCTAATACTTCATTCCAACCAGCAACAACTGTCATTAGAGATATGGCCCCTTCCAGAGCCTTGGCAAGGAAAATAAGATGAGCTCAGCACATGTTTTGTGCCAAAAAGTGAGAAAGTACTCAAAGAATGATCCAGATATGTCAGAAAAACACAGTATCTAACATGAATAACCTCCCAGTGCCCAAATATGGGATAATTTGAGACTCAAAATATATAATGAGAGCAACAGATCAAAGCCTACTGAATAAGATAGGGACTATTGAATCTAAGTTGATATGAACATAAATGAATAAATAAGTACAGATAAGAAAAACTTTTTCCTTATTGTGGAAAGAATGATATTATTAGAAATTCACTGGCAACCATCACATTGGTAGTTAATGCAAATAAGAAATATCAGTGGATGCTAAGACTTGGGGAAAAATGTTGGGATAAGAGCAGGATTTTATGTAGTCTCAAAGTATCCCCCGCAAAGTATTTCTTACCAGAAGGAGAAAGTCATTTTCAGAGGGAAAGTTTGGAAACCTGAGTCAAGTGATGAAAGTTCACGCCACTAGAAGCCAGAGAACTAGACATTGTGTGCCACTTTTAGTATACAAAAAGAACATTTCTTTTGTAAAACTGTATGCTATTCAAAATGTATAACTTATGTCTCATTATGAACCAGCGGCAAACTAACTAAAGTTAGGGTGGGTTTTATTAAATGTCTAAACTACAATATTCAAAAAATGTCAAGGTCTTTAAAATCAAGGATACTGTAAGATTGCTCTAGGTTAAAAGACATGATAACTTGGTGTGACGCGTGATCCTTAGCAGGATATTTTGGGGACAGTTGTTGCTGGTTGGAATGAGGTATCAGGGTGAACAGTATACAAACTTTCTTTGTAGTATTTCTGCAACTTTTACAAAGATTTGAAACAACTTCAAACTGAACTATTTTTTAAAATTTACCCTGATACAGCATGAGGATGGAGGTAAAGGACAATGATAGAAGCAGGAAGATGTGCCAGGAGATCACAGGGGAGTGGGAATGGGGCCCTGTGAATGAAGCCTAGAGAGGGTGGTGGGGTAACAAAGAAGGACCTAATCGTGGATGGTGTTAGGGGTGAATACGACAGAGGTCCTAGGGGAATGCCAAGCATCCAGCCTGCTTCTCTGAGTGAGGATGCTGGAAAACAACTGCTGGAGGAATAAAAAGGCTGGGAATAGGTTGTGTATTGGTTTTAGAGCAGTTTTCCAAATTCTCATGGGCATCATCGTTACCTGGAAAGCTAATGACAGAGAGAGAGAGAGAGAGAGAGAGAGAGGGGAGGGAGGACAAGGGCACAGATTCATTGAAGTGGAATAGGGTCTAGGCCTTTGTATTGTCATTATAATTTTCCAAATGATTGTGATACCTACAAAATTTTGAGAGGCGCGTGTTTGAACATTTTGAATTTTGCATGCCTGCAGGATGTCTGTGGAGAGCTGCTTAAGTAGGAACCTGAATAAGTGGACTTAAGAGCATAGAGAGAAAGTCCAAAGGGAGATACACATTCCAGAGCCGTCAGCGTAAAGACAGGAATCAAAGCAGTGTACTTCCCTTGGGAGAAGATAGACTGGGAAAGGGCCTCGCACTGAGCATGTGCAATACAAGTGTATATGAGGTCAGAACAGAAGCTGGCCCCTTGACCCTGTCCTCCGGAGAGGTGATAACTGAGAATTTGCTATTACTAAGTCAAACCCCTTCACTTTGCAAATGTCGGGTCACAAAGTTTATGATTGCAGCAGCAGCAGTGGCCTTTTAGTGTAGGCCTGCAACTCTAAGCCCGGCGCTCAGGATGTCATGGCCTCACAGTGTGCCACACTCCCCACCCAGCTTTGGTCCTTCATGATGTTCCAGAGAGCCTGTTGTTCTGTTTAGATTTTTTTCCCCTTGTCTTCGTAAAGGCCAAGCAGAGGATTGTCCAGGTCAGCTATCTTCTTTGCTAGCTGACTTTGCTGGACTCTGGATGATGTCTGCAGGGCCAGACCGCAGTTACATCCCTCCCCACCCTATCCACAGGCAGAGGTGGGTAGACTATTAACTTTAATTTATTTTTTGATTTTCAGCTCCATTTCTTTGCATTTATTTTTTCATGTTTACTCTAGAATTACTATATGACATATACATTAAGTAGACACACACATTCATACATACAAACATATGAAGCCTTAATTTTTCAGTCTCCTTTCATCATACCACTTTACATAAAATGTAGAAGCCATGTAAATAAAATTATACAGGTTTGTTACCACCCAACCTCTGTGTGTTACATCTATGCACTTAAAATTACCAATGACAGTTTTATAATTTTTTCTTTAAACTGCCATATACATTGTAGAGAAATTAAGGAGTAGGTGTTTTATGGCCATTTGAAATAATTACCACTTCTTTGCTATTCCTTCATCCCTGAAGATTCGAGTTACTCTCTGGTATTATCCTTCAGTCTGAAGAACTGCTTTTAATATTTTCTGTAGTCCAAGTGTCGAGCAGTAAGTTTTCCCATGGGGAGGGGGCTCATTTATATTTTATATTCATTCCTAAAATATATTTTTGCTGGATGTATAGTTCTGGATTTATAGCCCTCTCCCTCAGCACTTTAAAGGTATTTTTCATTGTCTTCCGATGGCCATGGTTTGTAAGTCTCACAGTTATTTGAAACACGCTATATATATTTCTCTGGCTGATTCCGAGATTTCTCATTGTCTTTGGTTTCTTTAGCTTGACTGATATGTCTGGGCATCTTTTTCTTTTCCTCCTAAATTTATCTTGTATTAGGTTTTCTAGGCTTCTTAAATTTGTAAATTTATATCTTTTCCTATATTTGGTAAGTTTTCAGCCATATTTTCTTCAAGTACTATTTTCTATTCCTTTTCTCTCCTCCTAGGCCTAGGATTACAAGGAAGTAGTACTTCTGAAATTGTCCCACCGGTTCTTGAGGCTCTGTTCATTATTTTCCCTGACTTCTCTTCTCTTCCTCAGATTTTTTTTTCTTCAAGGTCATTGATTCTTTCACTGTCCATTTCCCATCTGTTATTGAGCCTCTTCAGGGACTTTTTTGTGATATTGTATTTTTTAGTTCTGTGGTTTCTAATTGATCCTTTTTTATACTTTCTAATTCTCAGTTGAGGCGTTCTATCTTTTAATTCATCATAAGCATATTCTTCATTACCTCACTGAGCACAGCTGTAATAGATACTTTAAATCTTTGTATGATCATTTTAGTATCTGAATTGTCTTTGAATTGGAATGTTTGATTGTCTTTTCTTATGAAAATATTTGCCTTGTCTCTTTGCACATCAAGTAGTTTCAGATTATATATATCATGAATGTTATAATGTAGAGACTCTAGATTCTGTTGCATTGATCCAAAGAGTGTTAATTCATTTGATTTAGCAGGAAATTAACATGGTTAGACTTAACCCACAAATCCTTATGTCTGCAGTGAGCAGCAGCTCAGATCTCAGTTCCTGTGGTTTTGGTCTATCTCAGGTGGGCATGATTCAGGGTCAGCAAGAAAATCATGCTCCTTACCCTCCTGCAACCCTGATAGCCACTGCCCTAGACTCCTTCCCTTGATTGCTCCAACCAAGAAAGAGGATGGGTTTTTCTCCTCAAGTTTTAGCACTGAGAAAACTGTGTGGCGGTGACTGCCCAAGGCAAAGATGCAAAAGGTAAAGCTGTATGGTGATCAGTGTTCAGAAACTTCAGAAGGTTTTCTCTTTTCTTTTTCTTTTTTATTGTTTTTTGGTACTGGGGATTGAACTCAGGACCTTGCACTTGCCAGGCAGGCACAGTGCCACTGAGCTACATCCCTGGCCCTCTCTTTTCGTTTCTTTATCCTTTTCTTTTCTTTTTCTCCTCTCCTCTCCTATTCCTATCCTTGTATTTGTTATTTTCAGGACAGTCTCTCAAAATTATACTCCTCTAGACTAAAAGTGGAACATGAAGCCATGTACATTTAATTGCAGTTCGCTAAGACTTTAAGACCTCTCTTCTCCACCTTAATTCTCCTACTTTGTGCAGTTCTTTCAATACCTTTTAACAGCACCATCTTCTAGTACATCTGGTTTTACTTTGTAAGTGAAAACCTCATTAATAACTATTAAAATTTTCTAGATTTTCCTGCTAGGCCCTCATCCCTCATCTCTCCCTCTGACATAATTCTCCACCCTACTTTTCCCCCAGGTGTTCCTTCTCTGTTTGAAATTGCTATTTCTAGCCCCGGGAGCATTTCCTTTCCAACAGCCTCCTGCAATAATGAACAGATAAAATTTGTTCCTTTGTGCTTTCTTATGATTGCAATAAACCCACTAAACTAGGGAAAAGTTCTGAACTGCTACTAATATTCCCACCCTCCAAGAGCAAAACAAAAATGAGATGGGCTGGGTTCTGAATACCTGGTGTTGTACACAACTTTCTTTTTGGCAGATGTACTTCTGAATATTGCTATGTGTGTTCAAATAAATATTCTCATGCTCCCCATGTTTGACCTTACAGGTCATATTCTCATTAATACAGGTCCTGTCTAATGTTACCAAGAGGAAAAAGGGCATACACATACCAGGCTAGGTGCTACACCTTTGATTAATTACTTGCATTTGGGGCTCACATACCATTCCCAAACCTGATTATCACCCTTCATCAGCTGATGTTGGTGGGTGGAGCTCCAAAAGGAACCTATACATATCTACAGAAGGGCTTTATGCTAGTTCAATAAAAAGTTCTGTGCCATCCACCGTGGCTTTCATTTCTAATTGGTAGGAAAAGGCCCACCCTGTCCCACTGTAAGCAGTCTCCCCTCTTAGTATTCAGCTAGGTTCCTTCTGCTAAAGTAATGTCAACTTTCCCATCCTGCACAGTCCCAGGCTGACTCTCAGAAACATCTCTGCTTCCAACATTGCTCCTATTTTGCACAGTCCCACTCCGTGCAGGCCTCTCTGTTTTATCATGAATTGCATTAGGCACCTCTAATCTCCCTCTGCACCTTCCCCTTTGCCTTCCCTTGCTGCTCCTTCCTCTGTCTCAAGCTCCCACTCCTCCCACACTTGTGTTTCTGCCACTTCTGAGGTTCACTTCCCTCCAAGCTTGCCAGTTCCTTCTGCTCCCGCTCCTCCTGCTTGCCTTCTTTCTTTTCATACAGGCTGATGCTCTGTGCCCTGCCACTGTTCCTTCTGTGAAGGAACAAACAGAGCTGCTCCTCTGGCATCTGCCCCTCCTGGTGGGGGACAGATGCCATCTTCTTCTTAGACTGCTTGACAGCTGCTGCTGCCCTTCCTTGATCCTTGTCCTTTCTCCACTGTGTCCTCACATGCTGCCCTGCCTGTCCCTCCCCCTCTTTCCTTCATTGACCATCTGGACCCACTTGGGGACAAGTTGTTCACTTCTTCTAGAATCCACTTCCTCTGCACCATACTTCTAGCACTGTTCTGGAGCATGAGGCATGAAGTTTCCATACTCTGCTTGGGACAAGAGTCACCCTCTCCTTGAGGGTGAGCTCTCTGTCATCCTGGCACCATAGCTACCTCTCATGTGCTCTTAAAAAGAGTCCCTTATTATCCTTTATTATCCTGTGATGTATTTCAGCCATCCTACATCACTGTGAGGGCAGCACCCTCATTCCATCACTACCTTCTCTCCCCACCCCTTTCTCTATCATTCCCAAGAATTATGGTCCCAGCTGCTGCTTCCAGCTTTACTGTGCTTCCAGGACAGCATCTACTCTGTCTGAGATTGATTCCTTGCTGAAATCTGTAAGGATTTTTCTTTCACACACACACACACAAAATCTGGCCTTCATTCCATGCTGTTGTATTGCCCATTTGAGCTTTGTATTCATCAGTGTGGGTTGGGAAGGGAGCGAAAGACACTTTTTAGAACATTTTATCCCACTCTGATATGGTAAGATAATTTTGTGGCATGTCAGGAAGAATGTAGGATTTGGATAAACTGTGCTGTAAGAACTTGGGCTCCATTCCTCACCTATAAAATGGGATTGCAAGATTTTGTTAGATTGGTAAGAACTCCTGTGATAAACTGGTGACAACCTCTAATACCAGCCCTACCTTGGTCACAGCTGGTACAATTGCTGTGGATGCTACCATGAGTGCCTTCCAGGCTTTCAGAGTTCCTACCCATGGCCAGAAGTACCATGGTGTACATCATCAGGACTGATTGGTAAAGAGATGCAGTACGATTCCCTGTTCCTAGTCACACCAACACAACAGCAAACCACAAAGCAGAGAGGCCCAAGAAGCCCAGGAAAAGCTAATATTCACAAAGGAAAATTCAAGACCATCATAGAATCACCATGGGATCACGACAGGAGAATTGTGAAGAAAGCTTAGGAGAAAGCTAAGATTGTGTCCATGGGCACCTGTGACTATCACTCTTCACTATCCCTAGGAGTCACCAGAGTCTGAACCTCTACCCACAATTATCAACTGTTGGAAAAAGAAAAAGAAATGCTCATTAAATCATCCCTGAGATCCTTTGGTCTGGTCTGAAACCTTTCGTTTGGTATGAAGACGTTGGGGACACAGCAATAATGATCATCCCCAGTCCTGGGAGTCTTCTCTACTCAGCATCAAAAAGACACACATCAAAAAGGTTGTGCTTGCTTTAATCCCAGCTACTCAGAAGAGTAAGGCAGGAGATCATAAGTTCAAGCCCAGCCTAGGCAAGTTAGTGAGACCCTGTCTCAAACTACACTAAACTAAACTAAATATAGTAAAAAGGGCTGGGGATATAATTTAGTGTAAAGCCCCAGTACTGCAAATAAAATAAAATAAATAAAATCTCATTCATTTTCATTTTCACATGTCTACCAGTAAACTTGCTGCCATGTAAAGTCAAGGGAATTTCTTGCGTAGCATTTGTTTGGCCTCATCTAAATGTCCCCCAAATTCTCATGTGTTGGCCCCTGATGTACTAATGGTACTATTGGGAGACTGAGAGGTAGTAGAAACTTTAGAAATGTGGGGCCTAGGGAGAAAATTAGGCTATTAGAGCTCCAGCCCTTTTTCTCTGTCTTTTACTTCCTGGACACCATGAAGTAAATAGATTTACTCCACCAAATGGTCCACTTTTATCAAGATATTCAGCCTCACCACAGGCCCAAAGTGACAGGACCAAGCAACTATGGGCTGAAACCTCTGGATCTGTGAGCCAAAATATTTTTTTTTTCCTTTTAGGTTGTTTATCCCAGGTATTTTATCACAGTGACAGAAAGCTGACTGACAGGGTACCTGTCTGGGATAGAGAGGTCTTTTCTGCCCAAGGAGCTTGCTTGGGAGACTTTCAGAGAAGGAATCCAAAGATAGAAAGTCAGCAAGGGCCAAAGCCTTAATCTTGGGGGCTTTCCCTCTTCCTCCCGCCGGGCCTTAGCTGCTGCTGCCTCCATCATTCCCTGGAAACAGCAGGGGGCAAGGGCAATGCAGAAGTAGACATCTCCTTGTTCTTTCAGAGGCCTGAAATGCTATGCACAATGCTCAGGGAAGGAAAATGATTAGTTACAGGAACTCTGTGAGAAAGACAGGAGGCTTCTCTGAATTTTCCTCGAAGTATGGGCAAGTGGCTCCCCATCAGTATCTCTCTCTCTCTCTCTCTCTCTCTCTCTCTCTCTCTCTCACACACACACACACACACACACACACACACACACACACACAGACACACACACACTGACCAGGGAGAAAGAGAAGGGTTTTTTTGTACACATAGATACACAAAGCAGAGTCAGAGAGGCACAGATGCACAGAGGCACAAAGAGGGGCACAAATCAGAGTCAGAAAGGCAGAAAGAGATGAACAAAGAAATAAACACAAGTACCAAAGATTACCCAGAAGCATACACACAAACACACACACACACACACAAGCATTCTAGGTAAGGATTTAGTAATAGCTGGGCTTTTTCCTTTCATTACTATTGAGAAGTGAGATTGACTGCTACCATACTATTTTAGATTTTTTTCTTATAATGTACTTAATACTTAAAAGGTACAAAGAAAGCAGAAAATTATCTCAAAGATAATCCTTCCTTCAAGCTTTTCAGGAAAAAGTCCCCTCAGTCTGCACTTCACTGCACCTCTGTAAGAAGTTACTCTCGGGGAGGGCTGATCCTTCTGCCTACAAATCTCAGCTCAAGCTATCAGAAATAGCAAGGTTTGCTGGCTTTCTGCCCAATGACCCTGGATCCAGCTTTCCTTTTTCCCCTCAGTTCTGGGATATTTTACCTTTAAATCATACATCTCCTCCCCTTCTGATCTGTAACCTCCCTCATGAGGCTGTTTTCAAAGCATGATTTCTAGCTCTTTCAATCACTGGGCTTGGGAAGTAGTTCAGTCTCTTGGGTGGGTGGGAAAATGGAGAGGAATGAAGACAAGCAAGGAAAAGATGGAAACCCTTTAATTGCCACCAGAATAAAACCAAATCCTGGTCCCCTGGAAATTCTTCCCTGGCGTAAATTAAGCTGAGGGAAGAATAATTCAAATGTCACTCTGCCCTATGTTCCATGCTCTGCCACTCAAATAGTTCTTTGACTGATTCTGCCTCTTCCATCCTCTCATCTCTCCCTGGGTCACTTTTCAGCAGATGCTCAGTTAGGGATACCAGGGCCTAACTTCAGTGCCCTTTTGAGAATGATTTGGCATAATTATTCTTAGTAGGGCCTAAGTATTATTAGCTTGGATTCAGTGGCTGTGGAATTTCAGAGCCTGAGCCAGCCTGTACCCAGGGACTGGTACTAGAAGTCAGATTTCTCAGCCAGGGCTGCTCTCTGCTCTGGGCTGAGGAGGGGGGTCCAGGCAGGTGGACAAGGCCCTGCCCTCTTATGGCTGTCCCCCTGTGGGCAGGGCCAAGTGCCTGGGTGTAGCCCATGTGTCTTGGTTACTTTCTTGTTGCTGGAACAAAATACCCAACACCCACAAATTAAAGGAGGTCATTTTATTTCACAGTCTGTAGAAGTTTCAGTCCATAGTCAGCTTGTTCCAAGGCAGGGAAGCATGACAGAGGGCCACAGCAGAGGAGAAACAGTTCATGGTATGGCAAGCAGTAGGCAGTGAGCCTCCTTCTACTTTCCCCTTTTATTCTATCTAAGCTACAAGCCTATCAGATGGTGCTACCCACAGCCAGAGTGGCTCTTCCCTCTTTAGTAGATCCATCACTACACCAAGCACTATGCTAAATCAATCAGTGGGATAATACAGTACCACACACCATGATCAAGTTGCTCCCAAAAGCCCCACCTACAAGAACTTGAGTCTTTGGGGGTCATATAGATACAAGCCGTAACACCATGGAGTGTCTCTACTAGCTATCTCCAGCTAGCAAGTTTATTAAGCATGTGACATATGCAAAGTACAGCAGTGAACAAAACCAGTAGTTTCTGAGAGCTGCTATCTCCTTGATAAGATAGACAATAAACTTGATGCAATTGGTTACATACTTACAATTGCTGGATGTGATGGTGGAGAAGCGTATATCAAGACTTTATCATTGCACCCTGACAGAGAAGCACCTAAGCTGAGACCCAAAATGGAAAGAAGCTAACTAAGGCACTAATGTCCAAGTGTTTCATGAAAGCCACCTCAGAGCTGGACACAGCCCCTTTTTCTCAGTGAGAACAGAGTGTGGACCAGGAGGCTACTGGAGAGCCTTTGGTCAAGCACATTGGGAGAAATGGACATAGAAGTGAGTCATCATTACAGTGCGGGCTATGTGTGAGCAGCCCAAAGTGGACCGCATAGATCTACTCCAACCTTAGACTCTGGACTCTGGAGTTATGCAAAGGATGAAGAACTGGACATAGGATCCCAGAGACAAGTGTTTAAGGACTAGGCTGGGGAGCTCTGTGAAGAAGTAGAGGATGAGCCACGAGAGCTTCATGGTTTGTAGCACTCCTAGAACAGGGTAGGACCCCAATTTTACCTTCTCACCTGAGGACTGAGAGAGAGAGAGGTAATAAGTCAATGAATCAATCATTCAAGGGTAATTGATTTTTTGCAAGAGGTAAGGACCTTTTCTGGAGAAGGAAATTAAACTTTACATTTAATATGTTGATTGGCAATAGTATGAGTATATCATATATTAAAGTATATGCTTGTTTTTCTAATTGAGTGCTTAACAAACAAAAGTTTGGAGCCATAAATTTAAAGCAAAGAGATCACATACAGCTGAGATGAGCGCAAGGATACAGTAGAGTCCCAGAAGAACTCAGAGTAGAACTGAACACATGAAAGGTACTTGGTAACTGTTTACAGATCAGTGGATGGACTGATGGGCATATGGACAAAGTTATGCAGCCTCTGAGGCTGAGGGTTTTAAGAGAGAGGGCTGAGTCTAGTCAGAACAGCAGAAGTTAGAGCAGACATGCCTGTATGTGAGCTCCTGGGTGGAGAACAGTCCAGTTTGGCTGGCACTGGGGAGGGGAGTCAAGAGTGGGTCCTGGCTGGGCCCTGTTAACAGCAAATTGTGTCCTTCCCAAATGGATACTTTGGAGACCCCCGACACTCCCCACCCACACACACACACCCGAGTGTGACCTTATTTGGAAATAGGGTCTTAGCAGATAAAATCAAGTTAAGATTAGGTCATATTGGATTAGGGTAAGCCCTTATAAAGGAAGAAATTTAGATGGAGACATTCAATGAGAAGATGGCCATGTAATGCCAGAGACAGAGATGGATTGATTTATTTATCTATATGCCCAGGAACATTGAAGGTTGCCCAAAACACCAGGAAGCAGAAGAGGTGAGGAAAGATTCTCCCCTACAGATTTCAGGAGGAGCAGGGCTCTGCCAACACCTTGATTACAGACTTCTAGCCTCTGAAACTGTGAGACAATAAATTTCTCTTGTTTTAAGCCACTTAATTTGTATAACTGCATTAGAGCAACCTATTAAACTAATACAGATCCCAAGAGACCCCCTCCCCTTATGCAATCAGACAATGAAGGATGAAGAGGTGGAGCACAGCATAGAGGGCCTTGGATGCACATTTGAAATTTACCCAGCAGTCAGGGAAGGCACGGAGCCTCCTCACATCCTTAGATTTAAGATAAAGGTAAGAAACACACTTTATAACCCATAATTGTTGAGTTAACTGAATGGTGGGAGCATTGCTTCAAGGAGCAATAACCCAAGTGTAACATGTTAAATACCAGGAACTGCTTGGCCTGGAGCCGGCAGCGGCGGGGGGGTGTCTTTGCAAATCTGCAGGGATCCTGTGCATTGTTAGATATGCTAATGGAGAAGGTGGAGATTCTGGTCCTAGCCTAAGAGGGCCTCTAGGACTTGGCACAGCTTGGCCAATGGGCCTTTCACAGGGCAGAGTCTGCCCACCAAGAAAGGCCTCTTGGTCTAGTCAATCTTTATAAGGCAATGTTTAGGAAAAGAAAGCAGGGTCCTTTGAGTCAGTCCTCTGAGAGTGTAGAGACAAGAATGATTTCCTAAAGATTCTGGTTGCTCAAAACCAGCAGTATCAAGGCTCAGCATATTACTCTTCCTCTGGGAAAACTGAATCAAAAAATCTGAAAGCAGCCAGAACATGTTCATCAAGCAGAGTTTACAGATGTGGAAGTAAAAGGAAGAGTGAGTCAGAGTATGAACTAGAGGGAGAGAGAGCCAGGCTAAGAAAGGAAAGACCAGGAGAGCTGATCAAAGGCCCCTTTGTGAGCTCACTGCAGATGCTCCAGCTGCAGGGGGAATATGTGGGGAGGATTTTAGAGGTGAAGATTTCATTTTAATCCTCCCACAAAAGCATTGGAGTAAACACTTTACTGTGAGAAAGTGAGAGAATAAGAAGCAGGAAAGAAGGTTCTCAGTGAAAAGATCCATGTAGACTTCTACTAATACTGCTCACTTAGAGAATACATGCCATCTGGGCATTTGCTAAAAAGAAAAAGGCATAAAGACAAGTTCAAAGCCATGAATTCTGCCTGTGTATGCAAGCTGCTTGCCTCTCTGGCTCTTTCCATTGCTGGAGGCAGGATTTTTTTTTCTCTTTTTCCCTTGGTCAGCAGTGACTATCTTTTCAAAGTGATCTGTCAGGTCACTTTATTCCCTTCTGGCCAAGCAGCCAAGCAGTGAGGAGAAGGGGGCCCAGGTGACAAGGATAGGGCTGACTTCCTATGACCGCCTATTCATTGTTGGACTGAGAATTTTCTAGTAAAATACAACACCATAGCCCACATGTGCCTGGGGCTGACCCTAGCAGATCCACATTTTGCTACCCCATGCCAGTGGGGATGAGAATACCTGCTTTTGTCCTCATAGATTTTTTTTTTTTACTTCCTGTCTCTTAGAGATAAATGTTTTGCACACAAGCGCCAGGGCTTGACCATGCCTTAACCAGGTGGGTCATGAGGCTCTGACCTTAGGTTTCACTATTTCTGAGTGCTTCTCCTTTGGTAAGAAATTTGGCACACTCCAGGGATCATGGAAGATGGCGGGAAACCTAGGACTTAGGCAATTTGAGTCCACATGTTTTAAAATTGACATCTCTAATAAAATGGCTTTGTAGTAAGTAGGGTATCCTACCCTGAGATATTAGAAGGGCTCGGTTGCATCAAGAAAAAGGTGGGGAGTAGAGAGAAAATCCTTTAGTATCACTTTAAGACAGCTTAAGTTCTTCCTAAATTACTTTTTCCTGTTCCACATGCAACAATTTTATTACTCTAAAATAATAATTTATAATGTTACTATTGCATAATAATTCTCAGTATTATAATTAGTACCATTGTAAGAGAGTAAATACGGTTCCATCATTTAAAACCCATTGTTCAATTTTTGCTGTTACTGTTTATTTGTATTTGATTTTGATACCCATTACCCTACTGCTAATCATTACTTTAAATAAATAGCAACACAGTTGCTAATTGTTGTTGTTTTCAGTGTTTTCATCACATTTCAAATCATGTAACGTAGCAAATCTCAATACTTCTAATAACAGACAGTTTTGTGCACAAGACTTAGCAGCAGATTAGTCTGAATGTGGGGAGGGAGGGTGTTTAACTGTTCTAAGGACAAGGCTGAATGCTGAGCCAGAAAATATGGTTTGAGCCCTGGCTCTGTCAATTGTTAATTTGGGGTAAATTACTCTACCTCTCTGAGTTTCCATTCCATTACCTGTCAAATGGGAATAATATATTATTCCTGGTCTCTATCATGCGATTATTGTGAAGATCAAAGGAGTACTGTATTGAATGCTTTAATAAATCCCTAAAGGCCTATAAAATGTAAAAAGAAAGTTATTATATAAACTGATGAAATAAGATCATTAACAAATGATTTTAGATCTTAGTAAAATACTGATTTGACTAGAAAGTAAGTTCCAACAATACATGACATACCAAATTAGCAATGAATGGGACTATTTCCATTCAGTTAATAATGCAAAGAGTGAGGATCCTAATATAGAAGCTAACAGATATAAAGAACATAAACTTAGATGGCAATGAGACTTAAATTTAAATGCTGGGTCTGCTACTAAGGTATTATGCAATAACCTAGATGGAGTATTTACTTCATGAGCCTGAGTTTTCTAATCTATAAAATGTGAATAGAACCTATCTTTTAGTATGATTGTGAAAATTTGATGATATTAAATTTGTAAAGTGCCTAGCAGAGCAGGTGCCACCCAATGGATACTTGATAGATGTTCACTTGCTCTTGACTCCTCTGCGGTGCTCTATGTAGTGAGAATGGACATCCAGTATGTTCTGTCTTGCTGCCTGTGTCTTCAATGAGAACTCCCACAATAGGTGTAGGTAAATGGCAACAGGATGTCATTCAATGTAGAAGATCCATGGTTCTCATATGATCTTTCCCCTGAATGTTTACATTTTGAAGCAAATAAAGGCAAGCTTTCTTACAAATGGAGAGAAAACCTTAGTATAATGAGAAGACCTTAAGAAAAATTTGGAAACTAAATGCAGGGCCTTTCTTTAGTGGGAATACTATAGTGAGTGATTACTGGTTTCCAGAGCCACCTGATTTTTCACTCTATTATTTGTTGAAGCAGAGAGTAAGATTTTTTTTCAAAACAACACATTTTCTTCTGTGTTATATTTTAATTTTCTGGACAAAAAGGACTACATGTGAACTGGATTTTAATATAAACAAAACCAACCCTTATGAGATGCAAATGTCTCCCAGGGCATTTCTAAGGAAGGGTCACAAAATGAGAGTTTAAGGCCATAAAGCATCTCTAGACTGATACAGTGGATGCAAATGCAGGCTATAGTCTTACCTGTGCTGCGATTGTTATTAGGAGCACTGTGTTTTTGTTAGATTTTAATGGTCTCCTCCAAATCTATTTCCCCACACAGGTTCTGTTATTTTATCATGCAGTTTTGAAGAATGTAAGTTTTTTTCAAAATGTGTCTATGACATTATAATAGAAATGTCTGTGTTAGGAAATTAATATCCACTCAGTCACCTTCAGGAAGGTTGCATTCCATTCAGGTATAATAAATAGCTGCACCATCAATGGGCCCAACCATTTGAGACAGGCAGAAAAAAAACCCTTTGGATTCTTTAATATGATCAGAATTAAAAGAATTATGTGAGGACATATACCTGACTCAAAAGAAAGGAAATGATATGGCTTCTCCCCTTACATACGATTCTGTCAGTGTGTGAGATGTGGCCAGCACTCTTCTCTCTATGTCCTAGAGTTTTATGAAGTGGGCCAGGGGACTCCTGGCTTGCTTCAGACTCATGCTTTCTTTAATCACAGCAGTCTTCCTTCATTATCTATCACATACAAAATGCTTTCACCAAGATTTCCTTTCAAATAAGGGTTTTGCCACTATGTTTTCAGTATTTGAAAAGTACAGGCCATCAAACATGATAACAGTGGGTCATTTTATGAAGTCAATATTTCCATCCCTAATCACACTTTTTCTAGAATTAAAGGAGACACTATGGTACATGCCCAATATTTCTATATAAAGAAGATTCCAGGGACATTTTGTTGCATTTTAGGAGCTCTAGAGCTAGAAGAGCATCCACATTGCATTTTCTTTAATCCCTACATTCAAAGTCATGATAAAAATATCTTGGAGCTCTCTTTATTGACTTCTCTATAAAAACCACTTTGAAAGGAAATGGCATTGTTTGATTAGAGAACCCTTAAGTTATCTGAGCAGTTGACAAGAGATTTTTAAAAACTTATTTGTACCAAATTTCAAAAAAGAATTAATGGAAAAGTTCACACTATGGATTGGATTTTTAGTTTTGCTAAAACTAAACTCTACTAGCCATAAATACCCTCTGGAACCTGCAGTCTAGCGAGCATTAAGTTTAGTTTTCATGTCTCTTCAGTGTTCTTTAATCTGGAATATTTCTACCACTTTTCTTTGTCTTGTGTGACATTGACATTTTTTAAAGCATACAGTCACCTTTTTTTCATTAAGAAAATATTTCTCCTTTTGGATTTTTCTGGTGTTTCTCATAATTAGATTCAGGTCCTACCTGCTTGGCCATGATTCTGTATAGGTGATGTTGTGTCCTTCCTAAACTATCATATCTACAAGCATGTGATGTACATCTTCCCTTCATTGCTGTTGTTAATTTTGATCACTGGGTCCCATTTCTCCAATGTATAGTTAGTTATACAGACTTTACATTACGTATTTTTTTTTCTGTAGGAAGATACTGGTAGGCCATACAAATATCTGTTCCTCATCAAAATTTCCATGATTTTAGCATCCACTGATGAGCCTTGTCTAAACTAGTCTTTATTATCATCCTTGCAAGATGATTATTTCTGACTCTAGATGTTGTATAGTAGTCAATATTTATCACTGAAAAGGAGACATTTGGATAGTTCCATAAATCAAATTTTCCTTTTTCTCTCCTTGAAAACTGCACCTAATAACATTCTGAAGTTCACATTCTCTTTGATTTTTTGCTTGTGAAGTCTTGAGCTAATTGTTGACCAACAAAGTTAGGTTTCTCAGGGGTTCCCAGGTTTCTGATCCTTGTTCTAGGCTACGACCTTTCAGGTCTGATCTTATTTCATCACTCTCTACTCTGTCCGTACCTTTCATGCAAACAGTCTGTCATTCTATGACTTACTTGGGAGTTAGAAACAGCAGGATGAGATAGTGAGCAGACAAGTTCCTCTCTGCCCCACAGATATGCTGACGTTTTCATTCCCGTTTCTCCTTCTTCATGATTACTCTGCTCCAGAGCTAGGATGCCCTGCACTCTGCAAAGCATCTGTCCTTATCTTACCCACCCTTTCCCACAGGCAGTAAAATATATCCCTTGAGGACTCAGAAAGATGAAAGTCCTTTTGGCTTTTGGAGATTCTGAAACTTTCTGTGGGATGAAAGAAAATTATGGGTCAACAAAACCACATGGAAAGACTTACTGTGTGCAAAGGCCACAAAACTTGAAACCTTCTCTAGGATTTCTGAACTTGTGGTTAAGGAATGTCTTCTGAACTGTTTGGATCCTTGAAATGCAGTTAATATGAGTTTTCAGGTCTTAGGAGACCTTGACAAAGGAGAAGATGGAAATTGTTTTGGGGCCTTGCAGTTCATCAGCCTCTGATGTAGTGGGCTCTGGAACCCCCTGTATAAAGCATGTCTTTGAGGTTCAGTAGTAGGTGCTGCTGTGATTTATAAGTCTAAGCTCCACATATCTAGGTAGAGCTTTTAGATTTTTTTTCCTTATATTCTTTTATTGTTACATTTTAGGTATACAGTACATTTACATTTCTCATTGGGAACTTGTACCTTTACATGATGTATCTCGGTTCTTATTTTTTCCCCATTCCTTGCCCTCCCTTCACCCCCTCCACCCTTCCCTATTTACAAAGACTTTGTTTCCATTTTTTCCATTTCTCAGCATTTTTCCTTTCCCTTTTTCCTTTCCCCTACCCCTCCCACTTCCCCTACCCCTTTGGACCTTTTCTTCCTATTTAGCATTATCAATTATTCATTCTAATCATTGGTACATTTTAGGTATACAATATAATGACATTCATCATTGGAAATTTGCACCTTTCCATAGTCTCTCTTGGTTCTTATTTTTCCCGCTTCCTCTGCCCTCCCTTCAACCCCTCCCTTCAACCCCTCCCTCCTCCCTATTTACAAAGACTTTGTTTCCATTTTTTCATTTTCTCATATTAATTCCATTTCCTTCTTTCCTTTCCCCTACCCCTCCCACTTCCCCTTCCCCTTTGCCCCTTTTCTTCCTATTGGTAGAGCTTTTAGATTACAGAAGAATTAGGAAAGTCCAAAGATTGATAAGCCACCAAGAGTCACAAATCCAGTGCTGAAAGAGGAGAAACCAAAGAGTCTCTTTCTCTCACTGAAAAGAACTCAGTTGCCTTCAGGGCAGCCATATATTAAAGCCATCCCTGGGCTTCTGTGCTCCCAGAAGAGATGGAGATCAGAGGTCTGGATCTATCAGGTTTGGTGAAAGTTAGGTCTGGATATGTGGGAGCAACTCCTGGGGTTATTTTTCTAAGGAAAGAGAAATGGAAAGTAAATCCTAAGGCCAGTAATGGTGAACCTTTAGAGACCAAGTGCCCAAACTATAATCCAGAATGCAAGTATTTATCACAAAGTACCAACACTGCAATTAAACCTGAATATTGAGGTTTTAGTTTAGGGAAAACAACTCATGCGTTAACATCTTTTGTCTTAAAAGAAAAACACAGTAACACAGATTTCACTGATATGCCTGTTTATTGAAAGATAAAAGTTTGCAGTTGGGTGCTTTTGCACAGTTCATGTGAACTTTCTTGTGTACATGCTGATGATTTGTCAAACCTTGGGTGAGATGACCTGGCTTGCATGCCAACAGAGAGGGCTCTGCATCCCCGCTGTGATATGCATGCTATAGGTTCACCACCACTGCCTAAAGCAGATCAGAAAAATAAAAGAATAATTAGTGAGGAAAGGAGAGATAGGATGCAAACAGCACTAGCTAAAGTCTACATTGATCTGGGGTGCTCCCGCACACTCCCAAGAGAGGGTTCCATAGTGTAGGCCTGGGAAGACCAACAGAGTAGGCAGTCTTGGACAGCTCGGCCTACAGTTCACTCTCACTGTGGCCTCAGCACTGCTCCTCTCACAGCCTGAACTTATAATCATGTCAGTTCCCTTGTCTGTCCTGTTCAGAGGCTCTTCGAAACCTTTTCCATCCTCCTCATGTTCTTACCCTGTCACTGCATTTTTCTCCCAGCATCTGGCCTAGTTCCTTCTTCTATCACAGTGACCCTGAGCTTTCATATGCACTTAGGAAATGTTTTCAGAATGCATTATGAAATGTAGGAGTGGCAAACATGTCCCTGAGATCTGAGATGCCTTGTAGAATGGTCAGTATAGAATGTAGCAGAGCCCTTGTACTCCTGCCACAATATGGCTGCCCCAAAGCAGCTTTGTCCTTCATAACAAGAGGAAGAGACCACTTGATTTTTGCTCTTCCAACCCTGAACTTGATCCTCTCCCTGTGACTCTTAATGGCTGTTATAACTAGCCTTATTCACCAGGCTTTTGGGCATCAAAATGCCCACTCCCCCTCAACATCCCAGGGAGGACCCAGCCCAGAGTGGATAGAAAAAGGGAGCTTATCAGTCCAACTTGGAAGATCAGCCCATTAGAAAAGGAAGCCAAAGAAGTAAGAATCCAGAATGTTATATTTTTAAATGTTATTTTGGTTTTATTTGTTAAAACACCAAAAAATATGTAAAAAGTGATACTGACTCCCCCTTCCCAGTTCTCAAAAGTTATTATTAGTAGTTGTTTGGTGTGTTTCTTTCCTAACTTTAGTGTGTTCTCTCTCTCCCTCTCTCTCTCTCTCTCTATATATATATATGTGTGTGTGTGTGTGTGTGTGTGTGTGTATTCTATATTTACTCTCTATATATAGTATATATACTTTATATAGTCAATAATGGTCTGAATAATTATCAGTATACATACTGATCAGTTCATGGGCATTATTTGTCACTGAGCCATGTATTCCGAATTCGACCATCTCCCCCTTTGGTTACTTACTTCATGCTCTTGGGGACCTATTCTGCTGCCCCTGTGGGCTTGTTTCTCAGGTGTCCTTTGATGAATAAGCTGTAGGAGCTATTTCACTAGCTCTTTCTATATGGTCATCTAGGTAGCATTTGATACATTATTGCAAACAGGGTTTCAGAGAATTTGCTTGTATAGATATCTACATAAAGATGTTTTTTGTGGGTAAACTTCAAAAATTGCTAGGTCAAAGAATTTGCATATTTTAAAAATAATTTCAAACTTAAAGTACGAAGCATAAGAATAATACAAACAACACCCACATAACTTTTGCCTGGATTCTTCTTATTGATTTAAGTATAGCCCATTGTCTTATTAACCCATCACCTTTGTAAAATATTTTTTCTGACCTCTTGGATACATTCCACACATCATGGCCTTTTATCTTCAGATGCTTCTCTGTGCATTTCTGCATTTCCTAAGAGTAGGAATATTCTCTTATGTAACTATAGTACAGTTATCAACTGTTGTAACTTAACATGGGTAAAATGCTTTTATCTAATCTATTGTCTCTGTTCTAATTTTGTTCACAAACCCAAAAGTGTCTTTTTAGCATTTTTTCCCTCTAGTACAGGGTCTAGTCTGGGATCACATATTGCATTTACTTGTCACATTGATTTAATTTCTTTTAATCAGGAACATTTTCACAATCTTTTTCTGTTTCTTTTAATGAAATTGACATTTCTAAAGAATACCTTTAATGTATTTTAATAGGACCTCTCTTGCTTGGATTTGTATGATATCTCCTCATGATTAGATCCAGGCTATGCACTATGCATTACATAAGTGACAGTGTGTCCTCAAACTGTCACACCTGGAGACATATGATGTCCAGGTACACCTTATGGTGATGCTAAGAATTCTCAGATTTTAAAATTTGGTACGTTTATCTTCCAAACCTTGCCAATTTCTATTCTTGCCATAGTTGGTAAGATTTTGCCATTTCTACACCTTTTTCTTCCTGTGGGATGTTGTCAGTCCTTTTAGCTGATTATCAATCTGCATTCTGTGCTTGTTAATGTTTCTTTTTGTTGTTGTTGTTAAATTCTTTTACTGGTACATTGTAGGTATACAACACAATTACATTGCTCATTGGGAATTGTACCTTTACATAATGCATCTTGGTTCTTATTTTTTCCCCATTCCTAACCCTCCCTTCACGCCCTCCACCCTTCCCTATTTACAAAGACTTCATTTCCATTTTTTCCATTTCTCATCATTTTTCCTTTCCCTTCTTTCCAAGCAATGAATGTTTTTGGAGAGTTAGGGGCTCCAAGGTCTGTGCAGCTAGAACAGAAGCCAGTTGTCTTTTCTCCTTTGGGAGAGAAAAGCTACCTACCACTTCCCCTCCATATACAGGAAAATGCCTGTCCACTTATCTCCCCTTCTGCTTTCCTGCTTTCTGGTGGGAGGCAAAGGCAGCACAGGATCTGGAATGGGAGGGCCCCATTTCAGTGCTCGCCCCACCTTTCATCAGGTGTAGTCTCATGGCTGCCCCATTCCCAGTGTCTGTAAAACAAGACTCCTACTATCTAGCTCACATCCCCAGTGGGGCCTCCCTGAGCAGTCTTTGGAGATGGCTCTACTCCTCCCTGGCCACTGACTGCCCACAGCCACCAGATGAGGACAGGCAACCCAGAGAACAGGACCCATGGTGGGAGACAGGTGGATCAGCCTCCCCAGAATACTTACACACTCCACCAGCATTAGCTAACAGCTCCTCACATGCTGATCTGAGATAATTAAGCATTATTATCCCTATTGACAGGTGGAGACAGTAAGACAGAGTGGTAAAGAGACTTGGTTATAACTGCTGGGATTGTTTGGGGAAGAAGCCATGCCAAGAAGGGAGTGCAGTTCAGGTGGCCAGAAGAGCTTAAGCCATTTAATGTGATTGATTGTTTTAAAATAGCTGTTGGAGGGCATCAGGCACAGAAAGGGAGACTGGAGGTGTGCCTAGTGGACATTGATAAGGCATCAAAAATTACAGTGGGGAAAAAAAATGAATAGACCTAGTTTACCTATTAAAATACATTACCAGGGTCAGTCTATCAGAGATTTACAGCACAGGAAGAGAAAGAGAAAATATTGAAGGCATTGGTAAACTCAGTGAGGACAATAGAATAAACTCCACAGGCTTCCCACAGAGCTGGACACAGGTCTGTGAGATGGCTAAGCAGAGGCCAGCCTCCATCTGAGAGTCCTCCAGCCTTCTCAGAGACAGAGAAGCCCCCTGACTGGGCAGCCTTATCCCTTGCTGCTTGCTGTCAGGAGCCCCTGCATCTGCATGCCACTTGCTACCCTGCCACAAGGCTGCAGGAAGCTCGAGTGTCCTCCATGCATACGGATAGGAATACAATGGGACAAGAGTGACTGAGGCTCATAGGGGAAACATGGGGCCAAAGATGGACGGTCATAATGGCCTAGTGACAGAGGCAGGAACCACACAGAGGTGTGCACAAGCCCAGGGATCACCACCACAGCAAACAGACTGACTGAAAAAGGAGGGGAGAGCTATGATCCCTTAGGTTGGGCCTGGGGCTGAGGTGGACAGCTGTGAAGCATGGGAGTAGTGGGACTCTAAGAGAAAGCACAATTCCGGCCATACTCAGTGAAGCAGTGATTCTGTGCTGGACATGGCCCAGGAAGGGTAGGGCAGAGAGCAGGATGACCTTCAAGCCCTTCCTCAACCCATTTTGTCCTCTGCTTATTGGTCCTTCAGGCCAGTCTGTAATCCAAAGGACCTGGAGCCTTGCTGTCTCCAACCCTACTCCCCTTAGAGGAGATCATCTTTGTTTCAGCTCACTGGACCCCTGATGGACTGCTGGCCCCCATCCCTGGGTTATCAGCAAACAGTCCACCTTTCAAAAGGCAAAATTCTCAGAGAATCTAAAGCCCACTGGGCCAGTTAATCCAACCATGTTTTCTAGGGACAGACTCTTCAGGAACACTGGTAGCAGCCAGGCTTCAGGAACTGCACAGGAGAGAACCAGCCTGCACCATTATTGAATCCATGACACTGCAGGATTCCCTGGACAGCACCCTTCACAGGGCAGAAGCCATATTTTCCTTTTCCCCTTTACTGGCCCTGGCCTGGGCCAGAGAGGGTGCCACCTGCCTGCTTGTCAAATGAAGGTGGCTAGTGAATTATTCAGCCCCTTCTTTCCACCCTTTCTTCTTAATTGTAAACTCGAAAACTGCTGTATGAGGCGAAAGAAAAAATAATAACACATACATCCCAGCCATCAGGGGCTGTCTTGGGTATGGGTAGTAAAAAGGAAGCTGTTTGCCATGCCTTCATAATACAGAGAAATGACTTCTATTTGGTTGAAGAACGGGATTTTTTTTTTTCCAGTTCGAAAACATCACCAAGTGGCCTTTCTGTTCTTCACTGAAATACACACTATCATCCACATATTTTTAGTTAATTTATGTCCAAATAGGCCTTTTTTGAGCTGCTGGAAAATGATGTTTGGGCTGCAATTACCTTTCGCAGCATCTCACAGAAGGGTTTCAGCATGCACGAAGCTCAGGGGAGAGGCAGCCAGGAGCCCACCGACTGTAAATCTTCCCATTTGTAGTTATTCAAATCACATAGTTTATTACTAGTATGAAATACGTTGTGTCATTCATTTTGTAGGAGCAACTAATGCTTCAAGAAAAGCTATGAAAAAACATTCTGTTTAGAAACAATTTTGTCTGCTGTCTAAGCTGTGTAGCTTTTTTGGGTTGTCTTTTCTCTTGGCCCTTTCCCTTGTTGCATTTGCATGACAAATGAGACCATCCTCTGGAAGCTTACCTGTCCCTGCAGCCTGTCTCCCACCCAAAGTCCTCCTTCTCTGTACTTAGCATCATAATCCTTACCATAGTAATAAATTAGTGTCACCATCAAAATTGTGGCTTCCTGAAAAAAGTAAGCAGTGGGGCCAGATGAACTCTTTCCGGAAATGGAGAGACTGTTTTCATGCAAATTTCTAGTATCAGGGAAACTGGGAACAGCCTCTTTATTATATAGACTCAGTTGCAGTTCAACAGCCAGAAGCCATTTCCACTGGCTGTTAGAAGCTGATAACACTCAGAAGTGGATAACCTTTCAGACAGAAACTTCTTTTCCTTCTTGGCTGATAGAGATCTCATCAAGGAAAAAAATCACTTTACTAATTAAGTAAAGGAAAATGGGTTAGTATACTTCCAGGGTGCTTTTAAGTTGAGACATTCATTCTGAAATACCTTTTTCATTTAGCACTTGGGATCCACTTTAGACCTCTTGGTCCAGGTTAGTGGACAGTGACTGGGGAACAGTAGGGAGTATGTCACATGGATGCACCCTGAGGGCAAGGCCATCTGTGTCCCAACTAGCCAACAGAGGGCTTTACTGAGCTTCTCACAGGCCAGTGCTTCACTCAGGCTGGTCACTGCCCTCAGGGGGAGTGTTCAATCTGCCAACTGCAGAGTTCCTCTTAATATACAATGTAAACATCTCAGTTTGCCCTTCATTTCTTTTTGTATCATTTTAAGATCTTTTGAGGTTTAGTATATTACCCATGCCCTCACCCAGACATTGCTCACTAAGACCAATACCCCTCTTCTTTGTACACCCAGAAGGCCTAGCCAGAAGGTTCTCAAGCTTGGTTGTCCATTGGAATCACCTGAGGGAGGAATTTTTATTAATGTGATGAGTATTTTAATTCATTTAGAATTTCTAAGAGTGGTACAAAAGCATAGGTATATTTTAACATGTGTTAGGTGATTCTAATGTATAGTTATTAGTCACAACCCCTTGCTATGCCCAGCTGAAGCCTGAGAATCCTTCTCAACCCAGCCACCAATAACAATCAGAGTGAAACTTGATCAGAATTAAACCTAATACAATCCATGATTTATCCTGATTGATCTATGCCAGTGGTTCTCAAAGTGACAACCATACTGGGAATTTGTTAGAACTGCAGATTCTCAGAACCTTTTTCAGAACTAGGAAACTTGAAGATGTGGGTTGGAACCAGTTTTGTAGGCCCTCCAGAAGATGCTGGTGCACACTCCGATCTGAGAACCACTACTGTGGCCACTGGTTGTGATGAATGGGCTACACTTTAGAATCACTTGCCAATCTAATCGGATTCCATGATTCATGTAAAAGCCTCCCAGTACTTTAGCACAATGACCAGAAATTCTAAATAATTAGAAAACTTATGGCAGTTTTTTTGGTGGGGGGTGGGGGGGGCTACCGGGGATTGAACTCCGGACCTTGTGCTTGCAGGCACTGAAACCACTGAGCTAAATCCCCGGCCTATCATGACACTTTTTTTAAAAAAAGTAAAAGAATACTTCTTGAGTGATTCTGATAGGCAATCAAGCTGGAAAACTAATAGGCTAGGATTTCTGACTGTGCAGAGATGAGACTTGGCCTTGCCTTCAGCCAGTGTTGTGTACTTCTGATGCAGCCACCTAGGCCTAGAGTGACTGCCTGGGGCTGGGCACACTGCTGGCAGAGTGAGGATGGAATTCTCCTCCCAGGCATGCTAGCAAACAGCAGTCCTCCAAGGTGTGGACTGTGACTGAAGTCTGATCACCAGCACTGAAGAAGTTATATAGGGCACCTTGTGGCTAATCAGAGGCTTTAACATAAAAGGTTGGAGGTATCCCTTCTTCCCAAACCCAATGCTCCTTAATAGTAATCTATGATAGTTTGGCTGCCAAAAAATTACCAACAGTACTTTAAGTCCAATGAAATTGAGTGTATTAATATATGAGTTTCCTACAATTGCTATAACAAAGTACTACAACTTGACTTTAAACAGTGGAAATGTATTATCTCACAGTCTGAGGCTGGAAGCCTGAGATCAAGGTGTTGGCAGGACTCTCCTCCTCTGACAGCTCTAGGAAGAATCTGTTTGTGTCTAGATGTGATCAATCCTTGACATACTTGGCTTGCAGATGCGTTGCTCTCCTCTTTGAATCTCTATCTTCATATAGCCTTTTCATTAGGAAACCATCATTACACTTAGGGCCTGCATTAATCCAGTATGACCTCATCTTAACCTGATCACAGCTGCAGAGTCCCTACTTCCAAGTAATGCCACATTCAAAGATATCACGGGTTAGGATTTCAATATAGTTTTTGAAGGGGCATAATTCAACCCACAGTACTCAATAAATTTGTGCTTAATGGTAATACTAATATGTTGTGAGTTTAATGTATCTATCCTATTGGATTTTCACAATTTCAATATGTTTTACATATTATAAACATTTTGGAATAGTGGGCTTGTGAAATTCAGAGCCATTGCATGATGCTCTTAGGTCAGAAATCTGTCACATCCTAGCTTCAAGAAATTCACGCACCACAATTCTAATATTTGATGAACGAGTGATCACCATACACAGTACATTGAAAGCCTAGATTTCTACCATAATCCCACCAAGACTTTCTCTCACACAAGATGGTGGAGAAAAGTACTGTAGCAATGCCCAGACACACAGATGTACTACCCAATGGGCTTCTGCAGGATAAATAATGAGAAAGGGAAATCAATCCTGTGTCAGGAACTTGGCCTGGAAAACTTCACAGTTGAGTGAGCTCTAGAACCAAAGCTATATGTCATACCTATCTGATCTTACTGTGGCAAGACAGTGAGCTGGCCCTGTGGCATTAGTGATATCCACTGCCCCTTGAGAGTGAAGATGAGTCTCAACAGTACTATGTCAGTAGCAGACTGCTGGACACAGAGTATTTGTTGCACACTGGCTGAGACTAAGGAACTAACACTACACCGACACCTCCTCTACACTGACACCTCCTACTGGCATCATGCCTCCTAATGGTTTCATACCTAAAGATGGCTGGGTTAGGATTAGTCCATTGCCAGGTTTCTCCTTTTAGTTTATAAAATTCTACACACACACACACACACAGTTTGTCTTAAATTTGAATAAAGACATGATTATTTTGAAGCAGTGGTTTTCACAAGTTTGAAGACTCTCTTGGCAGTGCAACCCTTCAACTCAAAGCCATATGTAGGTCAGTATATAAACTCAGAGTCCTGCTCATAGTGAGGTAACCTGTCCCTTCTCTCATTTTCTGTCTCCCCCAGACCCCAACAGAACCCCCTGTGGCAGCCTTAGGGAAACTCACTCTCTACAGAAATCAGATCTGTGCCTCAGCATTCCTTAGGGAAGTGAGCCATCAAGTACTTTGGCAAACTCATGTCAGAACCATGTGCTCTTCAGCCCTCTGTGCCCATGTGGATGCAGACCCTTTCCCAGCAAGCCCCATCTCTTCCTCATCACCGTAGAATTCTGCCCTCATGAGGACATAAAGAATTATCACCCAAAATGCCATGCCACCCCTCCTCCACGGCCCTTCCTTGTGCCTACTTGGAGAGCAGGAGATTCTTAGACCACTTCACAGACACGTGGACACACTGACCTTGGTTTCTGGTTCAGATTTCTTTGGGGAGCAGGACTTCCTGGCTCACTGACTGCTGCAGTGTTGTCCCACATCTTGACTTCCAACATCTCTTGAGGGCAGGTCACCATCCTCTAAATTAATAGATTTCCTGCCACATAACTGAAGACAAGTTAAATAATCATAATCATCTCCATAATTACTCCTGAGCATTGGAAGGTAATGCTGCTGAGATGTTTGAAAAGACAGGAAAATTTAAAATCCCCAGGAAGGAAAGCACCTACCATCATGTTCCTCTGCCTTTGTGTCACCTTTTCTTCTGCCTCAAAGGTCAGTGTCCCCTGGTCTTCAGTTGAGTAGGGGAGCTGCTCATAAAAAGCTGTCACCTGACTGTCCTGGTTGGCTCTTCTTGGCGGCCTGGCCACCTGCTGGGATGGAGAGAGTGGTGGTGACAGGCCAGGCTCTGTGCTCAGTGAGGCCCAACAGCGCAAGGTGGCGGGAGGGCTCGGCTCCTCGCCAGTGGGCCTGGCACTGCCCACTTTACATGCAAGAGGGAGCAGCTCAACAGCTGTCACTGACAGCCCCTGGGGTCTGCTCCAGACTTGGCAGAGGAGGACACTTCCAGACTCCCAAATCGCCTCTTTGAAATTCAGAGGAACTAGACTTTCATCTCTTACACCCTCCTCACACACAAATACACACAAAACATAAGCAAGCCCTAACTCTCTTACTCACAGTCCTAGGCTGCCAAGTTTTATCTCTGTCTCTCAGTCTTGCACACACTCACACACACACATACACATACACACATACATTCTTTCAAGTACACATAGGGTGGGGAGAGAGGGAGAGGGAGAGAGAGAGAGAGCGCTAATTGAATTCCTTCTTTCTCCTACCACCCCTAAGCCAGGTATTTTGAGGGAGCAAAAACCCCTTTGCTGGTGTGGAGGGAGCCCAGGACATCTCAAGGTGCAGCAACAACCCTTCCTCTAATAGCCACAAGCAGCAGAGGTCCCTGAGCTCTCCTCAGGCACTGACCTCAAGGTGTTTGAGGACCCCTGGCTCACTCGGTGAATTTCCCACCTCTCTTCCTGGCCACAGGTACCATGTTGACAAAGCCAGTGAACACGCTTATGTTCAGGGGGATGGTGAGGATGGAGCAGCACAGGCCTGCCCTCCAGGCATTTGTCCTGTTGCTGGTATTTGCTCTGAGGACATCTCTCACCACAAATGCTTGCCAGCATCCTCAGGGGAAATCAGGACTGTCTTCTCTGCAGAAAGCTGGATATGTGCCTGGGGAGGTTTGGGCCAGGTTTATTCCTCCCAGGCTCTGGATAGGAACCCAGATAAAAATATACTTTGGGGTTTGCTTTTTTTCCCTCACATTAACTATTTATACATTTTAAGGTATTTTTGCTAAAGCCCACTGTATATCTTTAGTGATTTGAACAGATTGTAAGAATGGTCAATACAAAAATTGCTTCCTTCAGCTGAGGCATGAGGCCAGGGAGAGTAGCAGGGTGGGAGCTGCTGTCCCTGCTTAGGGCAGCCACCACCAAATTTCTTGGATTATGGAAAGAGACAGGGTCCATGCCTAGAAAAAATGCCATGGCGGTGGAATCTTGGTGTTTGGCGTGAAGAACTGAAAAGGAGGAGCATGTTTATTGTAGAGAGTGATGAGTTTGGAGGGTGGCCTTGGCAAGTGCCCGCTCTAACACCTGTAAGCAGCACTGATGCGAGACAGGCCTTACAGTGCCCTCCTTTGTGCCTTCACCTCTTTTTCCTTGCCCCTTGGACATTCCCTGCTTCAGCCAGCCTGAGTTATTGACAGTTCTCATCCTGTCTCTTCCTCTAGCCATTGTACCCGCTGCTCTCTGCCTAGACTTCATTCCTCCTCTCACTTTGCCTGGCAAACTTCTGCTTGTCCTTTAGGCTAAGCCAATAATAATTAACACCTGAGCCAATAATAGTTAACACAGCGCTTACTGTCCATGACACACCCTATGCCCTGTTCCATATGGGTATTAACCACTTACCCCTCATGATGACTGTCCAGAGGCTGGTGAGAAACAAGCATAGGACAGGTTAGGCTACTTGATAGAAGAGGGGAAATACTGGTGTCCAAACCTAGCCTAAGGCTCTGGGACTACTTAACCACCACAGGATACACCTCCTCTGACTCTGCCTGTGTTAGTGAGTCCCCTCCAGTTCACAGAACCCCTGACCCATCCACATCCTCACTTTTCCCCTTTTCAATTATTCTAACTCTATTTTAAGATTTTTTTCCAGTCTGTCTCCTCACTCTCCTATGCAGCATGAGAGCAAGGAGCCTGGTGGTTCATCTCTGGGGCTCCAGCTCGTCCTCAGATAGGGGCTGACACAAAACAGTGTTTGTTGCTTGCCTGTTGATAGGGCGAATGAATGAAGGCTGTGCATCAGCCCTTTAGGTAAACAGCACTTGACTGCTCCAAGGTTGGCAGTTAAGCTAAAGGCCACACAGAGACAAGTTAGAAACTCCAGTGTGGGGCCACAGGGCAAGAAGAAGGAAAAAAATTCCAAAGACATTCCTTTAAAAACACAGATCTGCAGCCTCTCCAGTTCTCCATGGAAGGGCAGAGGGGACAAACAGCATGTGGACAGACCACACTCTAAGTCTGTCAAACTCCCGTTTAGCCTGGGGCTGCTTGCAGGCTGCACAATTAGGAAAACCTTTCTCCCAGAGGTGCCACGCAATGGCAATGGGGTTGAGGGGCAGCCCAGTGTGATCATGCAGTGGGAGAGCTCTCTAGTGAAATGCCTCATTCATCCTCCGTTTTGTTTAATGGGGTTTCCTCCTGATTTGAATCCTGTGATTTTTACATTGCCACTGGACAAAGAGTCACAGTTTGCACTCATGTAGCCAACCTCATGTGGTTGTAGTGCCTTTAAAACAATTATACACTCCCCAACAGTGACATCAGAATCAGTATGTAGGGAATCGGGATGGGGGATGAAGTTTCAAAATCGGTTATCCACTTGCATTTGTGGCTCCCACATATGTCATGAGACCAACATAGGCCACACTGATCCCTTTGAACTCTTCCAAGTAGGCACAGCAATGTTGCCTACCTGTGGGGCAAAGAATATCCTGACTAACTTACTCACAAGATGGGGTGTTGGGGAGAGGAAGGATGTGCATTTCTTGTCTGTTCCATCAGCTGAAGACTGGCGGCTGGACTGATCAGGTTTCTCCTTCTTCCAGGGAGGGAAGATTCCTGTGAGATGGACAGCACCAGAGGCCATTGCCTACCGCAAATTCACTTCAGCCAGTGATGTCTGGAGCTACGGGATTGTCATGTGGGAAGTCATGTCATTTGGAGAGAGACCCTACTGGGATATGTCCAACCAAGATGTAAGTGTCAGAGCACCTGGTTGCCACAAATGCCCATCCAAGACAGTGGACACCAAGCCTTTCTATCATAAACTTGAAGTTGAGGTGGCCAGAACAGAGGGATACAGGGACATCCTTGCCTTAAGTGTTTGAAATAACCAAAGAGCCCAACATGGACAGTGACAGTCCCAATGACCACAAAGCCTATAAATGAGCCCAGGCCACAGACTCAGCCAAAGAGAAAATGGGCTGGTTCTGTATGCCCCTAGACCATGAACAGATCAAGTCCAAACTAAGCAGAAGATTCTACCCTGTGTCTCAGGGCCCAGGCTCTGTGTTTTCTTTCTGCATGCATGATGGAGGGAAAGGAATACTGGTCCAAGGGCCAGGGCCTGGGTTCCTCTCCTATTCTTCTGTAACAATTCCTCTGCTTTGGACTAGGTGTATATCTGGGACTTGCATCTTCAGCTTTACAGAGAGGAATAATAAAGGGCCCTCTTCTCTGAGAATCTGCTCTCCTGCAAACCCATGGCATTGTCAGTGAAGGAGGGACTGAGAACACATTCTAAAGAGGGCAGCTGCATATGGGCATCAGGAGCAGGTCCCTGTCTGTTAGAGGTAATCAACATCCTTCCAGACCACCTGCAAGGGACAAGCGTAGGAAAGGAAAGAGAAGGAATATCAGAGATGCTGTAACGAGAGGCATTTTGGGGGTATTCTGAATGGGAATCTTTGCTCCATAGTTACTAAAGAGTGAAGAAGCCTTTTTAGTGTTACTTGCTTTGACAAGACTTGGGACAAAAGTCCTGCCTATACTTCAACACTATCTTTGAGCCAGGCAGTTCCCCAGGGCCAGTCCTCTTTTGTGTTTTGTGTACATATCTTCCCTTTGGAGATGATTAGTTTGCAAACCTTGAGCACTTGTGTTCTCAGCTTGCTCTTCACCATCCGGAGCAGTTTCCAGCTTATACACTGGAAGCAAGTAGGACTGTTCCCAGCCCAGATCTGGTTTCTGTCACACCTTAAACACCTTCATGTTTGGATGGACTCTGAGTCATTCATAGCTTGTGAAAATTGTCCTCAGCCAGCTCCCTGTCCAGCCAGGGGATTAGAGTCATGGCATTTTTTTCAGAAGATTTATATGGTGGCAATCTCCCAGTGAGACTGTGAAAAGGAGCTAGGTGCTTCTGGGACAGTAGTCACTGCTGGCCAGGGCAGAGTGCTCCAGATTCTAGTGGATAAAATGGCTCCATCCATAACCATCCTGATGTCAACCATGGGTGGCGTCTACGTCCTCTATTATCTGTGATTATCCACACCTCTATAGTGTGTCCAGTCAGTAAGTGACAGAGTTGATGCTGAGCCTGCTTTCATGAATTCAGCTGCACACCATCTGCTAGATGAGTAAGAAATGTTAGCTAGGCAAAGCAGACCCATCTTGTCCTTCCCAGAGACCTTAATCCTATTAAGAACAATTCAACCCACATAGACTAGGTTACAGAACTGACAAGATATGACATTCAGAATATTCTAAGTAAATGCATTCACCTATGCTGAAAACAAATAGAATTCTGGGATTAAATTTGGAGAATTTGCAAATCATTCATTCAACACACAGTCACTATATGCTAACTGTGACTAAGCATTGTGCATGCTGGTTCTATTCTTGAGGGGTTCACAGCCCAGTGGCAAATTTATAGGGCCTTGGGAATGTGTGGGTGGGGAAAGCTTCCTGGATATTTGATGTTTGAGCTGGGTCTCAAAGTGAGTAAGAACATCTGTAAAATAGCAGTTTATTCTAATTTTGCTGTATTTCTTCAAAAATAAAGCCCCTAAAACATTGTCCCAAGTGAAATTTTGCACCTGATGGGAGATGGGAGGCTACTTCATGCCCATTCAGAAAGCTTCTACAACCTAGCCCGGGGGGAGCCTGGGTGCTCCCAGCTGCTGGGCTGTAGCCTCCCTCATCAGAAACCATGGAGGTAGTGGCTGTAAAGGATTTTACAGATGACAATTGAAAGGGTTTAAGGGAGAGAATTGCAGAGGCAAGTCGGAGTGCTGGTAATTGGACTTCCAGAGCCCAAGAAGGTCTTTGAACATGTACAGAGAGTTTGTCAGCCAGAGAGAGCAACTTGGAAGTTCTGCTGCTTGGATCTGATTGACAGAGATAATGAGAGTGGCAGTGTCTGTGGAGAATAGCTGCAGTATTATTGAAACATCAGAGCTCAACTTAACCCACTCTGCCCTGGTTTTTCATGGCTCTGGGCTCCTCTACTTCACTCTCTCCAGTGCAAGGTCGAGTAGGCACCACCTGCCACCCAACTCACTAATGGGAAGCACAGGTTCAGGAGTAGCCAGGAGCCCCTTGAGAACATGAGGGTGAAGGGAGGGGCTCTGCTCATTTCCCAGAGACATACAAGTCACCTTCACCTGGTCTTCACCCCTATCTCACACCATCTCTCCCTGGGTTCAGGTGAACAAAGGCACATTTCCTTCCAATACCTCACCCTCCCTGCCTCTTTAGTTAGGCCTGGGATATTTGTTCACTTACAGTGTTTTAGGGCGGCCAGAAGAGTTACTACAGATCATTCTAAGTGAGACAGTAGGATTCTTGTAACAGTTCCCTGGGTCGTTTCTCTCACCCCCTCCTACACACATACACCTTCACTCTTCCTTCTCTCTGGGAATGCCACTTTATTGCCCTCTAATCTCCACTATCCTCAACATCCACGTATCTTATTCTGCTAGGGACCAAGGAAGAGGCCTAAATGTCACTCTAGTTTCCACCTCTGCCAGGCAGAACACCCTATGCCCCAACCTTAGGCCATATGTTTCTACACTGGTGTCTAGGGTGTCAGGTGGCCAGACTGGAAGTGTTTCTGCATATCTCCCCTCTGTTCTTTGTGCTTGTTAGCAAGGCAAGTTTGACAGAGAATGAACTCAAAATCTCACAAGGGGACCAAAAATTTTTTATATAAGGATGTTTTGAGTGTAAGTGACACATACTGAGAAAAATAGAAAAAACATCCAGATCCTTCAAATTTTTCAATGTCATAACACTTCAGAGCCAAGTAGGTAAGTGCTATCTGTATACCAATTGATGGCCTAGGTATTTTTTTCTTTGGAATATGGGCAAAGACTTTTCTATGTGCAAGAGCATCAGTGGTCACAGAGAATCAGCTCAAATACTAACAGCATAATCTAGAAGAAATAGCAAATAGAGTGAACCCCCACTTCATAAACAGAAACATGGGGAGGAGTTCCTATGACTATCCTTGATCCTGAAAGCTGAGAAGTGAGATGTTGCATGTATTAAGTCCTTACTATGTGCTTGGTGATTTTCAAACACTACTTCCTAGAGCTCCAGAATGGGTACTAGTAGCCTCTTTGCCATTAGAATGTCTGCCATATGACACATGGCAATAATATCACCCTCCATGGGTTGAGGATTCTTTCTGATTCGCATTTGTGCAGTGCTCAGCATGCATTACCTCATTGTGCCATTTGATCTTTTTAGTAACCCATCTGTTCAGTTTTAAGAAGTCAAATGACTCTCCCAAGATTCTATAGCTAATAAGATATGGACCTAGGATTAGAACCCAGGCTTCCAGGAACTATGCCTCTAATTTCTATGCTATTCTCTCAGCAACATGGCCATGTGGGTTTGCACTTAAGTAACCCAGAAAGAGCTTCTGGGCCTCTCAATGGGTAATCCCACTGGTTTCCACAATGAGGGGAGACTCTTGGCCCCCTAATCTTGTTGCCTACAAAGACCTGGAAAAGTAGAACAATGAGGCAGGCTGATGAGAATGATGCCAGCTGCTCATTCTCATGGATTAGTTTTATATCATGTCATAGAGACATCAAACAGCTCTAAGGGGCTGATTTCCTAGGCTCCAAGTAGCACCCAGAATGAAGGAAGAGTGGCTTTCCAAGTATTCAAAACTGAAAAAAATTAAAACCAGGTACCTGTGTTTTATTCTCAGCCCTATCACTTGCCAGCTGTCTACCTCTGGGCAAATTACCTCACTCTTATGCCTCTGTTTTTCTCATGGGGAACAAAGAGTTAAAATGTTCTCCTAACAGGACAGGAGGGAATTTGATTGACAACAGTTTGGAGGAGGTAAAAATTTGTCAGTGCAATTCATTGTTCAAAAGTGAATGTTACCATTTACTGGTCTTTTTATATCATGACAGTATTGGTATGATTTTATGCTTGTTTTTCATCATATTGAATGAAAAAAATACACCTTTATTATCTCTAATAACCTCAGGTTATATCATCGCATGCACCATCTCATGTTCTATATGCTGTGCTTAAAATTGTAAAAATATAAACTGATTGGAAATACTCACATTTCAAGCAATTTTAATGTTAAAAATGATAATCAGTTCTAATACATTTAATTTTTTTTAATTGTAAAAACACCAGAAAATCTTTGAAGTCTAAATCATTTTCCTTGTTATTTAAAGGTACTTTAATATAAACAGTTTAAGGCACTTTAATAGAAAATCAATGCATGATTATTATAGACAATAAAAAATACAAACAAGTGAAAAGAAAAACCTAAAGAACATTCATGTTTCTACCTGCCTATAGGCAGCAATCATTAACTGTATGGTATATGGAGTTTACAAGGTCTTTTCTATGCATGTATATAATTGTTGGATTTTGTTTTGTTTTGATTTGTTTTTTATAAATCAAGATTATACTACAACCACAGTTATATTGCTTGTTCTTTTGCCTAATATTACAATATGAACTTATTCCCATTTCAACAGATACATTTTTTGTAACATCACTTTAAAGCCTGTGTTATATTTCAGGCTTCCTTTCCCAAGTCTTGCAAATGTACCATAATAAAATGATGTTTAGAACTTGGGCCACTTATAATTATTTTTTCTAGTACAAAAAGCACAGAACAGGCATAATTGATTTAAATGAATTAGGAATTAAGAAGTACAGGGTGAAAAATGCAAACATCTGAAAAACAAACAAGATACTGGAAGATATCAAAATTCTTACAAAATTATGCCCTGGATTTCTTAAAAATTACCAAAACTTGATTGGAGGTACTCATTTTGTTTGATCACCTTGAAATTTTGACTGTTTTCATTTTACTTAACCAAACGTTTAACCTAGTGATTGTTGACCTCATTCAGGTTGCTACTTCACGTAGATGAAGGCAAATAATGCATGGAAGAACTTGTAGGGTCCCTGGCACACAGTAGGGCCCCCATCAATCCTGGTCCCTCTCTTCCCTTAGGAATGAGAGAATGAAATCACATCAGGTTTGGGGGATGTTCTTTATAACTGATGGGTTCACCAGGTTTGTCATCATACTTTCTTCACCTCAGTACCAGTAAGGCAGAAATGAGCCCTATGTCTTCTAAAGGAGAGGAGACAACAAGGAAGTTCCTCACCATTCTTCAATTTACAAAGATCTCATGTGTGTCAGATCTGCACTGGTTAGTGGGGCCCAGACACCAAGAGACAATCAGATGTGGTCCTTGCCTTCTAGAAGCCCACATCCTGGGGTGGGGTTACACAGAGGGTCTGTTACGGTGGGGGATGTGTGGTCACAGATCAGGGTGCTTGAGCTAGCCTGCTCAGGGAGGCTCCACCCACAGGGGCTAATTTGTAAATGACTAGCTGGTGGCTCATCCTCCAATCACACCTGTGCCCTGTGCACCACTGCAGGTCATCAATGCCATTGAGCAGGACTATCGGCTGCCCCCTCCCATGGACTGCCCAGCTGCTCTCCACCAGCTCATGCTGGACTGTTGGCAGAAGGACCGGAATAGCCGACCCCGCTTTGCAGAGATCGTCAACACCCTGGACAAGATGATCCGGAACCCGGCAAGTCTCAAGACTGTGGCAACCATCACCGCCGTGTGAGTCTAGTGGGACCAGGTGACTCCTAGACGTGATGGTCTTGTGGTTGGGGACATAGTAGATAGCCTTTTGTTCTGTTGAGATGGGGAGGCAGAGCTTATCCACAAATGGAAAGAGTTCCACGATTCTTCCCTTCCATCTCTAAAATATTCCCTGCCCCCAGCCTTCTGATGGACTGAGCACTAGGCTGCAGAGTAGAGTAGTTGAGCTGTATCTGATCAGATCTGATTCCCTACTTCTGAAAGATCCTGTTTCCAGCCACCTTTCGATTAACCACACCAGTCCTCTAGGCAGGTGGAGCTACAGACTTGGAACCTTGGCCAACAATGTAACAGTGGGGCAAAGTTGTAATTGTTGTGTGACAAGAAATACAAAGCAATTAGGTATGTTGTGAGTGAGTGCGCAGAACAACTGCCAGCTTCTGCCAGCTCTTTGCTTCTTAGCTGCATTTGCATTGTTAGCTCACTTATTAATTCATCTTTTCCACCAAAATTTATTACATGGTTATAGACCAACTACTCTGCCTGATGCTAGTTCTATGGAATAAGTAACTCAGAGATGGTTTAAAATAATTTAAAAGCAGCAAACATTAATCAGATGATCATGAAAAGAAATGTAAAATTGAAACTTTAATGGCTGCTGTGGCAGGAGGGGCGTCTGGGGCACCAAAAGCTTATACCTTTAGCTGCTGTAAAGAGGTTTTCCTGATAAGTGTCATCTCAGCTGAGGGCTGAAGGGCATGATGCATTAAGTGCATAGAAAGAAGATGAGAATAGAGAAACAGTGTGCAGCATGTGCAGAGGCCCTAGGGTGAGCAGACCCAGGCCAGGTGTTGTGAGTGCAGTTGGAAAGGAAATTGGCTGGGGCTGAAGCTGGCCAGGTGAGCAAGGCCAAGACTGTTCAGAGCCTTTAGATCATGATAAGAATTTTGGCATGATTTTCAGAGTAAGGAGCACCTATTAAAGGTTTTGATGTGTTTTGTGACATCTGAGAGTTTTTGGCATAATCATGTCTGCATTTTGAAAAAAGCATCTGACTGCAGTTTGGACCTTGTTTATGTAAGAGAACACTGCAAGAGTCACATTAGAGAAGATCATGTCTTAAGTCAGTGTAATGGCTTTGCAAAGAAGTAGATAAGTTTGAGAGATTTGGGAGGTAAAAATCTTTGTGACTTAGTGAAGGGTTGGATGGATGTGAGGTTGGAGAAATGTCAAGATGACACCCTGGTTTCCAGTTTGGATAATTGAATGTCTGCCTTCGAAATGTGCCAGAGAAAGTCAATAGTGGGCTTATGTGCTCCACTTTTTTTCCAAGTAGCCAAGGGTAACATCAGGAAGGAAAAAATATTACCAGTAAATTTAGAGAAGTAGTAGCAAACTAGACCTTTTTAAAGGACCATATTTTTAGATGGTAAGGATCCTAGATTTCAGTTGATAAAAGAGCTAGGTTATTTCCTTCCCTTCAACTGAATGCTGTGCCAATCTGCCTATCTGTGTTGCTTGACCTGTGACAGTGCCCAGGAATAGGGGGACTGAACCCTTGGGTGGAACTAATGTAGGATTGCATAAGGAAGGATGGCTCAGCCTAGGGCTCCATCTCATGGGAGCTGCTGCTCTTCCCATGCAGTATGCCATCAGCCTGCAGCCTGCAGCACACCTCTGTGCACACATCTCTTCTTCTGTAGGATCACCTGCTCCTCTGTTTCACCAGGCCTTCCCAGCCCCTGCTTGACCGCTCCATCCCAGACTTCACGGCCTTTACTACCGTGGATGACTGGCTTAGTGCCATCAAAATGGTCCAGTACAGGGACAGCTTCCTCACTGCTGGCTTCACCTCCCTTCAGCTGGTCACCCAGATGACATCAGAGTAAGTGATGAGAAACCCCCCTGTCCAGCCCGTAGGTAGCCCCTCCCCTGCTATGGCAGATGATATGAGTCCTATTTCTAGTCTCATCCTAGATGCCCTTTTCTGTAAAGAACCAGGCATGTGGGGGAGTGCCTTGGAAGATGGAGGGGAAGGTGGTCAGGGGCTGGAAGGGGAGGTGGAGATCTATTCTGGGTCCTAAATGAAAGATCTTCAAAGTCATAGCCATATGTCATTTGCCTAATCACTATCACCGAGAGTCTCTCCTCCATTTAAGTTTATAAACTCAAGCCATCAAAGAAAGCATCCAGATGGAAAGAACACAGCCAGCCAGCACTTTAAACAACAGAGAAGAAAAGGCATTGCACTGATTCAGTGACAAGCGGCTGTGCAGGGAGAGCATCCTCAGTCTTCGGTAGTGCTTGTAAATAAGCATACATTTCCATCCCCCACAAATTATTTACCAGTCTGCTGCTCCCATAGGAGTTTTGAGGAATACACAAAATAAAATTATTCAAATAAGACAAGAGCCAGAAAGGGTCTTAAAGATCCATGTGGTCCATCATTTCCCAAGAATGTTCTGAGTAGTACCAGTGGTGGGAAATGTTAATAAGTTCTCCTTGGAAAAAAGGTCCCACGGTCAAATAAATTTGGGAAATACTGTGCACTTTATCACCCTCTTGGAGATTCACTGCTCACATTAGCATAATAAAGGCCATGAGAAATTCTGAAATAAAGAAACCTATTTAAAATTATTAAATACCATGGAACTATATTTTTGAGGGACAGGTTTTTATGGAACTGCAGTTTGGGAAATATCCACCTAGTTCCACTCCTTCTGTTCAGCAGATTCTGAGATGATGTAACAATGGTGCTCCATGTGGCAAAGCCAAGGCTTAAACCTTCTTTTCTGGCTGCCACCACCAGAAAATCATTTCCCCACACCACAGGGCTGCAGTAGTCCCCTACTTTGCTGGACACGGGGATCACCTGGAGATATTTAAAAATGATGGATGTCTGGTTCCCCCTGTCAGGCCTCTGACTAGTTGGTGTGCAGTGAGACTTGGGCATCAGGATATTTTGAAACTCCCCAGGTGATTCCGCTATGCAGCAAAGTAGGGGCACCACTAGATTAAATTTAGGAAGGGTCAAATCTTGCCTTCTGCACTTGTAGAAGTTCGGATAATGCTAACCAGGAAACCAATTCCTCCCCCAACGCACGCGTGCGCGCGCACGCACACACACACACACACACACACACACACTTGTACCCCTCAGAGGGCTCTCATAGTCTACCTGGTCTACAGTGTGTACTGAAAGCTCCAGGGTGGGATCTGGTGGCCTGTAACACATTTCTCATGAGAGAGGATCCATTAGTCATTTAGTTGATCTCCTATTATGTATCAGTCACAGTGCTAGGTTCTGGGATTCCTTCCTGGTCAGGGCAGCTGCTGAGTCTAACAGAGGGAGATGGAGAGATCCACTCCTCATACTTGAGCCCCAGAAAGATGGCTTCCTAATGTTGTGACTGCTTGGAGTCAGTCTTCCAGGAGTCCAACTCAATCTGTGAGGTTTGTTCCTGTCAGAAATGATAGAGCCTCCACTTTTTCTTATGCTTTGAATATATATCTAGCCTCGAATTCACTAAACGTCAGAATCTATGTTTTAAAAAGATTCATTTCCTGATGCCTAAAAAAGGACAATCACTGGCATTTTGAATCAGTGCCAAATAAACAGCAGAAAATAAAATTAAAAAGAAGTACCTCAGCAGGGGAAAACCAGCCTCCCCATCCTTTGAGGTAACATGGATGTCCCTAGATGGTCAGGAGCCTGAGTTCAGGCAGAGACATAGGATCCACAAAGACGGATGACTCCTACTTTCTCAGTGTGATCTGCCACACATAAGTAGGTAGGGGTTGTTGACATGGGATCCCTATAATGTGAAGGGATCAAGGGAAGTAATTCCCTCCATTGAGAATAGTCCTGTGAATGTGAACAGGGGGAAGACTAAAAGGAAAATCAATCTGAAAATTAAGGGATTTAGTTCAAAGTACAACGTGTCCATATACTATTGGAGCAATTCTGTTGGTTTCTTGAGGGATAAAAGATGGAAAAAAAAAATAAGCGACTCAGGGCCAGGGATTTAGCTCAGTGGTTCTGGCGCCTGCCTTGCAACCACAAGGTACCAAGTTCAATCCCCGGTACAAAAAAAAAAGTTATATACATATATATATAGTAAGCAACTCCACAAAATAGATTGTGCAGCAATTTGTGAATTCAAAACTCAAGCATGCTTCCCAAATGTATTTGCTAAAAGGACATGGGAAATTTGACCATCTCACCCAGCTGCAGCCCCTCAGAGACTGACTACTCAGGGGAATCATGGATAGAGATCCAGCCCAGGGTCCTTGAGGGCATGCAGTGTGCCAAGAGACCTGTTATACTGGGGTCAGAAGGGCTTTAGGGAAATAGTCAGGACTTTAAGAGTGCTGAGAGAAACCCTGCGTGAATACTGAGAGCCAGAGTGTCCTGTATGTGAATCCCATCTCCTTTACTGCTTACATGCTGTGTGATCTTGAGCACACTGCTTAACTTCTCTTAACACTACTCACCTTGTTTATAAATGTGTATACAATAATAGTGCCTATCTCATTGTGGTAGGAGACAAATAGAATAATAGCACATGGGAAGCACATGGCCAGTTACCTGCCCATAGGACAAATGAAAGAAACAATTGCTGCTAAATTACTATTATTTGTGATTTTGTAGTGCTTTGTCATTTTTTACAAAATGCTTGCTTATAGGTTTAGGTGAGAGAGTATATGGTATATAGGATACACTCAAGCAGTGTTACATGCTCATTATCAATTAAGGAAAGATGCATCAGCCTTCCCAAGGTCAAATTTAAGCCTTGAACTTGTTCATATTAATACAGATCAAAGATGAATCCAATACAAACCCCATCCTAGACATATTCTTTGGGTTCCTGCTTAAGCAGATACCTTTTAGTTATTTTGAGATCACCCTTCTTAAAAATGCATGACATGAAAATTCAGAGACAGAAATGTGAAATTCAGAAGAAAACATCTGAAGACTAGGCAGGCCCCATATCTTTTCAGTCTCCATGGGTGTTCACTAATTTAGGCAGAAATTTCCACAGAATAACCAAAACCCCATAGAGTGTGGCTTGAGAGTGTTAACAAACATAGCAGAGGAAAATCCCAGTCCACTGAGGGCCATGGACAGAATGAGGGGCCTGTTGCAGAACCCATAGGTGAGGAACATATTCCAAGAATAAGGGAGGGGCCTCCTAGACTGTCCAAACTGAGGAGGCATTAGAGACAAGGACCACTGTATGGAGAAGGTGAGACTGAGCAAGAAAATATCTAACAGGAAGCTTGCCAAAAATGTGGGTAAACTTAAGCTACTTGGATTTTAAGCACTTTCACATGCCTACCCAACTATTTTCAGGAGCATGGCTTTGGTGATGAGTTTGGATCTGTGAAATGTTGCCCTAACACCAGAGTGACTTCCTCTGTGGCTATTTCCTTTCTAGAGACCTCCTGAGAATAGGGGTCACCTTGGCAGGCCATCAGAAGAAGATCCTGAACAGCATCCATTCAATGAGAGTCCAGATGAGTCAGTCACCAACGGCCATGGCATGAGAACTCTTGCCTTCTTGGGGGAGGAAAGGAAGAAAAAGGACCAGGCTCCAGGGGGAACCAGCGGTTGACCACTGTGAAATGCGCAGGAGAGACCCGCTTCCCAGCTGAGAAAGGTTTTCCCATCGGCGATGAATAAACTAGACCTGTTGCTTACAGACAGGCTTCATCTCTCAGTGACAGAAGCATGTCTATGACACCGTGGGAAACCAAAAATGTAATAATTGAGATACAGAAAGGTGATCTTAACAGTAGTGGAGACAAAACAATACATGTTGGGGGAACAAGAGTGAATTCAGCTCCTCCCTGGGTGGAATTACTATCTACAGGAAGAAGGGAAGGAGGTGGAAGGAAGAAACAGAAGCCGTGTTCCATTTTCTTCCTCACCAATGACGTTCTTTTCTTTTCTCCTTTCATACTCCTTCCCAAGAGTCCCTCCCTCTCCCACATCCATTTCCCTTTGCTCATGACTCCTGTGGGGAAGTTTCTTCAAACAAAACCCAGCTCCTGAGTCTCCAGATGTTGTTCTGTCAGTTGCCAAAGGACTTTGCTGACCACTGCATGGGGATCCAACCAATTCAATTAATGTCTTCATATTGAAGAAGAGATGTACCTTCAATTGAAAACCTTGTTTTTCTTTTGTTTGCATTTTCTGCAAAAAGGAAAAAGATACCACAAATTGGAAAAAAATAGAAAAACCTGTTTCCATGTGCGAGGACATGCATATGTTTGTCTGTGTTATAAAATGACTGTGCTTGTCCATAACAGATGCAAACAAGAAAAAAGAACTGGGAAACCTGTGCACCTGGGAAATTCAAAGGGGCCAGAATATGTTGTCAGTTTGGCTTTTTGGTTGTACCAGGGGCCTCTTGGCTTAATGGGAATTGAGAAGAGGGAAAAAAAATAAAAATGAAAGAAAAAACTCTCACGAGTTTGCAAATTCAGACAGGAAACAGGTGAGTGGTTTGAATTGGATGCAGTGTGGGCTATTCTAGAATGATACTGACTGATTAGTTATTTTTGATAACATCTGAAGAAAAGGAGAAGGAAAGTGTTTCTGGAGAATGTTCTTCCACATCCCTGGAATCTGCAGTTTAAGAGGAGGCAAGAAAGAATTCTTGCTTTACCTGTGGACTGGCTTAAGCCGTGTGGCATCCAAGGAATGTTTCAATTGTGTCTGTGTTTCTCTTTACATTCCTTCTTGTACCTCATTGTTCAATTCACTTTTGTAAATTCCACCTAACACTTAAATATTTTTAATTTCTCCTTTGACCTTAATCTCCTTGCTAATTTTATCTGTCTAATTAAAAGCAGCAGAAGCATGTCTGGGTTTACATAGAATGGTGTCAGAGTGTGTGTACCTGGATGCAGCCCAGTGGCTTGTCCCTAAGTTACAGGAGGATCCTTCACAGCTGACCTTTTTCTCTGTAATGTGGAAGACAGAGAACACTTCCCTGACTCCATGGCTCCCCAAAAGTGGAATATGTATAGTCACTGGCACTGGTGTGATCCAAAAGAAAACACAAATAAATATGAAAACCTCAAATAAGAAGTCATGGCAAGCAAGCAGGAACAATCACTCATAAGATCACACTGGTTTCAGTTTACACACTGCATTTGAGAATTGGATATGCAGGTCGGTTTTATAAAAGGCATTTTAGACTGCTTGTTCATGGCGTATCTGAACATGCAGCTGGGGAGATAGGAGGCGGTAACAGGAGTTCTAGTACCCAAGTAGCTTTATTAGTACCTTATTATTGCCTTATTTAAGGCAGTATCAGCCTTTTTCCCTAGTCCTGGGCAATTGTGATATGGGAGGTCCTTACCTTCTGAAGTCACCTACCCAGATTCACTATAGCAGTATGCGCCTTCAAAGAGGCTCACAGGTGAGGGTTACAGCTCTGACCTAGGGCAGCTCATCTTTTTTTTTTTTCCTTAAATTCTTTTATTGGTACATTTCCGGTATACAATACATTTACATTTATCATTGGGAACTTGTACCTTTACATGATGTATCTTGGTTCTTATCTTTTCCCCATTCCGCTGCTCTCCCTTCAACCTCTCCACCCTTCCCTCATTTTAAAGCACTACTTTGTACTTGGCCCCCAAGGGACAGGAGAAGATGCTCTGTAGAAGATTTTCATGTGGCTGCAAAGGGTTCCAGTCTAGCCAGCTGGGTAGAAAACAAGGCCTCTCTTTATTAATTGCTTACCATTTCCATGCACAATTTATTAATTATCCCAAAGACCTCAACCCATGGACTGTCTTACAACTCTAGGCAATTTGGCTAATCTATTCTCAGTTTTCCACAGGAATGAATTTTAATTTGTCACCCAGTTTCTCAAGAAGCAACTTTAACCCCAAATCCTTATCATACTTCCACCATTGGCAACCCACCTTCCAAGCTGTGGACTAAACAGGCACAAGGTGAAGGTAAAGCCCTTTTGTTTGGTGTCACTCTAAGGTCTCAGAAAAGAGAGAGAGTCCTCAAGCGCACAGAGGAAAGCATGAGGGGATGATGAAGTCAAGGCCAGGTGTCTGGACACAGACCTCAGTGGAACGAGCATGACTGAGCTCTCCGCACCCCGCAGACACCCTACTCAACATCAGGTTCCAAACTGCCTCACCTCTCTACCCTCTGAATGACTATAGACCAGGAAGCAGGAAAAGGAAGGAGGTGTATTAATCAAGTAAGACCTCACACATTACCTCTGGCACTGGGCCAGTCATTAGCCTCTCTGAGCCTCAGTTTTCTCCTGTATGTAATAGGATTGTAACACCTGCCTTTGATGAAGAACATTTGAACCAACCACGTTTTTAAGTGCATTACATGTCAGCATTCTCTTCCTCCATAACTGTGTCAAATGGCAGGAGGCACTTCATTGTACCCAATTTACAGATGTCCAAAATGAGAGACAATGACCTTTCCCAGACCACATAATGGTGGAGTCCAGATTTTGATTCAGACATCCGATCTCTTCTCTTAGCCACTGGCCCAGTGAGTTTCACACTGGAGCCTTTGTTGGCATCACCCAAGGAGGATTGTTCCAATTTTATTTTATTTTTTTCTTAAATTCTTTTATTGGCACAGTTTAGATATATAATACATTTATATTTATCTTTGGGAACTTGTACCTTTACATAATGTATCTTGGTTCTTATTTTTTCCCCATTTCCTGTCCTCCCTTCACCCCCTCCACCCTTCCCTATTTACAAAGACTTTGTTTCCATTCTTTTCTTTTCTCATATTTTTTCCTTTCCCTTCTTTCCTTTCTCCTACCCCTCCCATTTCCCCTTCCCCTTTGGACCTTTTCTTCCTATTTCACATTATCAATTATTTATTTTAATCCTTATTTACACTTTCAGTTTCTCACACCAGAGAAACTATTGATATTTACACATGTGTTTCCTACTTATTTCATTTAAGAGTATGGCCTCAATGTGCATCCATTTAGCTATAAATGTCTCTAGCTTCTCATTCTTTATGGCTGAGTAATACTCCATTTTATTAAAAAACCACATCTTTTTTATCCAGTCTCCAGTTGATGGGCAATTGGGCTGTTTCCAAGTTTTAGTTATTACAAACTGTGCTGCTATGAACATGGGTGCACATATATCACTGTGACATGATTCTTTTAATTCTTTGGGGAAGATACCCAGCAGGGGAATAGCTGGGTCAAATGGGACCTCTAGTCCTAGTTCTTTGAGGTATCTCCATACTGATTTCCACAGTGGTTGCACCAGCCTGCACTCCCACCAACAGTGAAGGAATGTTCCTTCCTCCTCACAGCCCCACCAGTATTTGTTATTGGTTGATTTCTTGATAGCAGCCATTCTTTCTGGGGTGAGGTGGCATTGTAGTATATGTGCTGCCAAAGCTAGCACAGGGAGGATTATTCCAGCACCGATCATCAGCCCACCATCTGGTTTCTGATGTGTTTGGCCTGCAGTGGAACCTGACAACCTGAAGTTCTCAGAGAAGGTCATTTGATGCTGGTGCTTCTGGTCCAGGGACCACACTTTGAGAATACCACACTACACTAACCTACCTTTCCAAGAGTTCATGGTACTCGATATAAAATATAGTCATTGAGGTTCTTGAGATACTCAGAAGGAGGAGAAATGAACCCTCATGCTCTTTGGCATGAGGTGTTGGGAGAGGCTCATGGGCCCTGTGATCTTCTGTACAGAGGTGTCTGTGCCCATGGGCACTCTTGGCTACAGGGGTCTCCCTTACACTTTCACTAGAGATCCCTGGGGAGAATGCTCACCGGCAACCCTCTAATCATCAATTGCACGTGTTACCTCATTATCCAGGTTGAGACATTTCTTTAAAACATACTTTGCATGGTAGTCAGTGACCTTGGCTCTGAGAGCCAAGCTGAGATACAAATTTTCAGCTGAGCTTCACAACCAGGCTGCAGCTTAAGGAGAGAGGACCTCCAAGAATCCGAGAGTGGGGACCACAAAGAAGGCAGGTGGAGGGGCCAGGGATTTAGCTCAGCGGCACTGCTGCGCCTGCCTGGCAAGCGCAAGGCCTGAGTTCCATCCCCAGTACCAACAAAAGAACTCAGATGGAGGATACTTGGCTAATGTATCAGAAGTTCCAAGAATGATGACAACATGTGGGAAAATCCTGAGGATTAAAGCAACCTTTCTTCTTGCAACACTCAAAGAAAGAAATGAGGACCTACGAAGAGCATAGAGAAACTGGTGAAGGTGGGGGAATAGGACTTCAGAGATGTTGGGAGCAGGAAAATAGAGATCTGGGGCAAGAGAAAGAGAATTTCAAAAAAACTAGTTAAAAATGCAAGAGTTGGATGGCCCTGAAGGCTTTGTACTTGAGAATTTCATCAACATTTTAGAAATAATAATGGCTCTGAAAGTGGTACTGAGGGCACAATTAAGTTCCTTGCAAGTGAAGTTAGGAGAAGGCATACTCATGATGGGCAATCCACAGCAAAGAGACACTGTTCAGCATTTTCAAAGGGCACTCAGTATTAAAAGAAGCCTGAATGCTAAAGCCAAGGTGAGTACCTTTCAGTTCATATAGAAGTTATAGGGTCATTTTCTAATGCAACATGAGATTCTGTACTATCCAAGACATGGGGCTAAAGGCAAGGGTGGTGGTAGAGGTGAAACCCTGAGGTTACAGAGAAGTTGTCAAACAGAAGAAGGGGTGTCTAGACCACACTTGAAAGTCTTTCAAGTTTACTGAGGTCAAAATGTGACTCATAACCAGGGAGCCTCTTGGGATTAGCAATTTCTACATGTGAATGGGGTGCACAGAGTCCCGAGAACTCTTAGTCCCTGGCAGAGTACAGGTGATGGTGGGCTGGACAATGTTCTGCAGGACACATACAGGGTGGGTGATGTAGACAGACTCCTGCCCTTCATCACACACCTAGAAGCAAGGAGAGCCCTCATACCCTATATCCCTTCCAGGCTGGCCTTGCTGACACAGGCCCTTGATGCCTTCCCATGCCACTTGGGAATGTCCCCATTCTTCTGGGAGTCATGACTTGGCACATAGCCTTCCAACCAGCACCTTCTGGCCATTCGTGGGGGAGAACAGACAGGAGACATGTCCTTCTCACTGAGCACCTGCCCTCAGAACACCGCCTACCCTATGGAAGGTGCTCGGGAAATGTCTGGTGTTGAAATAAGTTTGAATTAAGAAAGTTTAACAAGTCATTATTTCACCTACAGAAGTCCATGACCTTAGCATGATTTAAAATAAATTAGTCTCTAGGTATTAAGTTGGAATCTTTCTCAGTTACTCTTAACTGCTATCAATCGTAGCCTACCCTAATTTTAGTTTTGTGAAGTTTAAAGGAGTCCCTTTTCAACCCTGTCTGAATCTTTAACACGATGTCACAATCTTCCCCAGAGCTCCTGCCCGAGGTACAGCAGCCTCCCACTGAGTGTCAGTCACTGCACAAAGGCCCCAGAGACAGAAATTAATTTAACACCATTCCTGGTCAGATCTGAGAGGCAGAGGAGCAGGCTCAGAGGATGACTCATCCTGAGAGCAGGCCCAGGGCAGTGTCCTGCCAGGAAGAAATGTGCCTGAGCAAGGGGGATGGACAGGGGCATCTGTGACCAGGGAAACCTCCCTAGTGTTTTTAAAGCCCCTCTTTTTAGACTTCCTTTCCAGTCTTCCTAAAGCTGCCATTACTTTCAGAATTCCTGTAGCCTGCCACTTACCTGAAGAAAAAATTGAAATAAGAAAACAAAAAAATATTATAGGCAAATAAGCTTTTTCTAAGCTACTAAGCACATGCTGTTCTATTTGCCTAGAAAAACAACCTCTCTTCACCCCAAGATGACTTTGACTTTCTCTTGTGATCTTATTTAAATTCATATCCATGTATATGAGCAACTGCTCTGGCTCTGAAAATGGGTTTCTGACACAGAATGCAATGACAAGTAAGTTCCAGTTACGATCTTTATAGTGGAATTCAACACTGTAAGTATCATTAGTGCAGCAATGAACAGGGCTACTGGAGCACCAAAAGGGAGCTGCCATTGTCCCAGAAGGTTAAAGAAGGCATCCCTAAGGGGGTCTGCTGAACTAGATAGAACTCAGGGAGTGCAAGGAGTTATCAAGATTGGGGATGTTAGTTGTGGAGTGAATAGCTGGCCCAAGGTTCAAAAGCTAGAGAGTAGATGGCATGGCTGTGGGATCACAGCTGTTCATCAGGGCTGGGAGAGCACAGTGCTGGAGGTGGGTGGCTGGAGGAGTAGACAGGGGCCAGATCATGAACGGTATTATGTGATAAGGAGTCTGGATATTATCCTGAATGCAAGGAAAGTGCGTTGAAACAAATATTTTATACCAATCATTCTGGTCACAAAATGAAAAGTGGAAAGCCAAGGACTAGATTCAACTCAGGGAGACTAAGTAGTCTAAAGGCAGGGGTGCAGGGATCTAGGCCAAAAAGTGATGGACGGTGGTCTTAGTCAAGGTGTAGAAGCAGCAGTCTGTGGGGGTGGTGAATTCAAGAAATGCAAAGGAGGCAAGACCCACACAAGGGGGAGGTAGATGGTTGTCAGGGGTATCTAAAAAAGGGGTCAAGGATGACAGCCCAATTTTCTAGTTTGATACCATTCACTGAGATAGGTTATACAAATAGGGGGGGAAATTAATGTGTGTGTTTGTGTGTGGGGGGGTGTTATACAATATGAACCTGAGTTGCTGGTAGCCACTGGGTACAGTGGTCCATAATTCATCAGGATATGGGCTGATTATAGAGATTTGGGAGCCACCTTTATTTAAATCAATGCTAATTAAAGCCATAAGAGTAGCAGACTTACTGCATGAGAATGTGAATGAGGAAAGAGAAATGAGTTTGTGTGGAACCCTGAGACACAGCTTTACCCAAGGCAAATGAAGCCTTGTAGGGGGAGTCTGAATAAAGCCACAAGGGCCAAGGAAAACAGGAGCATTCAGCATCCACACAACCAAAGGAAGACATTTCTGGGTTAGAACAGTAGTCACAAGGCCCAGCACTGTCTAGGAAGGTTAAGTGAGGTGAAGATTGGAAACTACCCATGAGTTTAGCCACAGGAAGTTATGTGTGCTATTGTAAGGCCAGTTTCAGCAGGGAGATAATGGCAGAAGATGCTGGCTAGATGGAGGAAAAAGAGGACATGATAGTCTTCTAAGAACACTCTTTGAAGGAGAGAAGAAAAATAATACAGCTGGAGGTGACACCTTTTGGTCATTGCTTTTTGATTACTTCTTAAAAGAAAAGACCTGGGAGTGTTTAAAAGCTAATGAAAGTCTGTAGAGAGAAAAAGAGGAAGATAATTAAGAGTATCAGGCTCCACAAAGGTAGGGAATGCAGGTGGAGGGATCATGCACCTCCAAGTACGTGATAATTTGGTTTGGAGGAAGAATCCAATGAGGAATAACTTCCATTGTTAGCAGATCTTCAGCTCACCTTACAACTTCCTCACAATCTACAGAATTACTTAGCGCCCATGGAAGCTTGTTTGGAAGGGCCACAGTTGAACTTCCAGGCCTTGCACAGTACTACTGGAGTGCTGAGGTAGGCATGCTCGTTTCTGATAAAGTGGGTGAGAGGAGTTAGGAAGGAAGGAAGGAGAAAGCATCCCAGGCTCTTCTCCTCCTCAGAAACCCTCAACTACTGCCTGTGCCCAATGGGATCACATCTAATTTCTGGTTGTCCATAAAAGGCCCAAGCCCACATCTCTAGCCCAACTTCTCACCAAGGAACACTGCTGCCTGCCCATCCCCTTCTCACCTCTGTGACTTCCCTCAAAGCTGTTCTACTAAGAACCCTCTATTCTCCATCCCCTGATTCTAATAGAGCCAGTTCAGATGCCATGAGTCTTACGAAGAAGGCTGCATTTGCAATCAGTCACCTCCTACACAATGGTCCTTATTTCTATCACACTCATCCAGTTCACCTTACCTTCTATCCAGTGGGTTCCTTGAGGGCAGGAAATGGACTATATCATATGCTGGGTCTCCATAAGATCCACACATAAATATCTGTGAGAGGGATGGCTTGGCCAGGTCAGGAGGGACTAAGCCCAGAAGGAAGAACAGTCTTGGGAATTTGGAGTCAAGGAATAAGTAACTTCTGGGACTAGGATCAGAGAGAGCCATATATACATTTATATATGTATATATAAACATATATATATGTATATATGGAAGTTGTGTTCAAGGCTGCAGCAAAGATAACAGTATATAGTGATCAGCAACCATCAGTCAAGAGGAAGTTCATGGACAGCCTAATGAGTGAAGGGGCCTGACAACAGGACCATTTAGGAAGCCTGTAGGATTGGGAGATCTATTTGGTAGGACAGAGTCTTCACCACAGGGCAGAACTCAGGGTCAGAACACAAGCATCCTAGGAACTAGTGTAGGGGGATGGGGAACTGAGCCATAGTAGAGCAAGGCCCCACTCATTCTTTGGTCAAACATGCATGAGGCTATTTCTGGGTGCTGGGGGATTTTGAAGGTGTTGGGTATATGCCACAAAGTCATGATCTTAATGGAGCATTCCCCTCAAGGTGAAGTCCTAGCTTGGCAGGACAAGCAAAGCTTACTTAGAGTCCAAAGCTTCAGCCACAGGGAGATGCAGGACGCAGCAGGTCTCTGACTATGGTAAATCCTAGGGAGAAGGCAAGCTAAGGGGTAGGACAGCCCATTAGCTGGTGGGCCAGAAGAGAGATCAGGCAGATCAAGGAGAACATGGTTTCTTCTAGTCACTAGTGGTGTGTGGCAGGATAGGCTAAATCCTTCAACCTCAGCTTCCCCAGCCCTCATACAACAGGGAAACAACCAAACTGAATGGGGTGGGGAGCCAGGGCTGTTCTCATGAGGATCTTTATTTCTACAGGGCACAATCCTCAGTGTGCACAGCAACCTGTACCTATTCAGATACTATGCAATCTGTTAAATGAGCAGATGAGCAGGTATATACTTAGGACCATATCTGCCCACATTAGGTGTCTGGGTAGGAAGTGAAAGCCTCAGAAAGTCTCCCATGTCTAAGCTGTATGGACATAATTGACCTCTTCCAAAGCTGAATGGCAATGGCTCTTGTTGACCCTCTGAGAAACCCCTGCCCCATGCTAGAGCAATTGCCTTGCTTCCCCACATGCACTAGGAAAAGTCTAAACATAGGAGGCTGAGCAGAAAAGTGCCTGACTGCAAAGGCCAACAGTGTTTGGCATACCAACTGGGCTTCCCTGTGTGATCACAGACATGTTAGACCAAAGCCGATAGATGTGCAGAGGAGGATTAGGGCTCCCATACCAGGCTTGGTTATAAGAGGGACAACTGGAAGTGTTCTACTATTGGAATTTAAGCAAGTCTTTCTGTCAGCTAATTAGAGGAGGTGTTCCTGTGGTGGGAGCTGAAATTATGACCACTTGAGAAGTTCTCAAAAATAATAATCACAAATCCAATAATATAAGTAATGATAGCAATTGTAATTTTTGAGTGTTTACTACAAGATAGGCAAACCAAGGACTTATGTAACTGATATTATTATACGCACTTTGAAAATGAATTAATAAGGCTCAGAGAAGTTCAAGTAGCTTGTTTAGAACATCCTGAAGAGCCAGGATCTGAACCCAAGTTATTAGCCAGTAGTGTGTTCTCTGAGTCACCAAACAATGTTGCTGCCAGAGCTGGGTGCAGCCTCAGAATTCCTACTGGCCTCTTCTGACACACAGTGAATGTGACTTTGCTACACTCTGAGACTATGTGTAAAATGAAAGTGGTGTTTTCTACCCCATAACATTTTTGCTAGGATAGAATAAGGGGCCACATACGAACCACATAACACAGAAATCACATAATCTAGTTTTTCATTCTTGGGAAGGGCTCAGTAAATGGTGGCTAGTATCAGTTAGTTTATTTCACTTTTAAGGATTTGGGAACATGACCTAAAAATAGAAAGTGAATCAGTGCCTGGGGTTTGTTGTAAAAAGTCTTCTTGGCTTCTGATAAAGGTCAATCCTTAACCTCTGTGGACTAGGGGTTTTTGTGAACTTCACAGTTGCATGTATCTGTCTTCTTAATCGTTTCTGCCCTTCACCTTGCGTGTTTGCAGAGATTGGACTGTAGCTTTGCCTTGCTCCTGTGTGGATTCCCAGGCCACTTGTCATATTGGAGCAATGACAGGATTCTGGAAAATTCTCTTCAGTGTGGTGCAGAGGCACACTGCTTGCTCATTTGAAAAGGCCAGCCACCTTTCCTTCCTGGTACTTAATCAAATCTCTTCTTTCCATCAAAGCCCAATTGCTAGGCCTTTTTGTCATTATGAAAAGCTTTCTTTAGCCTATTTCTTCAGCAATTTTCTTTTGACCACAAAGCCATTCTTAGGAGTGGACCTGCTGGGTTTCCAAAAGTAAGTGGAGTGTACCATTGATAGGCGAGAGGGTCCTGGACACATGTGTCCAAATTCTCTAAAATTAGAATAGTTTTAAATTTATTTTGAAATACACCAAAGAAAAATATACCTAGCACAGAATGGGTGCATTACTTAGCAGAAATTAGGAAGTTTTCTCTTGAAATGTTTATGCAAGTAAAATTCTGTCTTGGTTTTAGGGTAAAATAGTAACTAAATGACAGTACAATGAATATGTGAATATGGCAAAAATATTTCAGAGGGAATTGAAAAATAGAAATCTGGAGACCTGTGGATCTTCCTCATTTTCCTTTCCATTTCCCAGTACCACCCCTCTGGCATGCACAGGGTGCACACAGTCTCTGATACCATGGCTCCACCCTTATCCTTTCCCACCTCCTCTCCCTTGGCTGCTCCCTAGCTGTCTTTGGAGTGTCAGCAGCTCTGCTTGAAGGTATCCCACAGTCCTCCAGCTTAGATCAGCTGTTCTCCTTTGTGGCCCTCAGCTCTCTGTATTTCTCACTAACATGGTGTTCAGCTCTCTGGTTTCTAATGGTCAGTTCATGTATCTTTCTCCCTCAGAGTTTCCCTAAGACATGAACCTGCAGGCCTGAGACAGTCATAACAAATGAATCGCTCAAATAAATGAACTAATAATTCATCACCTTAGGACCTAGTATCTTTGGCATGAGTCACCTCCAATCTAGGAAACCAAAAGCCTAACCATACTCTTTGAGTATGTTGATTCTTCTTGATCATTACTTCATCCCAGGTTCAAGGTTGGGGCATGTCTACTGTAACTCTTTAGGACCTGTATACACCACTTTGTTCATGTGATTCATCTGTGCCCTCACTAAATGGAAATGCTGCAGCCAAGCAAGGCACCTAGTGGTGGGTTTCTCTGGAGGATGAAGTAGATGGCACCAACTTTTATCCACTTTTCCCAGTGGGAGGAGGGATCCTTTGCCTATTGGTGACCTTCAGCCTTGCTCACAATCTAATATTTTCCAAATGCAAAGTGCCTACTACAACTTTGAAAGATATTCTCTCTGACATCCAAATTAACAATTAACAATTTTTTTTATTGTCTTTCCCACCATGGGGCTCAGCTCCTGCTGGGATATTTCACAGAAAGGACATTTTGCCAACCATTAATGTGTCTGGCCCAGGAGGCATTACTATATGGCTGATTTCATTTGAGTGAACATCATTCCTTCGGTCTTATTTGCAAACTGTCCTATGGTGCTGAGATTTAGTTAACTGTTAGAATTCTGAATCCCATGGCTAGCAGGAAACCAAGCCAGAAAATAGCATTTCTTCCAGATTGTAGTGCAACAGATCTAAACCAGGGCATGGCAATTATTATTTATTTTTTCCTAGAAATCAATGTAGTGAATATTTTAATCTTTGTAGACCATATGATTTCTGTGATAACTATTCAACCCTTGCCATTATAGAATGAAAGCAGTTATAGACAATAGTTCAATAAATGAACATGCTTCTGTTTCAATAAAACTTAATTTAAAAAACAGGTAGAAGGCTACTTATTCTACAGCTTTCTGAAACTTGGTCTAAGTTGGTAGTAAGAGCTCCTGCTTTAGAGACAATGGCCAGAGTCAGAGAAGCTGTAGCAAAGGTCAGCAACACAAATATTTGTTAAAGCCTCAGCAACTAAATACAAATCTTAGGGTTGTCTAATTAGCTTTGTCAGGCAAGCCTTACCAGTGGTGTCTTAGAGTAAGTCTTAAAAGTTGGTTTAAAAGAATCTTATTGTAACGCAATATTTTATTTTAACACTGTTACCACAAAAAGGTAGACACAAAGCAAGCTTTCCAAAATACAGTTGTGAGTGGAGAAAAGTAGATGGCCCATTGGGCCCATGGCCAATGTTAAGAAGACAGTAGTCCTGCACTAAAGAACCATGAAAGGGAAGAGTCAGGCATCATGGAATCTGTCTTCATGGAACATGGAGATCCCTTCTCTGGAAAACCAATGGGAGTTGAAAAAGTTGAGGAGAGGCTGCTGCTAGCAATGAAAGACTTGAGCGGTTTCCAAAAGTCAAAATATTTATTTATATATTTGTTCCTTTGCTCATTCACTCACTTACAAATCTGTATTGAATACCTGTGAGTGTCAGATTCAGACTTTGCTCATAGCCTAACAGAGTGGACAGGTAAATTAAAATAATACAAGAAAGGCTACAATAGAAGCAGGCATCCTAGGGGGGCCAGGGGGCCAGGGGGCCAGTGGGCCAGTTTATCATAGTCTGGAATGAAGCAGGAGACAAGGTGGCTATTTGCAGACAGCCCATAGCTTCCGCAACTTGCAGGGGGTATCAGATGTGCCCAGTGGGGGAAGCTTGGGCTCCAGCTGCCAACAGCCCTTGCTCACAAGGGTGCCTCTGTTGGCCTTGATGGAAATTCCTCAGGGACCCAGACCATGTCTGCCTTTCATATGGGCTGTCAGGGTCATCAACACACCTCTGTCACCTCGCAATCCCCAAAGTTTTCTCAGAAGCTAAGGTAAGATTTATTCTATTCTACACATGATAGGAAAGTCATCTCTTTTCCAGCTCATGATGAGAAGCAAGCACAGTCAGCTGCCACACACATGTAATTAGAAGAAATAAGAACAGTGGGAGGAAATTGGTTAAGTAAGCCCAAAATGACTTTTTCATAATGAAGGAATGAATAAATCTTGGAGAGAAGAAGCTAACTAAAGATAAGAGTGAGCCCCTGTCTTCCCTTTACTACACATCCTGGTTTCATAAGGGATCCCAGGCTTGCCTCACAATACAGGGTTTTACCTTGTGCAGAGTGGTTAGTGACCTCACTTTTTGGGGTGTGATGTAGGGGTTTAGATCATTCCCCTGTGCATTACTGCATTTGTGTAGATGCTGTCACTTCTCTAATTTCAGGCCATATGAGTGCATCCTCTTCTCAGTCCTGATCCTTCTGGCAGAATCTAAAACCCTGGGCCTGGACCCTATCTCCTCATGGCCCTTCCTCTGAATGAGTTTGACTGTCCATTGGTTAGCTGGTTCTTATGGAGGCTGACTCTGACTCTGACTCATGCCCCTCTCTTCTCCCTCTTCCTTTGCTCTGTGAAATGCTTTTCAGCTGTCAGTCCTGTTTCTAGATTTCTATGGCAACCACAACCCCCAGCCTCACTGCCGTCTCTCCCCTTGCTTATCTCCCCACCCCCATCCCATGTTTCTTTTGCAAGTAGAATTTGCAAGGAAGCTGCCAGCAGGCTGGGCTTCTAGTAATTTCCCTCATAAAACAAATGGCTGAAGATATGAAGTTGCTTTGCATCTGTGACAAGGGGCTGGCTGAGGGAAGCCACTAGGGGACAGAGACACAAGAAGGAGCAATGTGGTACGCACCTGAAGAAAGGGTCCTGGGGTACTGTGGTTGATAGCCCTGTAAAGTCAAATGCACCTGGGCCATAGCACTGAGGGAGGTGTAGAAAGCTCCTCCAGCTGTGTCTGGACAAGAAGGCCCAGTGGAGAGCTGACTGGCGGCCATCACAGAGGCATAGCAGGAAGCTGCAAGGGCTGTTGAGTGCACAGGGGAAAGTGTGCATATGCCAGGCTGCTGTGACAAGGACCTAGGGGATCAAGGACACAAGCTGCAGCCCACAGGGGAAATTATCCCAAATATCCTCATTATCAAGGCAAGTGCCTCTGAACCCATCAGCACTTAACTGCCGGAAGAATCTTTTCCCTGGAAGACAGGACCATTTCACCAACTCTAATGGCCACTTATATCATCCCAGTGCACTGCAAGCCAGAGGTTCCTCTAAGTACTGCAGGCTGCCAGGCAGGTGTCAGGGAAAGGGCAGGTGTAGGGAAGTGAAGGCCAACAGGAGGGCACATTGCTTGGACCAAGGTGAGGCAGTTTTACCCTGGAGGGAGTAAGCACACAAGAGCCCAGGGAGGAGGGTACATACTAATAGCTTTATTAGGTGTCTTTTCTATAAATAAAAGAAAAATGTTTTGGCTGCTAATGACCTTCAAATTAGCAGCTTTTTCCAAAAACACTTATGTATTTTTAATTCCAAACATAGCTGAATGTCAGTTGCAGAAGCTATGAAAGCAGCAGGGCAGCTGGGTAATTTTAAATAAGAGGAAACCCAGATCATTATTTTTGAAACTGTCAGCTTTTACGCCTCTTAATGGATTCACTTTCTATCATCTCTCCCCCATTACTGTGGTCTTTGAAGACTCACAGGCATCCTCTGTGGGAGGGAGGAGCTGAGGCTCAGGCCCCTTACACGGAGGGACATGGAGCTCTAGTTCCTACCTTGTCTGTAACAGCATCACAGTCACTGGCAGGAAGATAACACAAAAAGCTTCAGAAGAGCATTGGAGAGAGGAGAATTTCTGCCCAGAACACAGGATGCAAGGTAACGAAACATGGGGCTCCCTTCTTGGAAGCCTGCTCCTGATTCCAAGTTACAATAAGAGAAATCAATGACCTTAGAGCAGCAGAGAGATGGTGGGATAGAGAGGAGATAGAGAGACAGAGAGAGACAAGGAGATACAGAGACAAAGGTAGATGGAGAAATGAAGCAAGAGGTTGAGTAAGGAGGAAAAACCAGCAAAAGAGCAGCATTTCTCAATGCATGGGCCCCAGGCCTGTAGCATCAGCACGACCTGGGAACTTGTGAGGGATGCACATTCTGAGTAGCCAGCCCAGATGCTAAAGCTGAGGAGCTCTGGTGATGAGGAGAATCTTGATTGGTTTTGTTGTTGTTGTTGGTACCAAGGATCGAACTCAGGACGTTGCGCTTTTGTGGCAGGCAGTGGAACCATTGAGCTAAATCCCTGGCCCTTGACTGATTTTTAGCAAGTCTTCCTGGTAATTCTGATGCCAACAAAAGTGTGAGAAAAACTGGCATCTTAGAACAGAGGAACCAAAGCAGAGGAAGGAACGGAGAACAGTGAAGATAGTGAGAAAGAAGAGGATGAGACAATGGCAAAGGAGAAGTAGAAGCACAGAAGAGAAGAGAGATATGAAAGTGAGTCTGTATGGTCTACTCCTGTCCCTCCAAACATGCACCCATGTTGTTTTCAATTAATCAGCCCTCAGGCATCTCTTCCATAGACACCACTGACACCAATGCCCAGTCTCATCATCTGGATCCTCTCTTTACCCACAGGTTTCAGAAAATATCTAACCTCTAAGTCACAGTGACCCTCAGCCATCTGATGCCTTTTCCAACACTAGGGGTGATTATAACATTTGTCTGGACTTAAAACTGGTTCATGTGCTCTGCTTTTGTTCCTAGGGACTCCTGAGCAGTTTTATGCAATGGGCACTCCATTTTCACTTTCCACTGGTAGAAAGTAGCTCCCAGGCCGAATTTTAGATAAATTTGAGTTTTTTTCCCAAGCTGTCAGGCCAATGGATGAAGAGCAAATATATTTTCCATTTGATCATGAAGCTCATTTGGTATCTAAAGCATCATTGTTCTTGTGTTCAAAGTTATCAAATGCAAGCCATCCTTAACTACATCTAGACAATAGACCTGTAGAAATGTCTTCCCTATGCAGAGGTAACTCTGGCCTGACTCCTGCCTCATAGGTAAATACTGGGGAAAAGAACTCCTGCTGGGAGACTCCCGCCCCACTGAGACCTCAAAGTGATGTTTGCTTTGTCCAAAGACTCTGACCATCTCAAATGGCAGCGTGGAAACCTCTTAGGTAGGCTAGGACCATTCTTATTTGGACGCTCTTAAGTAAAGTTTTCATTTGTTCAATAAATGTTTACTAAGAAAAACTACAAGCCAGCACAGTTAGAAATGTACATCATTAAACAAAACAGAGATCTGTGTCCTCAACAGGATCTAGCAAGGGGAGAGAGAAAACTAACAATCAATATAACACCTACATTATGTGATGTCCTTGAAGGAAAAAAGTGCTGTGGGGAAAAGTTGGAGAGTAGGAAAAAGATGGCTTGGAACTTTATTTAAAGTGATCAAGACAGAGCTCTTTAAGAAGATAAGATTTCAACAATTGTTTGAAGAGAATAATGGAGTGAGCTATGAAGGAAGAATCTCTCAGGCAAAATCCACAGGAACTATGACTTAGCATGTTCACAAAACAGTCTAATGTGTTCGAAGAACAGAAGTAGACTTTCCATCTATCCTCTCATTAAAGCCACATCATGCCCTAGTGCACTTAGTATCATTATTACTATTTCATAAATGTAAAAACTGAGGTTTAGGAAGAATGCATGTGTGGATTCTCTAAAGTTGTCCAGATAACAGGGAGAAAGAGCCAGGATTCCAATCCTGATTCAACTAATCCTTAAACATATATTGTTTTCTAGAACCCATCTACCTCTCAGTGTATAAGGGTCAATGTGGGGATGCTGATCACAAATGGGATGAAGAGTTCAATCCTGAAGACAAGGGAGACATCAAATCCACTAGGCACAGACAACATGGGAAGGCTGATGCCACCTACTGTGGCTTGACCCCCAAATGGTAGGACACTGCTCTCCCAAGGGGAAGCGACTCACATTGAAGAGGGTAAAACTCATGGCCAAAAGAAGATGCAAGTCCTAAACAGTAACAGAAAAACCAAGGAGAAGGCAGTTTAAAGTCTCCTGGCCCAAATAACTGGTGTCATAAGATTCTACCAGAAGTTATCTCATGGTAAAAAATCGAGACAATTTGGGTTTCCATTGCTGGGGAAGTTGATATACAAAATTTGATGGATGCACACCATGGAGTGCTCTGTGTTCCAGTTAATGTACTACTAGATTTTTCACATAACAACAAGCATGGATTTTAAGACCAGAGGATTAGGTGAACAAAGAAAATAATTAAATTATAATGGAAGAAAAACTGTCCAATTTCTTGATGAAAATTGTACTTTATATTTTGTGGTAGTGAGAAGATTCTCCTTTTTCATTATATTTTCAGTTGTTTTTAAATGTCTTTTATAGTTGTCCAATGTATTATTATTAAAGTCTTTTGATTAAATTTTTATTTTTGTTTTTTATTTAGGTACATGATAATAAAGTTTATACTAAAAGAATATTAATTCCAATTTGTCTGCCAGGCATGGTGGCACATGCTTGTATTCCCAGCACTTGGGAGGTTGAGGCAGGAGGATTGCCATAAACTTGAGGCCAGCCTGGGCTACATAGTGAGTTCAAGGCCAGCCTAAACTACACAGTGAGACCCTGTCTCAAAAATAAAAAAAATTGTCAGTGCTTTCTATTTAATTTTCCTGCTTTATTGCATTGTCTCTGAAGTCTAGAAAAATATTCAGTAAAAATATTGGCATACTTTTTATTGAACTAGAAGTGCTTTAAGTGTTTCACAGTGAAGTGTGACTATTGTTTACTATTATTACATATTTAAAGGAATTTCTGTCATTTTTAAAGAATTATTTAAAATTGACACTTTATTTTTCTTTTTTATTTTATGAAAAAATAGAACAAAATTTCATAACAAAATAATGTGAGTACTCACTACTATGAATTTTCCTCATAAGATTGCTTTCATTGTGTCCCATAGATTCCAACATGTTGTTTTGGCATTGTCATTTAATTGTAGAAATTTTTAATTTCCTCTGTGACCCATTGGTTATTCAGAAGTGTGTTGTTCATATGAAAAAATGCTCAACATCACTGGTCATTCGAGAGATGTAAATGAAAACAATGCTGAAATTCTGCCTCACCCCAGAAAAAATGGCTGCTATCAAGAAATCAACCAACAACAATAGCTGGCGGAGCTGTGGGGAAAAAGGAACAGTGCTCCACTGTTGGTAGGAGTGTAAACTGGTGCAACCACTGTGGAAATCAGTATGGAGATACCACAAGAAATTATGATTAAAGGTCTCATTTGACCCAGTTATTTCCCAGCTGGTTATCTTCCCAAAAGTATTAAAAGAATCATACCACAGCGATATATGTGCACCTATGTTGATAGTGGTACAGTTTGTAATAGCTAAAACTTGGAAACTGCCCAATTGCCCGTCAACTGGAGACTGGATAAAGAAAATGTGTTTTTGGTTTTTTTTATAAAATGAAGTACTACTCAGCCATAAACTAGAGACATTTATAGCTAAATGGATGCATATTGAGACCATACTCTTAAGTGAAATAAATAGGACATGCATGTGTAAATACTGAATAGTTTCTCTGGTGTGAGAAACTGAAAGTTTAAATAAGGATCAAACTGTATAATACATAATGTGGAATAGGAAGAAAAGGTCCAAATGGGAAGGGGAAGTGTGAGGGGTAGGGGAAAGGAAAGAAGGGAAAGGAATAAATATAAGAAAAGTAAAAAACAGAAACAAAATCTTTGTAAACAGGGAGGGCTTGAAGGGAGGGCAGGGGAATGGGGAAAAAATAAGAACCAAGATATATCATGTAAAGGTATAAATTCCCAATAATGAATGTCATCATATTGTATACCTAAAATGTAACAATAAAATTAATGAGTGAAAAAAATTCATAACAAAATAAGAGAAAAGCAATAGTTAACACATTGTTTACAATAATCTTAAAAGTTTGTACTCAGAGTATGAGACATAGACAAAAAAAGACTCTTATAAAGAAGAAAAGAAAAAACTGATAACAACATAAAACTTCAGTGAACTAGGAGAAACTAGTAATAACAAATGCTTGTGAAGACATGATGGAAAAGGAACATTTCTACATTGTTGGTGGGAATGTAAACTAGTACAACCACTATAGAAATCTGTGGAGATTCCTCAAAAAAACTAAAAGTAAAAATTCTATTTGACCCAGCTATCCCCTTTCTAGGTATCTTCCCAAAAAAGTTCAAATCATCATATTACAGGAATGCATGCATACCCATGTTTATAGTAGCACAATTTATTCTTTTTTTCCCCATTAAGTTTATTGGTACATTTTTGGTATAAAATACAGTTACATTCATCATTGGGATCTTGTACCATTATGTGAGTATGTTGGTTCTTATTTTTTTTCCCCTTCACTTGCCCTCCCTTCACCCCCTCCACCCTTCCCTATTTGCAAAGACTTTGTTTCCATTTTTTTCCTCCTCTCATATTTTTTCCTTTCCCTTTTTTCCCTTCCCCTACCCCTCCCACTTCCTCTGCACCTTTAGACCTTTTCTTCCTGTTACACAATATCAGTTGTATATTTTTTAAATTACAATATTAAGACCTAGGAGACATTACCACAGATTTTACAGAATTTAAAAGGATATAGAAAGCATATTACAAAAATCTGTTTTGAAATAAATTTGACAACTTCTAAGAAGTACCTTGGAAGACAAATTAATGAAACTAACTCTGGAGGAAATACAAAATTTGAATAGCACCTATTAAAGAAAATATATTCCTAGCTTGAAAACCTACCTATATGACAACAGCAGGCTCATAAACATTTTAACTGATAAATTATATCAAACAATTAAAGCAGAAAAAAGAAGGAACACTTCTCCCCTCATTTTAGAAACTCAACATTGAATAGCACAATTTATAATGGCTAGATCTTGGAAACAGTGTATATACCTATCAGTAGATGAATGGATAAGAAAAATGTATTTATACACAATGGCAGTACTATATTGCCATAAAGAAAGATAAGCAAGGCATTTGTAGGTAAACAGAAGCAACTTGAGAACATAATGTTAAGTGAAATAGTCAGACACAAATATAGTATTATCCTGTGCTTGATTTGTTTGTTTCATATCATATTCTTAAAATTCCTGTTCTTGGGCTGAGGATTTAGCTCAATGGTTTCGCCGCCTGCCTCACAAGTGCAAGAACCTGAGTTTGATCCCCAGTACCAAAAAAATAAAAATAAAAATCCTGTTCTTACAATTGTAATGCATTCATATCAATGACAGTATTCTTTTATGTGATTTTACCACAATTTGTTTCTTTTCTTTATTAGTGTACATTTGTGCTATCTCTAGTTTTTCATTACTATGAATAATTGTGATATGAATATTCTCACATATATCTTTTGGCACACATATCTTGTGGTATACACATGCATGAATTTCTGTTAGTAATTATATGGAAACGAAATAGTAAGATCATAAGGTATTTGTATGCACTGCTTTCAAATAATTTTCTTTCAAATAATTTTCCAATGCAGTAGAATAGGAGATAATGTTTCTCTTGTAATAGCTAAAGCTTGGAAACAGCTCAAGTGCCCATCAACTAGAAACTGGATAAAGAAGATGTGGTTTTTCTATAAAATGGAGTACTACTCAGCCATAAAGAATGAGAAACTAGAGTCATTTATAGCTAAATGGATGCATATTGAGGCCATACTCTTAAGTGAAATAAATAAGACACACGTGTAAATAGTGAATAGTTTCTCTAGTGTGAGAAACTGAGAGTGTAAATAAGGACTAAAAGGATTAATAACTAATAATTGATACTTTGAAATAGGAAAAGGTCCAAAGGCGTAGGGGTGGTGGGAGGGGAAGTGGAACGGGAAGAATGGAAAGGAAAAATTATGAGAAAAGAAAAAAAAATAGAAACAAAGTATGTAAATAGGGAAGAGTTTAGGGGTGAATGGTGTACAGGTAATGGGGAAAAATGAGAACCAAGATACATCATGTACAGGTATAGATAAATGTAAATGTATTGTATACCTAAAATGTACCAATAAAAGAATTTAAGAAAAATAAATAAATAAATAAATTCCCTGACATTTTCTAGGCCAAAAAAAATAAGATAATGTTTCTCTCAAAGAGACTGCTGCAAGTCTTACATCTAAATACAAGATAGTGTCAGGGCCAATCTGCCTGAATCCTCAAATATACTAATCCCACTTGACAAGTGAGAATTTTTTTCTTAAATTCTTTTATTGGTACATTTTAGGTATACAATTCATTTACATTTATCATTGGGTGCTTGTACCTGTACATGATGTATCTTGGTTCTTATTTTTTCCCATTCCCTGTGCTCCCTTCCCTATTTACAAAGACTTTGTTTCCATTTTTTCCTTTTCTAATAATTTTTCCTTTCCCTTTTTTCCTTTCCCCTTCTCCTCCCACTTCCCCTACTCCTTTGGACCTTTTCTTCCTTTTTCCAAATTATTAATTATTCATTTTAATCATTTTAATCCTTACAACACTGAGATTCCATCTCACCCGAGAAAGAATGGCTGCTATCAAGAAACCAACCAATAACAAATGCTGGCGGGGATGTGGGGAGAAAGGAACCCTTCTCCATTGTTGGTGGGAGTGTGACTGGTGCAACCATGTGGAAATCAGTATGGAGAGACCTCAAAGAACTAGGACTAGAGGTTCTATTTGACAGAGCTATTCCCCTGCTGGGTATCTTCCCAAAAGAATTAAAAGAATCATACCACAGCGATATATGTGCACCCATGTTTATAGCGACGCAGTTTGTAATAGCAAAAGCTTGGAAACAGCCCAATTGCCCATCAGCGGGAAACTGGATAAAGATGTGGTATTTTTTATAAAATGGAGTACTACTCAGCCATAAAGAACAAGAAACTAGAGACATTTATAGCTAAATGGATGCATATTGAGGCCATACTCTTAAGTGAAATAAATAGGACACACATGTGTAAATACCAAATAGTGTCTCTAGTGTGAGAATTTTTTTAACACTTCCTAACTTGTTAATCATTGAGTCTGAGTTGACCCACCACAAAAGGAAAAAGTATCAGCCCAGAAAGTAACATGTCTGCATGAATCAGACACCTACTTTCATTAGGTGAAAGCCAATACATGCTTTTCAGAAGGGGTGTTTCTGACCATTGTGAATCCACACACATAGTTCCACACCTTACTTAGAGAGTAGTGCATGAATTTTGTCAAGGTTTATCAGCTACCCTTAATGACAGAGGTGTGATTACATTACAGTCTGAACCACTGACACCCAAGCTTCTGGCTTGCCCACCAACAGGATGTCATCTTTTACATAGTGAAGGGCTTGGACATCAAGGAATAAAGTCACTCATGCTAAAACTTGACATCTCCAAGACATACTCCAGGGCTGTAGTAACCAAAACAGCATGGTACTGACATAAAAATCAATGTATAGACCTATAGGATGGAATAGAGACCACAGTAACAAAGAAACTAAAAACGTGCATTAAGACAAGATTTTTCAATAAATGATGTGGAGAAAAATGGATATTTTTATGCAGAAGATTGAAACTTGACCCCTATACAAAAATCAACTCAAAATCAATCAAAGGCTTAAATATAGGACCTGAAACTATGAAAGTACTATAAGAAAATATAGGCAAAACACTGCAACCCATCACTATAGGCACTTGTTTTTGGATAAAAATCTCAAAAGCAAAAATAGGCAAATCAGATTATATCAAATTAAGAAGCTTCTGCACAGTGAAGACAATAATCAAGAGAGTGAAGAGAGAGTACATAAGATGGAAGAAAATATTTGCAAATTTTTCATCTGACATATGATTACTATTCAGAATATATAAGAAACTCAAAAACCTAGCAACAAAAAACAAATAATACAATAAAAATGAGAAAATTAACTGAATAGATATTTCTCAAAAAAAGAAATTCAGGGCCAGGGATTTAGCTCAGTGACACTCCACCTGCCTTGCAAGTGCAAGGTCCTGAGTTTGATCCCTGGTCCAAAAAAAAAAAAAAAAAAAAAAGAAAATTTAAGTGGCCAACAAGAATACGAAAAATGTTCAATAGCATTAGCCATTAGGGAAATACAAATCCAAACCACAATGATATATCATCTCTTCTCAGCTAGAATGGTTATTATAAAAAGTGATATCTACTGGTAAGAAGAGAGAAATGGAAACTCTTGTACACTGTTGGTGGGAATGTAAATTAGTACATTTCTTATGAAGAATAGTATGGAGGTTCCTCAAAAAGATAAAAGTAGATCTACCATATGATCCAGCTCTCCTACTTCTGGGTGTAAACTCAAAGGAAATGAAATCACAATATCAAAGGGATACCTGTACTCCCATGTTCCTTGCAACATTAATCACAAGAGCTAAGATATGAAAATAATTTAGGTATCCACTAAAGGGTGAGTGGATGAAGAATGTGGTATATACACCATAAAATTTAGCCATAAAAATAATTAAGTTGCTTAAAGAAAAATAGATGAAACTGGAGAATAGGTTAAGTTAAATAAGACACAGAAAGAGAAATAAATGTGTGTTCTTTCATATGTGGAGGCTAGAAAAAAATTAATTTAAACATATAATAATGATTTCTAGAGCCTGGGAAAGGTAGAGGAGAGTGTATACAGAAGAAGGATGAATAATGGGTACCAAAATACAGTTAGATAAAGGAATTGGTTCTAGTATCCCACCATGGGGTGACTAGTTCATAATAACCTATTATATATTTTATAAATAACTAGGAGAGAGGAGCTCAAAGACTTCAAAATAATGATAAAGAGATGGAAATGCTAGCTATGCTGATTTGCTTGCCACGTATTTTATACATGTGTTGAGTTATCACACTGCACCCCATAAATATGTAAAATTAAGATTATAATTTTAAAAGGTGTCATGTACCTCAAAACCTGACTCATTCACTAATGGCAAGTAACAGAGGAGTTTAGGTAACCTTGGGAGTGTACTAATTGTTCATGAAGGACATCTCTTCCGGTAGCTCTTCTGACCAGAAGAATCTGTATTTTAAAAGCATTCACAGTATTTGCACATTAAATATCAGTACAGTACTTCACCCTTATCTGTAGTTTTCCCTTCTGGTGTCTGAAAATATTAAATGGAAAATTCCAGAAATAAACAATTTATAAGTTTTAAATTGTGCACTGTTTGGAGTATCGTGATGAAATTTGACTCCCTCCTGCTCTAGGCTGGTAATTCAGATACATCAAAGAGAAGCCTTTGAGGGTTTCCTGTAAGTATGAACTCATATCATCATACAAAGGAGGGTGAGTATGCTCTAAAAAGATACTTTGAGAGACAGAGAGAGACCATATTCACATCATTTTATTGCAGTATATTATGATCTATTTTATTATTAGTTTTTTATTAGTTTCTTGTGCCTAATTTATAACTTAAACTTTTTCATAGCTATACATGTATAAAAATATGTAGCATTATATATAGGATGCAATATTACCCACATTTTTGAGCATTTGGAAAACATCTCTTGCAGATAAAGGGAGGACTTCTCTATCAATATTCATTCATCAGTGGAAGGCACAAAGGCATATTTAATTAACTAAAAGTTTCCATCTACCAGGATATGTTAACTTCCTTACCACATTCTCAACCTGGCTCATTCCTCATTAGTTGGATCCAGTCAAGAGTTGGATGCAGAGTTGGGCACCTATGTTCAACACAGCCATAAAAGTTTAAGTCCCTTCTCTCCCAAGTTCCCTACCTTACTGACAGGTACATATTACCTCCAGTGTTCCTTGGGGACATGGGTTGACATTAGCCCCGTCCCTATTGTTTTTCTTGTTAAAGAAGCTGAGGTCATGACAGGGTGGGTAGAGGAATCAAGGAAACTAAGCAGTGAGATGCTCCACAAGAGTAAAGAGGCCCATTTATTGCCCATTGTGAGCAGCACAGCAGCTACTCTCAACTCAATCAAATGAATTTGCATTGTTTTCAACCAACTCAATATTTTGTTAAATGGCAACATCTTCATGACTGGCACCATCTATTTCATCCTGGGTCATGACATGTGGCTGCCATCAGCAGCCACAGCCACACTGATTTCCAGCTAAGGCCATAGGATTTGTGACCCCTGGTTGAGTTGGGCTTGGCTCACACAGTGGTAACTTTGAGAAGTCCACATTAATCTAGAGACTCATTTCCCTTTGCTAAGATAATATGATCTAATTTCTCATTCAATTCTCCCATAAAGATCAAAGGAATTTTCCTTCATGGTATGACTGACAGCAAACATTTGAGATTTCTTTGGGCCAGTTTCTTATTCTGCAATGGGCTACTTTCATCATTATGATAAATCCAGTCTGGAGCTTGAACAGTAACCAGTGACTTATTTATAGTTTTATATGGGAGTTTTTCTGGTTTAGGAAAAGATCTCTGTTAGCAGCCAGTATCCACTGCAAAGAAACAGAATCTGTTACTGTCCTCTCCATGGATCCATAGTAGGCATGATAGGCTGCGGAGGGACTGAGCCATTAGACGATCCACCTGTTCTAATTTTTCTTTAACAAGCATCATACATCCCCGTCCTCTTGAATCTCACAAGTCACCAGTTAAAAGTCTATCAGTCTTCCCAGTTTCTGCACATAGTAGTCACAAATTTTCCTTCTGTTTATTCTTAGTATGGGTGTGAGTTTTTGTTAATAGTTATTTGATGAGGGTAGATCTTTCAGGCCTCTTCTCCTAGGGAAAATCTTAGATAACTTATCACAATCAGGTGAACTTGAAGCTACTGTCAGGCTGATGAAGAAATTCCCACATTAAAAGAGCATTGGAACACCAAGCCCAAACCAGGCAGCTGTCATTGAGCCTATTTCCTAGTTCTTACCCCACAACATCCCCCCCATTCTTTCTCATTAATGGGCAATAAAGTGGAGGACAATTTGGTCCTCCACTACACTTTGGTCAATATGCTTGCTTTCCTTAAATTGTATTAATCAGATCACTAGGTCCTCATGATTCCTCTTGCAGAAAATCACATCTCTGACAGAGTCCATCTTCAACATGGGGAAGGTCAGATATTTTTCTGTACTTGGAAGCTAACAAGTCATCCTGCCACTGCTTTGTGGATGCTGATAATGACACAAGACTCCTGGTCAGAGATGAAGGATTGTTTTTTTAAATTAATTATATTGGTACATTTTAGATATACAATATAATGGCATTCATCAGTGGAAAATTTCACCTTTACATAATCTCTCTCGGTTCTTATTTTTTCCTCATTCCCCTGACCTCCCTTCAACCCCTCCATCCTTCCCTATTTACAAAGACTTTGTTTCCATTTTTTTATTTTCTCATATTAATTCCATTCCCTTCTTTCCCCTTCCCCTACCACTTCCCCTTCGCCTCCATTCTTCCTATTTCACATTATGAAGGACTGTTTATTACTCACAGAAATAACAGAAACCAGAGTACTGTCATTTTGAGACCAGTTACACGAGCCCCATTTCCCACAGAGTGACATGGTGAAGGCAGGATGACACTTGAGTATACAGTGTGCTGCATTACAGCAGGACAATCCTTCAAATTCCCAACTGTCATTTTGCACTCTACTCTAGAAGGAGGCATTATCTTTATCATGAGAGCCTGAACCTTGCTTCAGAAGGTGACACTATCTCAACTGAGGCTGTTCACTATGCAAACAGTCTTAAAAAGACAGTCCAGAATGAAGGGCAATCATTGTGTGACTCACAAGTCAGGCAGAAACAAAAAAATCTACAAAGAATTGTCTCTCAAGATGTGTCACTTATGTAAGTTCATCTTTTTGAGATACACAGTTCTGTGGGTTTTGACAGACATATGTGGTCACATAACCAGTATCATAGTCAATGTAGAATATTTATTACCTCCAAAAGTTCCTGTATGCTCTTTTTTATCAATTTCTTTCCTCCTCTCTAAGACGCTGGCAAGCACCAATCAGACATTGTTTTCTAGAATTTTGCCCTTTCCAGAATGCCATATAGATGGAATGATAAAGGATATAGCTATTTGTATCAGTCTTTTTTACTTAAATGCTTTTGAGAATAATACACCTCATTGTATGTATCAGTAGTTCATTTCCTTTTATTCCTGAGTAGTATTCCATTGTATGCATGCGTAAAAATTTCTTTATCCATTTGCCAGTTGATGGACATTTGGATTGTTTCCAGGTTTTTACTATGATGAATAAATGCATCTGTGCATAGGTCTTTGTATAAATACAGTATATCTTTTTATTTCTTATGAGTAATTAGTTTGGAGTAGATTCTTGAGTCATATACTAAGTTCATATTTAGCTTTTTTAAAAATGACAAACTCTTTTCATAAATGGTTGTGCCATTTTTCTTTCCTGGAAGCATTATATAAACACTTCAATTACCTCACATCCTTGCACTTAATATGAATTTTAGCAGTTTTTTCTTTTTTCCTAAATTCTAGTCATTCTAATAGGCATCCTGTGATATCTCACTGTCCTTTTATTTTGCATTTCCATAATTATTAATGATGACATACATCTTTTTGTGTGTTTATCATGTTTCATATCTTCTTTGGTGAAACATCTCTTCAAGTCTTTCTTCCGTTTTTTGGGATTTAAATTTTTTCTTATTATTTAATTTTGAGAACTTTTCCTTTCAGCTTTGAAAATTCCATATGTCTTATTATTATTATAAAGAGACAATTCAGGCCTGGGTCTATAGCCTCCTGAAAATGGTCAGCCTTCTGACCATTTTTTTTGTACTCAGTTAAGTTATAAAATATGATGTTTTTATGGAAATATACAAAGTGAAAAGGTAGATACAGTTGGGCAAGTTAACATATCCATCATCTCATGTAGTTCCTTTTGTTTTGTGGTCGTAGTTAAAGTACATAAAATCTACTCTCTTAGATTTCCAATGCACAGGATTATTTATAGGGCCCATCCTGTACATTAGATTGCTAGGCTTACAAGTATTCATCTTTTATTACTGAACCTTTGTACCCTTTGACCTTCATCTCATCATTTCCCCCAACATCTTGACCCTGGTATCTACTTGTCTACTCTCCATTTCTTTTCTTTTCTTTTTTTCTCAGTACTGGGGATAGAACTCAGGATCTTGTACTTGAGCTAAATCCCCCGCCCCTTCTACTCTCAGTTTCAATATATTTGTTTTTTAAATTCAACATATAAGTGAGAGATCATGCTGCATTTTCTTCTGGGTCTGGCTTATTTCCCTTGCTGTAATGTTCTCTAGGTTCATCCATGGTTTTACAGAAAAGGGTAAGATCTCTTTTTCAAAGGCCGAATAATGTTCCCCTCTGTATGTGTGTGTGTGTGTGTGTGTGTGTGTGTGTGTGTGTGTGCCTGTGTGTCTCTGTGTGTATGTGTATCTAGCCTCAATTTTCCTATTCATCCATATATCAACAGACACTTGTTCCTAAATCTTAGCTATTGTGAGTAGTGCTGCAATGAATACGGGAGTCTAAATCTCTTTAGGAAAAGATTATTTCCTTTCTTTTCAGTAATTATTCTGAAGAGGGACTGCTAAGTCATATATGGTAGTTCTATTTTTAACTTTTTAAAAAACATAAGCAGTTTTTCCACAGTGGGTACACCAATCTACATTCCCACCAACAGTATGCCACTGTTCACTCTACTTTACAGCTTCACTAATAATTCTTAGCTCTTTTCCTTCTTACAATAGCCTTTGTAACAGATATGAGGTAAGATTGCATTGTGGTTTTGACTTGCAGTTCTCTGATTAGTGATATTGACCACCTTTTCATATATCCCATTAGCTATCTTTATTTCTTCTTTGAAGAAATATCTATTCAGGTTTTTGTCCAATTTTTGATCAGATTACTTTGGACTATTTATTTACTACTGTTATGTGAGTTCCTTGTGTTTATTAATCCTTTATCTGGAAATACTGAAAGCATTTCCTCTAGGATCCACTACAAGGCAAGGATGTTCACTGTCACCATTTCTGTTTTAACATAGTATTGGAAATACTAGTAAGAACAGTCAGACAAGAAAAAGAAATAAAAAGCACATGAATCTATATAGAAGAAATGAAACTATTCTGGCTTGCACATGACATGATCCTATCTGGAGAAAACCCTATATATTTCAATGAAAATCTATTAACTAGTAAGCAAATGCAGTAGAGTTTTAAGGATATAAAGTCTCAACATGCAAAAATCAGTCATTTTTATGTAATTAATAATCTATCTGAAAGAAACTGAAAAACAATCTCAGTTACAATAGCATCAAAAAGAGTAAAATTATTAGAAATAAGTTTAGTCAAGTGAAAGAGCTAAACACTGAAAACATAAAACACTGATGAAAGAAGTTGAGGAAGACACAAATAAATGGAAAAGTATCACTTGTTTTCAGACTGAAAAAAATTAGTATCATTAAAATATCTGCACAACTTAAAGCAACATAAAAATTTAACACAATCCCTATCAAAATTCTGATATCTTTCTCAGAAATGGAAAAATATTTCTAAATTTTGTATGGAGTGAAAAAAGAACCCCATTAACTAAAGTAATCTTAAGATTGAAAAAATAAACCTCAAGGCCTATATTTCATAACTTCAAATTTTATTACAAAGTAAGTAATAATTAAGACAATATGGTACTAGCATAAAACCAAACAATGAAACAGAATAGAGAGTCAACAAATAAACCCAACCAGATAGAGTCAACCAATTTTTGACAAGGACATGAAGAAGAGCCAGTGGAGAAAGGGTAGTCTCCTCAATAAATTATGCTGGGAAAAACAGATACCGGCATTCAAAAGAATAAAACTGGATTCCTTATTTTATATCATGAACAAAAATCAACTTGAACTGTATTAAAGACCTACACATAAGATCTGAAATTATAAAACTCCTTGAAGAAAACACATGGTAAAAATATCTTTGAAGTTGGCCTTGGCAAGAATTTTTGTATATCTCATGAAAAGCATAGGCAACAAAGGCAAAAATAAATAAGTAGCACCATATCAAACCAAAAAGCTCTGAGAGCAAAGTGAATTCTTTATACATTCTGAATAGATGTCTTTTATCAACTTTTTTTTCTCCCAGATATTTCATCCAGTTGATGGATTCTCTTTTTTCCTTAACGTTCAAGGAGCAAAAGTTTTACATTTTTTCTTGTTTTTTATTTTGTATTTTTAATTTTAATATAATACAAGTAGAGTTTAATAAAGAAAATATTAAAAAGTACTCTTCTTACTTCTATGACAGCTCTTTTATAATTATTGTACACAGTGTATTAATGATTGTTATTCTCTAATTATTTTGTTACAAAATTTTGTTTTAATTTTTTATAAAAGTTTTAAATTTTGGTTAAATCAAATTTATCTTTTATAAAACTTTTATGATTTGTGCTTTTTTAATTTAATAAATCTCCACTTAGCTAGGTAAAGTAATAGTTTTAAAGTTTATTAGAATTAAAAACTTCTCTGTTAAATACACCATTAAGATAATGAAAAAAGTCATTGAAAAATATTTATAAGCACATATTTGATTAAGGAAAAACCATCCAAAATACGTGAAGAACTCTTAAAACTCAACAATAGGAAAATATACAGCCAAATTTAAAGCCAGACCAAATATTAGAACAAATTCTTTACCAAAAATATATAGAGGGCAAAAATATTAATTGAAAATATGTTCAATATCATTTGTCATTAGGGAAGTGAAAATTAAAGCAACATGCTACATTAAAATACCCATTAAAATGACTAAAATCCAAAAGAACAGATGTTACCCCTTCCTCACAAGAATGTGCAGCAACAGGAACTGTCATTTGTGGCTGATGGCAGTGTAAAATGGCACAGCCACTTTGGTAGACTATGTGGCAACCTCTTTAAAGCCAGACATTCTCTTATAAGATCTAGCAATCACACTCCTATGTTTTTGCCCATGTGATTTAAAAACTTACCGATAAGCACCTAGAAACCTGAATGACTACTTAGATCAATTTCTTTCACATTTACCTCAAACTGGAAAGGACCAATATTTCCTTTGATAAGTGAATAGACAAATTGTAGTATATCCATGTAGTAGTATATTACTCAATGATTAAAAGAAATAGAGGTCAAGGCACATAAAGACACAGATGAATCTTAAATGCATATTGTCAAGCAAAAGAAGCCAGTCTGAAAGGTTATAGTCTTGTTATTTTATTTATATAACATTCTGCAATGAAAAAATAAAAAGAGAGAGATGGTAAAAATGTCAGTTACTACTGAAGGTTTCAGGTTTGAGTCAGGGAGAGAAGGTTGAATGGATAAAGTAGAGGAGATACTTAGGGTGGAAAAACTATTCTGTATGATATAATGATGCTAAACACATGACACCATGCAATATTGAAAGCCCACAAAAGTTTACAGCCCAAAGAGTAAAACCTTAATGTATGCAAATTTTGAAAATTAATTAAGAGATTCAATATGCTAGGATGAAAATTAGAATATGATGAAAGAATCTAATTGTACTACGAATGCATAGAACAACCTCACCAAAGGAGATGAGGTAAGTAGTGCTGATCTAAGTAACTCTGAAAAAGAATAGAATCCATAAACCTAAGAGCAAAAGACCTAACTGTATTGTACCCTAGTTAGTAAAATTGTTTCCCATGGGTGGTACCAGTCAATAATTCTGAAAATATTATATATTTGTACTGTAATCAAACAATTAAATAAATGACAATAGGTGCTGGGATCCAGACTATGAGAGTAGGGTTTACTGTTAAGCAAGAGAAGAAGCTGGAATGATCGATCCATGAACTCAGATTTCAAGTAATATAAATTCAGATGGTTACATGGAAACATAATTATAGGCATGCATATGTTCATGAGTTAGCATGCCCACAACTATTTTGTTCTGTCAGCTGAGATCTAGAAGCAATCATGGTCCCATAGTAATGAGCACCCTAGAAATTACACCTGGGTATTTAATACCATTTTCCATTGAAAAGAATAAGGGTCTTTGGATAAATTTTTGATTGTAGGACTACAGCAAAATATATACAAGATGATCCTGGAGCATCTTGTGGTTCCGAAAATAAAGCATAAAATAATCCATCTTAAATTGACTTGCTACAGCTCACAGGTTCAGATGATGGGCTTTTGGAAGGTGACTGGATTGTGATGTCTCTAATTTCTTTAAGTGGATGATTCCATTGATGAGATATAATTTGATGGCATTATTGGGAGGTGATAGAAACAGGAGGTGGAGCCAAGTTGAAGGCAGTAGATCAGGGAGGCATGATCTTGGGACTATATCTGATCCTCATCCCCTTCCTCTCTGGCTGTCATTTCCACTCTGCTTTCTAGCTGCCATGAGGTGAGCAGCTTTCCTCTGCTGTGCCCTTCAGTCATTATGTTTCTGCCTTGCTATGACCCTAAAGCAATGGAGCTGGCCGAATGTGGATTAAACCATGGGTCAAAACAAACATTTCCTCCTGTGTTTTTCTCAAGTACTTTTTCACAGTGACTGAAAGCTGACTAATACACATGACAGGAATCTACCAAAGAAACACAGAAGCCAACTGAAAGAGCTATCAATGGCCCAATATATATCTGTATGTTAAAATCTAAGTCTAATGGTGAGTACAAGTCTAATGGTAATTACAGCAACAAAAGAAATAAAGTCATATTAGATTATAAGGGAAAGTATGAAATACATATTCATGAGTCCATACTGACATAAACAAATCACTAAATAAACAAATACATAAGTGGGGGAGGGGTGAGGCAAATTGGTCCTGGAGAGAAACTCCCAGAACTCATGAAGGCTCTACTCTGAGACAGTGGAGCTGAAGTTCCCACTCCTATGGGTGGAGTGTACATAACCCCTCTTCCAAAGAGTAAAGAATGAAAAAGTGGAAAAAGAAAGTAACTCTACAGTAGAGAAAGCCAACTACCTCTGTCAGGTAATTAAGGTTAACATCAGAAGTGATGGTTCATGTTTTTAGCATGTTCATGTCACGTGATAGGATGAAAATGACATTTAAGCTCTGTGATCTTCTTCCCAGTCTAATAATGAGGACACCAGAACATCCCAAATGAAGGACAATATATCTAACCACTATTCTTCACACCATTGAGGCCATCAAAAACAAAGAAAGTTTGAGAAGGAAACAAGGAAAGCCAAGGCTAGTCTGAAGAGAAATGATGACTAAATGTATTGAGATAGGAGATTGGAGCATAAAAACCTATTAGGCAAACACTAAGGGTATCTGAATAAAATATGGGCTTCAATTAATACTAATGTATCAAAGTTGGTTCATGAATTGTTACAACTGAGACATACGTAAGTAAGAAGTTAATATTAAGAGACACTGGAGTGGGGTTTATGGGAATTCTGTACTATCTTCACTTTTTCTTAAAATATGAAATAATTCTAAATTTTAAAAGTCTATTGGAAATTTAAGATGGCAAAAACTCTATAAATATGTCAAAATAAATACTTTTATGAGACATGATAGCAAAGAATAATTCTTAACAGAATTTTTGTAAATCTCAAAATATCAATAACAATAGAAATGTTTCACTAGATAGTTAAGCTAAATGGAATTGTAAAGAATTTTTGAACATATGAAATCTAATCAATATTATTCACAATAAGAAAAATACAAATCAGACTCTTCTGAGACACCATTTTCCACTGATCAGGTGGATGAAGTTGATAGCATGCTTTATTCGGAATCAGGAAAGACACAGTATCCTTTGCACTCTGTGGGAACATAAATAAATACAAATTCAATGGATGGAGACTTGAAAATACATATTTAAGTGGACAGTATGTATACACTTGAATCAGCACTTTTTACATCTAGGTATATATTTTGATGAAATGCTAATCTGCATGTACAAAGATGTTTATATGAGAAAAATCACTCCAGTATTATTTGCAATATTATTTAAAAATAATATCAATTATTGCCTGCAAGTATTAATATGTAAAAATTCTCTCTGAGAAAAGTCTTAGTGAAATTTTTAAACTCCAAAGAATAAGTAAAATTCTTCCAACTTCCTAGACAGACTGAAAGAGATCACCTAAAAAGAAGAAAAGTCAAATGGACCCAGAATTCTTATAGGCAACAATGGGTTCTAGAAGACAAAGGAGAAAGGCCTTCATAATTCCGAGGGACAGGGATTTAAACCGGTAATTATGTGCCAGTCTAAATGGTCAATGAAGTGTGAAGGTGAAATAAAGATAACCCAGAACATGTACATTCCATTCACATATATTTCCTAGAAGAGAAATATGCAAGGTTATATTCCAGGTACCCAAAGAAGAAAAACCCCTACTCTCAAAATGAGATAATTGCTCCCAGAACATAATCACACTAAGACAGAGGTATGGAGCATTTCTATGAAGAAGGCTTTGACAAGAAAAGGGGGGTTTCATTCAATCAACAGCACAAATGGGACATGGAACAGTTTTCTATTAGTCAGACATGAAAAGGGACTCAGAGTATCTAGGAAAAATGGAAATTTCCCAAGAAAAACATGGTCATGTCATTAAAAGCAGGTTATGGATGTGGCATGGTTATGAACTGGAAGAGAAGGGCTGGAAGGTGTGTAAGGAAAGATAAAGCATTGGCTTTTACTTCCTGAGCAGTCTTCCTTAGTAACAAAGAAGAAGATATATTTTTGAAGGAAGAAATACAGTATTCAGATCTGCAATGAATAATATTTATGTATTCCTAATGGTTTTAGTGCTATTTATTTATTTTTGGAATTAATTTATAGGTGATAGCTAACTACTAAATTATAAATACAGAATAAAAATAAACATTATAATGGGCTGGGGATTTAGCTCAGTGGTTCCACTGCCTGCCTCACAAGCACAAGGTCCTGAGTTTGATCCCCAGTACCAAAAAAACAAAACAAAACAATAAATAAATAAATGTTAGAATCCAAATGATCAGGGAAAATTAGAAAATAAACCTGTGATTAATTAGTGCCAACATGGGGCCACCAATTTTTGTCAATATGATCTTATGAAAACTGAAGTGAAAAGCATGCATTCTAGTTTTGGCTTTACCAAGAACTCACTTTGACCAAGTCATTTCCTCTCTTGGGCCTCAGCTTCCTTATCAGTAAGATGGAGGCTTGAGCTAGACAATCTAGGTTTTCAACTCTAACTTGCTAATATTCTAATTTGAACTTCATTTATTTCACATTTTGATAAAATTCCTCCTGGCAGAATAAGATACCCTATCTGTACCTGTGCTTTTGTCCTAGGTATTTGTACATGACCAGCCTGTCACCATGATCCATGGGGTTAGACGTGGCTCTGTGGGTTAGAAGCAGCAGTCCCTTCCAACAGAGAGGACCACAGGCTTAGGGCAATGTGGAAGGCAGTGAAGGACCCAGCTCTGTCAATACTGACTGCTGAGGCCCTTAGGATTCATGTTTCAGGATTGGTCAACTGAAGCACAATGAAGGTGGTTGTGAGGATAGAACCCAGGGTTGAGTTCCAGTGATGACAGGTATGAGATGGGGTGGCTACAGCATTCTGTATGGAGAAAGGACACTTTCTGAAGGAGGAGAAAAAGAGAAGGGTTTACTCAACCTCCAGAGAAATGGGGCCCAGCCTCTGGTGGAAAGAAGTGACAGTACAGAGTTGTGCCTGCTGGGCACTACAAGGAGCAGAGAGGCTCACCCTTGCTGTCTGTGGCTTGTGCATTAGTGTTTAGGGTTTCCATAACAAAGCATCACAATCTGGGAGGCTTATGCAATAGAAATTTAGTCGCTCACAGTTTTAGAGGCTAGAACCCTGAGATCAAGGTGTTGGCAGGGTTGCTTCCCTCTGAGGCTATGAGAGAGTGTGTTCCAAGCCTCTCTCCTGGCTTCTGGTGATTTCTTGGCATTCTGGTGTTGCTTAACTTGCAGAAGCATTACCCTGATTTCTGCCTTCATATTCCTATGGCATTCTCCCAGAGTATCTGTATCTGTACCCAAATTTCTCCCTTTGTATAATGATATCAGCCATATTGGGTTAGAGCCCTATCCTACTCCACTATGACCACCTCTTAACTAATTATATCTGGAATGACCTTACTTCCAGAAAAGGTGCTGGGAGTAAGTACTTCAAAGAATAAATTTGGAGGAAAATGCAGTTCAGTGCAGTTCAATACATAATACCTCAAAATTAGACGGAAGCCCCAAATCCTTCCTAATCTACAGCACAAGAACTGTTGGAGCAATGAGTGTTAGGACCAGCCAGGAAACATGGCTTCCACTAGTGCCCCACCATGTAGGTAATGAATAGTAGGAAGTAGATGATTAAAGGGTACAAATGGGTATGCACAGCTGGAGTGTGTGCCAATAGAGACACAAAATAAGGAGAGGGATTTTGAACTGCTGGGAGGTAATTGCTGATGGGACATACCAGTCACATGAGAGTACCGACTCTCCCTTCTTGTTAGTTATTACTCTTAACAGTGCTATATAAAAAACTTCCCAAGTTATATTTATTTTCCTCACTTAGTGTTCTGTAGGTTGAAGGAGAAGGGGGCTTTCTTAGTTTGGAACCAGTAGCTACTGAAAGCATACCCTTTCTGTAGTGGACAGTGGACAGCAGAAGCACAAGAGGCCAGGACAAACCATATCACCAAGCTAATGCTTCTGTTTTGCTTACATCACATGGGTTGGCACCTCAGTGGCCACAGCAGGTGATCTGGTCCAAGCCAAATGTCCTAGGATCAGGCATGTATGGGAGGTGCTATAGTATTTTTTTTTGGTATTAAATTCTTTTATTGGTACATTGTAGGTATACAACACAATTGCATTTCTCATTGGGAATTGTACCTTTACATAATGCATCTTGGTTCTTATTTTTTCCCCATTCCTAGCCCTCCCTTCACGCCCTCCACCCTTCCCTATTTACAAAGACTTTATTTCCATTTTTTCCATTTCTCATCATTTTGGGAGGTGCTATAGTATTGAAGCAAAGAAAGGTTAAGTAAAGAGGTAGAAAAAATATCTAATCTATAAAACTTCAGCTTTTGTTTCTTTTCTTAAATGACAAAAACCATGCCCTTTGGTAAACAGTCAGAAAATACATAAAAGAAAAAGTTTCAGTAGTATTTTCATACATTCTTTCATTCGCTGTTGTAGTGACCCTTAAAAGGAACCCTGGCCCCATGCTGTCCTGCAGTTGCTCCCTCCAGGCCTGGAAAATCAGAGTATGCATATTAGACTTGAGAAGGAGAAAGCATCTCTGCGTTAGAATGAAAAGGAAAAGCAAGATTCAATTTTCTGGAATGCTAGAACACGACCAGCTACATGAAACTCAATAAGAAGACATAAAATATCCCACATTTAGGTGAGAAAAAAACTGTATAAGATAGAGAGATGAAAACTTAATAACACTTCATGTGAGAAAAATCTGGGTGTTCGAATCTATCATAAATAAAACAGGAGCCAATCACAGGGCTGCTTTCACAGATGTATCCAAGCTAAGAGTGGAACATGTATATATTATATTATATATGCACCTCTATGCATGTGTGTGGGTTAATTATTTTAAATACACAACACATTTTTGGAGAGATATAAGAAAGTGCTGACAGTGGTTATCTTAATGTGAAAGAAGGGTATTGGAGAGGGATTCTTTACTTTCCGTTTTATGTCTTTTCATGTATATGAATTTTTATCTAGTGTATATTATTGTTATATTGTAAATATTGATTAAATTGAAAGAAAATGTATGAGAGGTGATAGAAATACTGTGGGAGCTAGATAAAGCTGTGAAGATTTAGGGGCACACTGTTCTTTATTATTTATTACAATAACAATATGACAGCATAGGAGAATGTTCAATATACATCCTCATAGCTGGAGTCACAGTATATACACACTTTTGTAGCTGTGGTTTTATAATTTGATTTGAGCAATAGTTAGGTGCACAGGCTTTGAAATTAAACTGTCTATGCTCTAGCTATATGATCTTAAGAAAGAAAGTTACTCTCTTTGAGCCTTGTTCACCACTTTTATAATGGAAGTGACAATGCCATCTGCTTTGTGGGGTAATTGTGATGACTCAAGAGGGGAATCACTAATATGCATTGAACAGAGTCCAGGGTGTAGCTGATGCTCTAGCTAATCTTAATTATTAGCTAACTGACATTTAAGCTATTATTAGCATTTCCCCCAGTGTCTATGTAGTTTATCATTTCTATGCATAATACCTCATTGCCTGGATATGTCATAATTTAATTAATCATTCTCCTATTGTTTGACATAGAGGTTACATATAAACATATGTGCGTGTATGTGTGTGTGTGTGAGAGACACAGAAAGAGAGAGTGGGGGAGAGGGAGCAAGAGAGGGAGGGAGAGAGAGAAAGAGAACTGCTATGAAGATGCTACAAAACAGTACTTCTCAAGTTTTAATGTATGTCCGTATAAATCACCCAAGGATCCTTTTACAGTGCAGATTCTAATTTAGGAAGTCTAGGAGGGCCTGAGAGCCTGCATTTCTAGCAAGTTCCCAGTGATGCTAATCCTATAGGTCCATGGACTCAGTGTTAAGAAACCAAGTATAAACTAGACAGTGAAAACAGGAGGATTAAGAGGAGGTTAGTCACAGTTGCAAGAAAAACCCTGGGTAATTTTGCTGGATAAAAAGAGAGGTTGGTTCTGTTAAATGCCTTGAAATATTTGGAACACTGCCACATTACTGAAAAGTCTGATTCTCTCAAGAACTTCAGAATTTACATTAGTGGGTAGAAATTCTAAGGAGGCACACTTCTGTGGATGAAAAAAAGAACTTCCTTATAGGTCATATTTATTGCCACAGCTCTCAGAGTTTATGAACTAGCAGTAGTGGTTTGGGTAGCTACCATTGTGGCAGAGCTAGCACCCTTCAGCAAAGCAAGGGAATATAGAATAAAATGTCCCCAATGTACAGTGGCAGCTTGAAGGGAATTTTCTAAGAATGTGCATCAACAAGAAATGGGCTTCTGAACGTTGTCTAAGAGGAGCCCAAGCTCCCACTATATCCTTCATGCCCCAGCAGGGACTTGCTGGGCACTTACTCCCCTGTCCTGAGAGCTTGTGATGAGAGCCTGTCTGGTAGCTAGACCATTCTGCCTGCTCGTTCTTTACAGTGCCAGACTCTTGCAGTCTGCCTGAAGTCACACTGCTTTCTAACTCCAGTTTTTTGGCTCTTGGTCTCTCTAAGAACTTGCAGCCTGACTGCCAAGGCAGCAGAATTCAACAACAGATTTTTGCTCACCATGTGGCCAGGAAGGATCTGGGCATGTCCTTCAATTGAATGTAGACATTCCATCCTCCTACTGGCAGAAATCAGCAGCACCTAAGTTCTCTCCTCTTCTCGAGTGGTGGGCCGGGCTCTCCACCCACTGAGCAGGAACAGCTGTATATCTGTGGGAAAGGAAGAGCACCAGATTTCCTGTCCCAGTTCTGCTTGGAATCTGAGTACTACCAGAGTCCTTAGACTTCTTCTGAAGGGCAAAAGAAAGTGGAAGCACACAGTGGGTACCTAGTGGGATTCCAGGACAGCCCAGGCTCTGTGTGGACCATGGCTAATGGCCCCAACAGGGGAGAAGCCATTCTAGAACCTTAGTATCTGGGCTGGGGCCATGGGATCATAAGAGACACCCTCTTACTATTGATGTCCGGCAACGGGGTCACTCTCTCCAATCCCAGAACCATCTCCTTCTTTCCCAACCCAGCATAAAACCTACCAGGCAGAGCCTTTTCTTCTATTGGTCATTTTTTTTGTACATGAGAAACTAGATACAAGATTGAACTGTTTTTACTCCTTTCTGATAATGAATGTTGGAGGAGAGGTTCCCACATCATTAAATTCTCCAACTCTGAGGACACAGACTGAGCATTCTACAATTCACTCAGTTCTGACACTAGCTAGCTGGAGTTAGCACAGGCTCCTTGGGTTAAAGGCTCAGTCCTACATGACTGCCCTCACTTCCCCACTTCAGATGCCAGCCACTGGTTCCAGGTCACCACCTGTACTTCTAGCTGTAAATTCTGACAGTTTCAAAATTTCTGATGTAGTTTTAATACTTTGCTAGAACACTTCACAGAATTCAGGAAGCCTCTTTCTTATAATTGTGACTTACTATAAGGGCCATAACTCAGGAACAAGGGGAAATAATACATAGGGAAGGCATGGGAAAAGGTGCAAAGCTTTTGTACTCTCTCCAGACACCCACCCTCCTGCCCAGAATGTGGAAGTTTTCATCCATCTGGAAGAACACAGACCGTATTTTTAGGTGTTTTTAAGGAGATTACATTATGTAGTCATAATCGATTAAATTATTGGTTGTCTATGATTAAGTTAACCCCCTACCCCTCCCTGCTCCCTTAGGGTCATAGAGGTGAGGCTGAAAGTTCTAACCTTCTAATCTAACAACCAGGCCCCATCCAGAAACTAGGGATTTCCAGTCACTGGTCATCTCATTAGCATACATACTCTAGAGGTCCCGAGAATTTTAAGAGTTTTGTGCCAGGAAATGGGACAAAGTCCAGATATTTACTTCTGATAATATCACAAAGATTAGTGAGATGCTTTGTTGAATTAGGAATCAAGACACATGTCCTAAGAAGCGCACCCCATACCCTGCCTTTTTCCTAGGTGGGGAGCTTCACTGGCCTGTCTGTCACTACTCATCTTCTGACCTGGTGATAAGTCTCTGAGGGCAGATACCATCCTCTTTTTGTGTATCCTCAGAGCCTGGCTTCATAAATCACACAGGGCCTGCTTTCCGTAAACACGTGTGGAGTGACCAAGTCTCTGGAAGAAAAGAAAGACAAACGATGAACAGAAATGAGAGAAGAGAATGGCAGTGTGGAACTGTCCAGCCCAGAACCACCCACTGCTCATAACAGTAAACCAGTTTATAAGGTGAGCCTTCTTCTTCATTGTGAAAAGTGGTTACCTTCTCTCTCCAGGCCAGAGCATAAGGACATTAAGTAAATGAACTGAAGGTATTTCACGATCATATACTCTATTCTTCTAGTTATGCTGACATGGTCAAAATTTGCACGAACATAAGTGCTAAGCTACTTACCTTGACATAACCAATATTTTTGGAATAAAACATACACTTAGAAATTTGTCTAATGAATGAATGGGAAGCATGAGAATGATATATAATATGAAAATCTTTTCTTCAATTCACTTCTACTAGAGGAAAGAGAAAGTTGTGAGGAGAAAAGAAAAAAGAAAACCAAGAAAGATAGTGATTCCCAGCTGACAATTACTTATTCAGCCTGCAAGAATTCTGAGCTGAATTTGTGTGCTGGACATGACTCTCTATTGGCAAATGGAATTCTGGCTTGAATCTTCGTGGAGGTCACACACAGGTCATTGATGAGGGGTCACCAGCATCCCATTGCAATACCCACTAGTTTGATGCTGAGCCTCTGCTCCAGCCCTCCCTGGCCTTGCATGGATCTGCTTCTCTTTGATTATCTTACAAACACTTACTAGACAATTAAATGCTTAATTTGGATAAAAGAGAAGGTGAGAAAATGTAGTCCACATGCACATCTAATTAGCATTGAGTGTGCTGGGTTGCATAGGCCTGACTTGGTGGCATAAGGAGGATGAAGCTGAGGATGCTAAGTCGATTCCCAGCTGAAACTGGAAGGGAGGTGAGTGAGAGCTTGATCTTCCCACTCTCTGCCTGGGACTGTGTTTTATTGTCTCTCTCCACCCCTCTAACACACACGTTCATTTTATATTTTTGTTTTCCTTAACCAAAAGTTTACAAAACCCTTTAGCTCATGTCATTTCCATGGCCTATTTAAATGTATTATCAAGATATCTTCAAGGAATAGAGCATAAAAGAAAAGGTTGTGCTCACTCTATGCATAACTTGTTGGGTGGCATCTTCCAGAGTGGGGTGGAGTTGATGAAGGGAAGGGTCAAACAATAGGTTACCTAGTGAAATTTCTGGGTCCTAGAAAAATGTTCAGATCTAAACATCTGGCAACTGAAGATGAGCATGCAGGGTAATAAAAGGAAACAGGCTTCCTCCTGAATAAAAACAAAACCCTGTCACTCAAGTCTGGAAATACATTAAATTTAATGGCTATTCTTTCTTGAGAATTTTACTATGTTCCAGGCACTGTGCTAAGAGTTTTACATACATTATCTCAGTTAATTGCTGTAAGCATCCTCTGATGCACATATAAAAATTTTTATTTTACAAATGAGGAGATTAAGGAATAGAGAGATGAAGTAAATTCTGTAACCCACATCTGTCTGTGCATAAAACCCACCCTCATAAAGCACTCCACCACTGCCAGCCTCCTGGAGAGGGTGGATTTCCAAGCAGGAAGGAATAATGGAGGAAGTCCACTGGGATTTTCACCCTAAGGGTCTGCTCTTCTTTGGGGGGCCACTAATCTCCCTGCCACTTTTGCCCCATTGCTTTGGATGATTTAGTGTCCTCTTTCACATTCAAGCCCATACAGAATCTCTGAACATAGCTTATGTGCCTACAACCAGGCCAAAGGCTGAAACAGACTTTACTTGATCCTTAGGATACCATCACACCCTTTCCTAAGATCAGGATTGTTTGACTTGTTTTTAACATTAGGTGCTCTGTAAATGTTTATAACCATAGCATTAGATAATCAAGTCTAAACTAAGGTCAACTTCCTAGTGTCCCTTGTTCTGGCCCTTCCTACTGGCTGGTCTGCATCCTTCTGCTGGACAGCTTCAAAGCACCTCTTAAAACAAGAAGCAAGTGCTTAGGTGGTTTAGCATAAAATATAGTCTCTTCTGAGATATCTAGAGAGACAAGTGGTGTCGCTTCCCAGGTGGCCTAAATGAAGTTGGATTCCAGATGACTAGACAGGCTCAGCACACAGAGACAGGACACAGTCCCATCCAAGTAGATCATGGGGTGGTGTAGACAGCAGGAAGTAGGAGGAGTTCTTCATAATTTCTTCTGAAAGGTAGGACAAGAAGAGGTACAGAGGTAGCATGGAATTCTGCCACCAACAGCTGGGATCCTAGGTCAGGGTGTGGGAAGACAAGCACATGTCCAGCTGTTACAGTGTCCTAAGATGCAGTCAGGGGAGACATTTACCATGAGGTTGGAGCAGCAAAGGCCTGGGGCAGGTGTGTACAGCATTGTGAGGTATCAGTGGCTAGGGCCAAGGATGGAACAGAACCTGTATATGAGGTCAATAGGAGAGGACAAAGACTGAGAACAAGTGAAATCATTTTGAGCAATATCAGGGCTGTAGACACAGACTCAGGCAGGGTGACTGTCTGGAGTTCTTGAAGTAAACCAGGGTCTGCCACAGTTAGGAGCTGGCACCCAAAGATGGTGTTTTAATGCTGAGGATGAGGAAGGTGTCTCCAGGCCAAATAAAGATGAAGGAAGACTGCTGATCCTGGAAAAGGGGAAATGCTTTGTTCTCTAATCCAGGATACATGAGATGGAGCCTGAACCAACTGATGGGCTCTGAGCTACCAAGTCACAGAGCCCAGGCTCCTTCCTGGAGCTGGACATGGCCCCTGAGACTGACAAGGCTGGGCTTGGCTGTGAGGGTTAAGTAGTGCAGCTCTAGGGAAAGGCTGTAGGAGCCAGGATCTGAGCAGACAGCCCAGCTCGTCACTCTCCTTCTGTCTAGTGTGATATCAACTGAAGATCAGCCATCTGTGGAAATCCAATAGACATATAACATGAACATGTCGAGTAAATCAATCTGCAATTGACCTGGAGCAGCCATCTCTGCTTCTCGCCCTAAGCAAGTGCCACTCAGGAACTGGCTGACAGCACACAGCACAATGTCATGACCTTCCAGCCGCCTGTACACTAGGCTCCATGCTACCAGGCTCTTTTTCTTGCAGCTGGAACAGCTTCAGGGTATTATCATGGCCTGACGGTAGTCTGTGCCTCACCAAGGAAATCTTCAGGCTAGAAGCACTGCTAAGCATGCCAAAATGTATCCTCACCAGGCTCACTTACCTCACTGTAAAGAGCAAGCAACTCACCACATGCTCCTCAGGACTGGATGTCTCTGAACCTTCCTCAAAGATCTCTAATTGTTCCTTATCCCTTGGGCAGGAAGCTAGAGGCCTGAGCCCCAGCACTGGTCCTAAGATTGCCTTTCCCCAGCTGCCTGGCCCTAAGCTAATCCTAACACAACCAGCCAAGAAACAAGAAGTCCCTTCTTGTTATTTCCCCAAGGTTTGTGAGCCCTGGCCTGGTCATAGGCTCCTCTTCCCATCAGTCCCTTCCCCAGCTCTGGATCTTTTTGCAACAACCAGTGGAGACTAGTTCTGGAAGGCAAGTCCTATCAATGGTTATAAGTATGGCGAGGACCTGGCACTGTGGTTATAAGTATGGTGAGGACCTGGCATATGGCCTTTCCAGAAGCCACTGTGACAAATTGCTTCTGCACTTTCATCTCAGTTCCTACTGTTCCTCTTTCTTCTGTCTCCAACCCATCCTTAATCCCCCACATCCCCCAAACACAGAAAAAGTTACCTATGGCCAGCTTTACCTCTATCCACCCAAATATTAAGCCTCTTTCATCTGTCATTGGTGTATTTTCAGATACCACTAGTATGAGGCTCTTCACTCATTATTTCAGCCAGAACCACTGGTGGCTGGTGGTTGGCAGACTTAAGGTTAATCATTCATCTTCAGATCCACTCACTTTAGTATTTTTTGTACCTCCACCTATGCAGACCTCATTATGGCATAGTGGGCTATCACAGTGTCAAATGATGGTGCCTACATTAGGCAGAGTTTGGGGAGGCTCTGTAGGCTCCAGTAGTGCCATCTCTGGGCATAGCTAAGGGAAGATAGTGCCTTTCAAAAACTGGTGATCGCAGAAGGAGGCCAGGCCTTTTACCACAGAACAGTGAGCACAATGGGTCCTGGGCCCCATAGTCAGTAGGCTGCCCTTCCTGCTGAGGCTTTGACCATCTCTCAAAGGAAGATAATAGGCAGCTGTGAGTTCTAGCAGCCAGCTCTGGAGACATGGTCAGTTCCTATGTCCCTTCTCCATTCTCACTACAGACACATGGAGCCCACTCTCTCATTTCTTTCTATTTCCAAGCCTTCCCACCAGCTCCAAAGAGAAGAGAATGGTAGATGAGTTGTCTTCAGTTCACAGGTCCTTGGTTTCTTGATGGGTGGCAGGCTTGATTATTGTAGTGCTTATTCGGACTGTCTGCAGCATGATCACAAAGAGGATCACCATCACAGGCCCAGGTCACCCACAGGGCTATTGTCATGTTCTCCAGTGGAAGAAACAATCCTTTGGACATAAAACATCTAGCAGAAAAAAGGGATATCATGAGAGAAATCTGGAGTGATGAAATATTCTATATCCTGACCATACTAATGGACAAATGACTATACATTTGTTAAAACTCATAGACTAGTACACCTGAAAAGGGTTATATACATGTGGAGAGAGACAGAGAGACAGGCAGGCAGAGAGACAGAGAAATACAAAAACAAAGAGACAGACACACAGAGAGAGACAGAGAAAGAGAAGATGCATTCAGTCATTAGTTGAGAAGCAAAACTAGAGGACTAAGGCAGTGCCATCTTTTTGGTTCCTGGATGCATGTATTTGAAATCTAAGAGAAACAACATATGGAAGACATATTGCAGGATAGTGCTCACCTCTTCCAGAGTACCTGCTTCCAGTTTGTATCAAAATGAAGTCTTCAACAAGCCATTTCTGCTGTCTATTCTGCTTCTAAGTGATGGAGGGTACAAGCTAGGGGCTTCTAGTAAATTTTATTAGGGGAGAGGGTACTTTCAGGCTCTGGACCCATTTGGAAAGTGTGTCCCTTCCCATTTCCACAATATTATGGCCTGCTCCTTTGAGATTCTGACCACTCACTCAATCCAGCAGTCACTGCTCAGGAATTATACAGATCTTCACCTCAACTCATCGATTCTTCCAGTGGCATTTGGCTTGCTGGAAGGATTTCCCTTCCCAATGGCATTTCAGGCCATCCAGAAGTAGGGATATAACTCCCACCATCCCCTTCTTGGTAGTACTGACATCTGTTGGCATTACCTGAAAGCTCTAAATTTTTGCATTGTTTTTAAAATGTCTCAAGGAACTTCCTCATGGAGTTATAGGTCAGTAAGATAGTGTATGTGGTAGTCAGTTTTTGTTTCCTAGATATATTCAATTGTCTCCTGTAAGTATATGGTAGGACTGCATTTCCTGGCCTCCTATTGGTTGAGGGAAAATAACCAAGAGAAATCACACGTGCCTCTTCTTTGAGACAGAATATTTCATTGTTGTTATGAGACACTCCAGATACACCTTTTCTCTGGACTATGATTGCAATCATTTCATTCCAATGGTGGTTGCCTCATCAGCCTGGCCCCCAAGAAACTGTGCTGATCTTTGTCCCTCTTCCCAGCCCATGCCTGATAACTCTCAGTAAAATATAATGTTGAGTAAGTGAGATTTAAATCTTTGTTATTTTAAGATTTCCGGAGCTGTTTGTCACTGAAGCATAATCTAACTTGGGCAACACAGAGGCTAAGATAGTCATGGTCTCAGAATGGCACATGATTGATTAATCACATTTAGACCTTTCACTTCACTGGTACTGACTACCCACTTGCAGAACTGCCCATTAGGAGAGCCAAAGCTGCTTGGTTTTTAGTCATCCCCTGGGCCATGTCATGCTAGGAGTTTTTCATCCCCAAGGACAACTGAGCTCTGTCCACAGTATTCTTGGCCCAGCAAGGACTATTGGTAAAGGAATTTTAAAAGAGTTCCCTTAGCATCTATTCCTCAAGGCAGGAGAGATAGAAGAGCCTTTTAGGTCTTTTCAGTGGAAATAGCAAAAGGATGGGCCTTTGAATTCCATTCTCCACATTTCTGAAGAGCTTTCTGGCCTTTTTGGTGTTACCCAGCATGGGCTGGTTGTTAGCAGAAAATCTTATTAATATGAGCATCAAATTGTTGGACTCCAGCTGAGTGTCCAAGCAGGTATAGTGCTGATGGGTTTGCCCATAACAATAGATTCTGGCTCATTTAAGGTTAGTCCACCCTCATTATTTAAACAGTCTCAAAATGTATGCTTCCTCCATCTTTTCCCAGACAGCGGACCTGGTTTCCAGGCATAGTTTTCACTCCTGCACTTCACCTATTCATTTCACCCTCCAGGCCATGCTAAGTTCAAATATTATTCATTTAAAGAGCAGCAATGAGATGTAGGCATTGGAGAGGCAGGAGGTCATATTTCAGAGGGGCTGGAGAGAAAGTGTACTGGTGTCTTCCAGCATTCACAAATTTCCCCATCCTGGCGTCACAAGCCCTACAACCCATGTCCTAGGTTAATTAGGTTGTATATTACTTAGTGTTGGCCTTTCCAAAACAGGGAGACTTGATCCCTGAAATTTCTTAAGCAATGTCAAGCTAATAGCCACAATCAGTGAGAAATTATTTCCTTTAAGGAGAGATTTTTTTATGTTAGTCACATGCTCTATGCTATCAAATGCTCTCAGAAGGATGCACCATCTCCATGTCTCTTCTACTTTTTTGGTCTATGGCAGCAGCTGCTAGTCCTGGACACTGTACCCTCATTGATCTTGTATCTTGTCAGGTGAGCACAGTAGGTAACTGGATTAGCTCTTCCTTCCCTGTACGTATACATTCCATTTGGGGCAGGACCAATTCCACATACCCTGAGGGCCTGCTGCCTGCAACTAATTTCTGGAACCAATTTCTGTATCAGCTAAGATTTTTCTGCAACAACAGAAACCATATCTGATTGACTTTAGATAGGGGAAAAATAAGAAAATCCAGGATGGGGAGGGGGTCCTGTGTGTAATTAATCAGAAGGCATCTGAAGTAGCTCACAGAATTGAAGGATGAGAAGCTGGCCTTGGAACTCTATGTATCTCAGCCATAGCAAGAACAAGGAGACCTTCTAAGATGACACAAGTCAATCTTTCCTCTTCCTTTCCCCACATCTTGTAGCACCTAGGATAGGATATGTAATCAGTCCAGTGCTGAGAGAACCAGGTGTCCAGTGCTGAGAGGAGTCAGGGTCTGTTACCAGCAGAAGAGAAAAAAAGAACATCTATGTAGGAGAGCCTAATCCACTTCACTTAGTTCAAGGCCACATGGCCCCTTTTCACCTAATCATATGTCTTCTCATCAAGCTTGTGATAGGGCAGAGTGAGGAACAAAGCTATCTGGTAACAAATAGGTCCTTCCGGAAGTTTATATCTTTCTGATGCTAGAAACAGGGTCTCCTGGGACATGAGTCCTGGTGTCTTCAGAAGGAAGGCCTCTGAACTTCTATCCAGGTTCATCTGCCTCACCTACAGAGCAGGTTCCCGGGCATTGCAGGAGCTGTGGAAAGAAACAGATATTCCCTTGGGTGCAAGATAGAGACTCAGGCTCTCTTCCCTCCATCCATCCCAAGTGATTTTAAGAAAAATACCCTTCTCTATTCCCATTTGACAGAATTAACATAACTCTGGATAAACATGTGAAGAAAGGGTGGGTTCACTCAGAAAATCCTTTCAGCACTTTACCTACAAAGGCCTCCCTTGGGAGGACTGAGCCCTTCTGAGTTTACTGATAGTAACAAGTTTCCTCTCTGGAAGTGTGAGTGCTCTCTTCACTGATAATAAGCATGCCCTCAGACACAGTTCAGGAGGAACTGGTCCCCAGGGAGCACTGTGCTTTGGAGGGCAAACACGAATCTGGCTCCATATCTCAGCCTCAAGAATTTTAGAAAAGCCATCTAGGCAGTTCCAGATGAGTGTTTGTGGCCAGCAGTCTTGTAAATTTCCAGAGAGCCCTGTGGTGGTTGGCACCTCTACCCTCTCATGACCAAATGTCCATCTTAGCACAAGGCAGGAGCTTCTCCTTACACCAACCCAACCTCTTACCAGGATACCATTACTTTCCAGAGATAGTGCTAACCAGAAACAGTTAGAATCTTTTCCAGGAATCTGCTGAATATCTGCAGTGACTCCCCCATTTCCAGGCCTTGTCCTTGACTAATCTCTCTTCACACCTGAGTCTTGTGCCATGCACAATTTTTTTTATCCCTTTAGATCCTGCTTAAGTATATCCTCAGCCTTTCTCCCTAAGAGAACCAACCACTTCTTTGTGCCCCATCTGTCCCATATTTATATTCAGCACCTTAATATTTTTGTGCAATTATTTGTTTAATCACCTGCCTTTGCCAATATACTCTGAACTTCTCCAGGGAAGACCCTATATTGTACACATCTTTGCATCCTGAGGGCCTGGCATCTTGACATGAAAATCATTCAAAGCATTGTTAAGCAAATAGATGATCTATATGCTCAGCACAGCACCCCGATCCAGGCCCTAGAACAGGGAACTACACAAATGTGGCCTCAGTTTATCAGCAAAACTTTATCCACATCTAAAGCGTAAAAGAGACTCCTCTCATTTATTCCCTTGATTCCACACTATAAATTTTCAGGTAGTCTTGAAGCATTAACTTTCTACCAACAATGTCACCAGGTCTTCTACACTCTCTCTGATGACAGAGAATAACAAACAAGGAGAAAAATGTTGAACTACATCTTCAAAATTTATTAAAACCGGGTATCAGAATAAGCTGGGAAACCGTATTGGATGACTGAAAGAAATAAGCAGATTGGACAGACTAGCTTTTGACTTGGCCAGGACTTTCTCCACAACTCCCCTTTCTAGTCATGAGTTTTGCCATCAATAAAAGAAGCAAACTTCCTTGCAGGCTTTTGTGAATGAGTAAAAAAGTGAATAAAATAAGGTAAGCACATAGTAGTGCCTAGCACACAGTAGATGTGACTTTCTCAAACAATTTAAGGGAGATAGTTAAATTAGAGTTTCCAGGAAATGTCTAAAAATTATTAAAATCTAGAAAAAGCAGCAACTTCTTGAAAGAGGCTTGTGAATATAAGCCATGATTTCATTGTTCTTTACATCAGTCCCACAAAACGTACAGATGCTTTCAGAGGAAGACCTTGTAAGAGCCTCTAGGGCTAACAGTGACTTGACTCTGAGCAAGAAGTGGCTTACTGAAGCTGAATGTATGCATTCTCCATGACAGAGCAATTTCATCCAACAGAAATGTTTGCATCAGTCATTGAAAATCCTGTACAAGGCCATTTATAACAACACTGTGCATGAGTTCCTAACATTTGACACTACCCAAATGACCATTAACATAAGAATAGATAAAGTAATAGTGGTGTATTCATACAATGGAAGGCTGTACATCAATGAGAATGAATGAACTGCCACTACGTGTAATGACATGGATGAACCCCATCATCATAATATTGAATGAAAGAAGTCAGGCAAAAAAGGACTACATGCTCTGTGATTTTATTCATAAATATTTTGAAAGCAAGTGAATTACATCTCTGCTGTCAAAAGTCAAGATAAAAGTCATCCTTAGAGACCACTGCCCCCAGCCCCCAGGAGCAGAGCTGCCCCCAGAGCAGAGGAAGTGAACCTTCAGGCCACCTTACCGCTGCTTCTAGCACCTAGGAGGTGAGCCACACAGGCACCAGCACCACACATCCCTTTTCCCCCTAACCCCCACCTCTTTGCAATGAGAAGACATGTAAACAAGTCTCAAAACCAGACTTCCAGGTCACCTACAGCAACCCCAAAGGGAAATGAGATGGAACAATCTGGTACTCAACCACCTGGACTCCCAGAACTGGCAACAAAAGAGGATCTGGAAAAAATGAAATCAGAAATATTTTCTCAGATAACACCAGAGATTGTGCCCATAGTGTAAGACATGATTAATAAATCTAGAGAGGACACAGATAAAAACATAGAGGAGCTGAGGAACATGATGGGAATCCCAACATAGGAAACAAATGGAATCCATAAAACAGATGCAAACAGATTTCCAGGAAATTAAAAACTCCATTGAATATTCACACAGCACAATGAGCCAATGTGAGGGCAGAATTTCAGTTATAGGAGATAAGATTGAAATTAGTGACCAGGAAAAGAAAAATTGCTTTAAAACTGTAATGGACCATGAGAAATCAATCCAGCAGCTGCTAGACGATGCAAAGAAGAATAACATAACACAGATTGGAGTCAATGAAGAAACAGGAGAGAGTGCAGATGACATAAAAAAAACTGTTCGCATGGTTTTTGTCCTTGACTCTATTAATATAGTGTATTACATTTATTGATTTATGGATGTTGAATCATCCTTGCATCCCTGGGATAAATCCGACTTGGTCAGGGTGTATGATCTTCTTGATGACATTCTGTATTCTGTTTGCCAGTATCTTGTTAAGGATTTTTGCATCTATGTTGATTAGGGGAATTGGTCTGTAGTTCTCTTTTGGGGTTGGGTCTTTCCTTGGTTTTGGAATCAAAGTAACACTTGCTTCCAAGAATGAATTTGGAAGCCTTGCTCCCCTTTCAATTTCCTTGATGAGTTTAAAGAATATGGTGATAGTTCTTTAAATGTCTTGTAGAATTCAGCAGTGCAGACTGGTGCAACCACTATGGAAATCAACATGGAGATACCTCAAAGAACTAGGACTAGAGGTCCCATTTGACCCAGCTATTCCCCTGCTGGGTATCTTCTCCAAAGAATTAAAAGAATCATACCACAGTGATATATGTGCACCCATGTTTAGAGCAGCACAGTTTGTAATAGCTAAAGCTTGGAAACAGCCCAAGTGCCCATCAACTGGAAATTGGATAAAGAAGATTTTTTTTAAATAAAATGGAGTACTATTGAGTCATAAATAATGAGAAACTAGAGACATTTATAGCTAAATGGATGCACATTGAGGCCATACTCTTATGTGAAATAGGACACACACGTGTAAATACCAAATAGTTTCTGCAGTGTGAGAAACTGAAAGTGTAAATAAGGCTTAAAATGAGTAAAATGAATAATTGATCATTTGAAATAGGAAGAACAGGTCCAAAGGGGTAGGGAAAGTGGGAGGGGAAGGGAAAAGGTAAAAAGGGAAAGGAAAAATTATGAGAAAAGAAAAAAAATGGAAATGAAATCTATGTAAATAGGGAAGGGCGCATAGATAATGGGGTAAAAATAAGAACTAATATACATCATGTACAGGTACAAGCACCCAATGATAAATATAAACATATTGTATACCTAAAATGTACCAATAAAAGAATTTTTTAAAAAACTGTTCACAAAAGTGATAGCAGAAAACTTCCCAAGCAGGGGAAAAGAGCTTGACATACAGATAAGTGAGGCATATAGGACTCCAAATAGCCTTGATTAAAAAAAAAATGTACACACAGGCACATCACTGTTAAGATTCTGGAAACCCAACAGAAGAACAAAGTTCTACAAGCAGTTAGAGAAAAGAAACAAATCACATACAAAGGAAAGCCCATCAGAATCACAGCAGACTTCTCAATGCAAACACTCAAGGCAAGAAGGGGTTGGAGTGAAGTATCACAAGCCCTAAAGGAAAACAATCACCAACCCAGACTGATGTACCCTGCAAAACTATCTTTCAGAATTGATGGAGAAATAAGGTACTTTTATGACTAAGATCATCTTAGGAATTTCATGAATACCAAACCAGCACTCCAAAAAATTTTAGACAAAATCCTAGGAAAAGACAATGAGGATCACAACCCCAGAAATCCCAGCAGAATGAATTCACTGGGCATGACAGCAAATTCAAAACAAAAGAGGAGAATCCAACAAAAAGAAAAAGTCATGACAATGATAAGTCAATACATATCAGTTATAACTATCAATATTAACGGTCTCAATTCACCCATCAAAAGAAATAGACTGGCAGAATGGGTCAAGAAGCAAGATCCAACAATATGCTACATACAAGAAACACATAGACTGAAAGTTAAAGGATGAAAAACAATACTCCATGTGACAGGAACCCCCAAATAGCAGGAGTAGCTCTCCTCTTTGCAGATCAAGTGGATTTCAAACCAAAACTGATTGAGAGAGACAAAGAAGGATACTACATCCTTGTAAAAGGAACAATCCAAGAGGAAGAAATGACAATCATAAATATCTATGCACCAAACAGTAGTGTGACCAACTATGTAAAACAAATACTAATGGACATCAAAAACCATATAAGCACTAATACAATAGTAGTGAGGGACCTTAATACCCCACTGTCACAATAGATAGATCAACTAGACAACAAATAAGCAACAAAGTACTAGAACTCAAATTCTTGAACAAATGAACTTAACAGATGTTTACAGAGTGTTCCACCCCACAAAATCAGAATACACATTCTTTTCAGCTGCACACAGGTCATTCTCCAAAATAGACCACATACTCACTCATAGAACATGTTTAAGTAAGTGCAAAGGAATTGAAGTTATCCCTTGTATATGATCAGACCATAGTGTGATGAAATTGGAGATCAAACCGCAAGAATTTCAAAAACACATAAAAATTGTACAACACACTTCTGAATAACCAATAGGTCAGAAAGGAAATTAAAGAAGAAATCAGATAGTTTCTATAATTAAATGACAATGCCAATACAACATATCAGAATCTATGGAACACAATGAAAGCAGTCTTATGAGGGAAATTCATAGCAGTGAATACTCTTATGAGGAAAACAGAGTGAGCCCAATTAAACAACCTGATGCTGAACCTCATGCTTCTAGAAAAAGAAGAGCAGGACAAATCCAAAGCTCATACAAGGGAGGAAATTATAAAGATCAGAGCAGAAATCAATGCAATGCAGACTAAGAGAACAATACAAAAAAATCAATGAGCAGAGTTGGTTCTTCAAAAGAATCACCAAAAGTCAAAGACCCTTAGCCAACCTTATCAGAAAAGGAAAGAAAAGGCCCAAATCCATGCAACTAGGAATGAAGAGGATGAAATTACAATGGACCAAGCAGAAATCCAGAGGATCATCTATACCTACTTCGAGACTCTATATGCCAATAAGATGGAAAGCACAGAAGAAATGGGCATTTTCCTAGATAGGTATGAATTACCAATGTTGAACCAAGAAGACCTAAAAATTCTAAACAACCCAATATCAATCAGTGAAATGGGAAACTTAATTAAAAACTTGCCAACTTAGAAAAGCCCAGGTTCTGATGGCTTCACTGCTGAATTCTACAAGACATTTAGAGAGGTACTACTGTGACTACTGTTTAAACTTTTCAAAGAAATTGAAAGGGAAGCAGACCCGAGAATCAGTGGAACAGATTACAAGATGCAGAAACAATTTCAGACACAATCAGCCACCTCATCTTCGACAAAGGAGCCAAACACCCTCACTGGAAGAAAGATAGCTTCTTTAATAAATGGTGCTGTTGCTGGGGATTTAGCTTTGTGGTTCTGCCACCTGCCTCAGCAAGCGCAAGGACCAGAGTTTGATCCCCGGTACCAAAAAAAAAACAAACCTTTTGGGCCAGGGATTTAGCTCAGTGGGTCTGGCGCCTGCCACGCAAGTGCAAGGTCCCAAGTTCAATCCCCGGTACCAAAAAAAAACAAAACAAAAAACACATGCATATACCTAAAAAATAAATAAATAAATAAATGGTGCTGGAAAAATTGGGTTTCAACTTGCCAAAGATTAAAACTAGATCTATATCTCTCACCAGGCACTAAACTAAAATCGAAATGGATTAAAGATCAAAATATTAAAACAGAAATGCTGAACCGGCTGGAACAGAGGTTAGGCAGAACTCTTGAAGACATTGGTGTAGGAAAAGATTTTATGAATAAAACCCCAGTTGTCTGTGAACTAGCACAAACAATCAACAAGTGGGATCTCTTATTAAAAAGCTTCTGTACAGCAAGAGAAACCACCAACAGTGTGAAGATACAACCCACAGTGTGGGAAAAAATTTTCACCTGGTATTCCTCAGACAAATGTCTACTATCTAGAATCTATAAAGAACTTAAAAAAATCAGATCTCTGAAAATTTAAAGATCCAATTCAAAATGAGCATCTGAAATGAACAGACATTTCTCAGACAAAAAAGTAGAAATAGCAAATAAACATTTGAAAAAATGTTCTACATCACTGGTCATTCGAGAGATGCAAATGAAAACAACACTGAGATTCCACCTCACCCCAGAAAGAATGGCTGCTATCGTGAAATCAACCAATAACAAATGCTGGCAAGGCTATGGGAAAAGAGGAACACTGGTCCACTGCTGGTGGGAGTGCAGACTGGTGCAACCACTGTGGAAATCAGCATGGAGATATTTGAAAGAACTAGGACTGCAAGTCCTATTTGACTCAGCTATTTCCCTGCTGGGGATCTTCACCAAAGAATTAAATGAATCATACCACAGTGATATATGTGCACCCATGCAGCACAGTTTGTAATAGCTAAAACTTGGAAGCAGCCCAATTGCCCATTAACTGGAGACTGGATAAAGAAAATGTGTTTTTTTTTTAAATGTAGTATTACTCAGCCATAAAAAGTGAGAAACTAGAGAAATTTATAGCTAAATAGATGCGCATTGAGGCAATATGCTTAAGTGAAATAAATAGGACAGGACACGCATGTGTAAATACCAAATAGTTTCTCTAGTGTGAGAGACTGAAAGTGTAAATAAGGACAAAAAGGTATAATAGGTAATGTGAAATAGGAAGAAAAGGGGCAAAGGGGAAGGGGAAGTGAGAGGGGAAGGGGAAAATAAAGAAGGGAATGGAATTAATATGAGAAAATGGAAAAATGGAAACAAAGTTTTTGTAAATAGGGAGGAATGGAGGGGTTGAAGGGAGGGCAGGGGAATGGGGAAAAAGTAAGAACCAAGAGTGATTATGTAAAGGTGCAAATTTCCAATGATGAATGTCATTATGTTGTATAGTTAAAATGTACCAATAAAATTAATGTTTAAAAAGTCATCCTTAGAGGGAGGAATATTGACCAGAAGAGGGGAATACAAAGGTGGCTTCTGAGATGCTTGGACATTGTATTTCTTGATCTAGATATAGGTTACATGCATATATCCAGGTCATATAAATTCATCAAACTAGACATCCATGATTTGTCCTCTGTTATGTGTATTTTACACTTTATTTTTAACATTCTAAAATGTGGAAAGTTGTCTTTTGGGAGTAACTGTGAAAGAGTGAGCATGTAAAATGTTAGGTGTTGGGTGATATCTGGATATTTAGTAATACAACACATACTCCAGGCCAAATTGAGTAAGAATTCTCCTAGTGATGAAACAATATCTAATTAATTGTCTGAAGCTAAAGAAGTATTTTGAAATGAATTCAAGTTTTAGGATACCCTTAAACCTGCCCAGGATTATAGTCTCTGGCCCTTGCAAAACACTAATCTCTGATAATTGGGCAGGTCTGGTTCCCCAGATCTATCTCATGAACTTGAAACAGATAATTCCTTGTTTTCTAAGAATTTTAGATCAATCTGCCTATTGAATGTACCCTCAGAATTGATGCCAACTTTGTTTTAGATAAGCTGCAGGCCTGGAAACCTTAATCTAAAAATGTCCATTTTTTAAGAAGTCCATTTCTCCTAATTGAAAATTCAGGTACAGATAACCTAACATGTGGAAGATGTATTGATCTTGTCATCAACTACTCATACCAAAGACAGAAATTAAACCTGGTCCAAGTTGTAAAACCTCATTATTGACCCAAGCCTGTTTAATTCTTTTTCAAAGACTTTATATGCAAGAATCAGACTATGAGGAAAGTTCTTCTTTTTCACAAAATTATCAACAACAACACACACAACTCTGTGCCATAGACCTTTCTTCATAATTTTAGATGATTCAAACTTGAATTTGTTGGTTGAAGCAGGAAACAAAATAGCCAGAAACTGTGGTCTGAAGATGGTATAGCATTCTCAGGAAGGGTACCATAAAGTAGTTTCTGTCACTAAGAACAGTTAATGGTTATTAGTTAAACTTGTTACAGACACTGCTGATCCATGCACTCAATAGCCATGTTAACGTCCTTCATTTTTGTCACGTTACGCTCCGGAAGATGAGGAGTTAAATACTTTCCCATCTTCTGTTACAGCTAGCAATGGTCATACTACACAGTTATGACCAACGAAGTTTAAGCAGGAATTTTCATGAAGGTTGTTTTGTTGATTGATAGAAAAGCTTTCTGGCATTTCCTCTATCATTTTTTCCTGCATTAACTATGAATAATGTATAAAAGTGCAACAACCTTCTTCTCACTATGCAGCCTGTGAATCTGATAAGAACAGTGATGGGGAGAAACCAAAGAAGCGTGGACTGCCCACTCTCAAACAAGAAGAGCCATGGTGACAACAAGACCTAGAATATCTGGGAGAAAAGTAGTATAAACTATCTCGGCAGTAAAATTGTAGTCATTTACTTCTGGTGGATGCTAGCATATCCTGCAAAACTGTCAATAAGCAGGCCCCAGGGTTGTTTTTGTTTCTTGGGAAATGAGGTCAATTATTTTGAAGGAATTTCCCATAATGACATCTCTATGGGTGGAGGGAGAGGAGGAAATGCAGCTGAGTTACCCACAAATATTACCTACAGAGCTGATCTATCTTTATATTTTTTTATATTTTCAGTTGATAATGGACCTCATGACTTGGAGTGTCCAATAATACTCGATTCCTGGTGAGCAGCTTAAATCACATATCATTTCAAGTCCTGTAGTCAAATGTCCAGGCACTTCCAGGGACAAATACAGAGTAAAAATCTTTTTTTGTTTCAAAAGAGAACAGCTATCTGGAAAGGAAATGAGTTCTCCAAAATTCTAAGGCTCTCTACTGATTCTTGCTAGAAGACATAAAACTAAAGATACTTTGTGATGTTGGATCTGATCAGTTCACAGGCACCAAGGGGCAGAGAAGCTTACTTTGGAACCTGGACTTCTGACAGCTGTCTCTTCCTCTAGGATTAACTCAAAATGTTTACTTTGCTCGATAAACGGATCTGAACATCATACTCAGTTATGCTATACAAGTTTTGATAAAAAAAAACCTATGGTGAATATTTAAATGTAGAAAGTTTATTACAATAAAAGACACATTGCCATTAATCCCCCTCAAAATACTCCCCCTTCTTTTGAACATGGTTATCCCATCATTCTTGTCAGTTTCTGCTTTCTGAAGCAGTTCTGTAAATCCTCTCTCATGAACATCTTTAGTTGCACTGTCTTGACTGTTTCAATGCCATGAATTGATTCAAAATCTTTACCTTTTATCGTCATTTTGACTTTGGGGGAAGAGCCAGAAGTCACTCAGTGCCAGATGCAGTAAATAAGGTAGATAAGGGCATACCATAATGTTTTTATTTAGCAGAAATTGCCATAAACATTTTGAATTGGTTCAGGACATCCAGGCACCCATGAAAAGACACTCAGGAAAAAGGACTTTCAAATCTGCTTCAGAAAGTCCCAAGAACAATGGGATAGGTATATTTGAATAGACAGGATATTTTGAGGGATATTAATGGCTATGTATCTTTTACTGTAATAATTTTAAAATTTTTTATTTATGCATTTACAGTGTTATTTTTATCACATTGAATGTGTTATTTCCAAGATTTATAGAGGCTCCAGAAATTTTTCATCTTATTGGTAGGTGCCACAAAGTGGAATAGCTTGTCTTTCACATGGAAGGGCATATTCCATGTGATCCCACACTTCATAGGCCATATGATCTAGATCACAACTCTGGATATGTCACTAAAGTAATAAGCTCCTAAATTTTTGTAGTTATTTCCAATCCTCTGGCACTAATGTACCTTATTAATACTTCTAAGTCATTTGCTACTTTCAGAGTCAGCAGTAACCAGTTCAATGTTCTGTGGAAGGTCATGGTTGATAAATCTGCAAAGGGAGGAAAGATGGCATAGCCACAGAGTGACAATGATGGTATGCTGTGGTCCTTGCCAGGTGAAAGAGAACTGCTTCTTTGGTACCTGATACAGTACAAAAGACATTTATAATACAAATAGCTGTGCGACCATCTCCAGGTTTTATGACAATGATTCTAGGAGTAATTCCATATCTGGAGCAACAGCTATAACTGGTGTTAACATCTGATTAATTTTATAACATTACATAGTCATTTTACAACATCCATTCTCCTTCTGCACAAACCAACTTGACTAAACTAAGTGGGATGTGGGAAGAATCACTACCCTTGCATCTTATATCTTCCAAAATTTTAATCTCTAAAGCTTCCTCTAAATTATAATTTTGCTTTTGTTTTACTAGCCTATAAAGGAGGGCAAGTTCCAGAAGCTTCTACTACTGATAAGACTTTCTGATTATAAAAAGAAAACTTATTTTTTATATCAAGGAGCAAATGTGGGTGTTCTACTAGTCGCTGAGTAGTCTATTCTAATTATGCATTCAAGAACTTGGAAAATAAGAGCAATGAGTACCAATAGGCCCACTGGGATTACTGTGAAACAGAACTAGGCCTAATTTATCTTCAAACTTGCCTAAGCCTCCACTATGCCAGTGGATTACTGTGGCATTTTAGATTCTTAAAGATTAATGTTAAATCATGGCCAATGTCTAGTAATTCCTAAAAGTTCTGGGTATTATTCATTCTCCTTTATCCAATCATTCTAATCAATAGCTTCAGTCCCTTTGGAAAAGTTGGAAAGGAATACATGGAGGCAGTGTTGACGGACTTGTCTCAAGAGAACCCAATCTTCCCTTCAATCACAGAATGTGGGCCCGTGAACTGAACTTCTAACCGCGTGGGAGAACAGCAGTCTCCATTTCGGCATCTCAATCCAAGTTTTTGACCATGGGACTCCAGTTTCTCCTGCTTTTAAGTTAAGTACCATTTTAATAGGTTGTCTGTTTCACTTCTAGGGACATTGTGATCATACTAACCACTGTCAAAGATTTCTGCTGGATGAAACCTTTTGATGACCACTTCACTATTTTTTCTCATTTTGATAATTATGACTACCTTGTCTCTAGCAGTTTGATACTGTCACAAGTCTTATGCTACTTCAGAATTTTATCAACCCTAGTGCAATCAGGAAGCCTTCTCAGTGGCAGCAAGTCTTTAGATGGCCACAGAAGAGCTATGTGAGATTCCTGGTGCTGCCCTTGCTAGCCCTCCTCTCAGCGCTTCCTTGGTATAGTTATGGGACAACTGAGTGTGAAAGTTGCATGAGGTAAATCTGCCTCAATATTTTTATCTTTCTAAGAATTTTATTCATCTCTCTCTCTCTCTCTCTTATGCCAGTGAAATCTGAGCATGTCAGTATCACTGACCCCAAGTTTCAGTCAACTAACCAAGAACCCTTATTGATAAATTTATTCTGATCCACTGTTGTAGATAATCTTTCTTGCTCTGTCACCTTATAAATCATCCTTTGACTATTTTCTAGGTTTCTGATTATGTAGATTCATAAAATCTTGCCATTATTTTGGAGTCTAAGTTATTTCCCTTTGGGTCAGACTCTGCCCTGTCTTCTGATATGGGAGTAGTCTAACTGAGAAGGAGGATGAAGCATTTGATGCAAGGTCATGGAGGAATGGTGCTGGAAGGTCCAAAAGAAGATGGAGGCTGGAGGTAAATATCTACCATTATTGAAAGGAAGATGAGAGAAACTGGAAAGCCAAAAGAACTCCCCCTTCCTCTTTTCTGTTTTCTAGTCTTTCTCAAGACTATTTTACTGGGACAGCTCAACAGGAAGCAAACTCACAAGGAAGCCTGGAAAGCATAGTTTGCCAAATCTCAGCTCCAGCATCATAGAGCAAAGCATGAAGTGTGCTTTTGTAGTTGAGATACAGTAAATGAATAACTTATACCATAGCCCAAGCACTGATAAATTTATTTTGCCACATAGCACTCATATCCTTTTTTCTGGTAAACACAATGACATTAAATTTGGGGGGAAACTACCCTTCTCATTCTCAATACATGAAATTGAGGTAAAATGACCAGCCCCAGCTCCAGAAGTGGGCCTAGGATTGTTTAAGCTAATTGGAACATCACATCATACTGCTCAAGGAAAGAGGAAGAAGAAAAGAGGCAATATAACAAAATTCAGTCAGAGCAAATGAGATGCACAAAGAATTTCCCAAAAATTCTGGGAAGAGAACTGAAACAGGTTCAAAGTTAGTCCTGAAAACTAGGCTTGAGCCACTATTGTATGTTGCTGGAACTTGAGCCCAAGGATGAAGTCAATACACCAAAGAACAGAGCTGAGACAAAGACAACTTCAGGATCTAGGAGGCATATGTAAAATAAAGTCAAGCTAAAATCTGTATTATCTCAAAACATTGGTGTTTTACTAGTCATATGCTTCCTTTTTGCTGAGTTAATGTAAACTATTGCTTTTGATATTTACTCCACGCATGGCTTCAGAGAACTATCACCAAACAGTATGATCAGTTATGAAATGGATCATTTCTGTAGAAGACTTCCACTATTTCTCCCGGCCCCACCATTATTAGATTTATAGCAAAGGCTGAATTTTAAGCCTATGGTCAAACTTATCAAAAATCAGTTTTCCATAGTAGGATCAAATTCTGAAGCTAGATCTCACTAACTAATATGCTAATAACCAAATAAACTTACTTAGTAAAGTTACAGACCTATAAGCTTCAAAGGACTGTTTGAGTTGTTCATAAAGTATAAATACACACAAAATAGAATGATGCAAAATAAAAATAAATAGAATGTTTTTTAAGCACAGGAGCAAATGTTAGCTGGAGGCTGTAGTTGAGTTCTGAATGGAATATCGAGGTGTGGTGGTCATGCCTGTAATCATCCTAGCTACTTGGGAGACTGAGACAGGAGGATTGTATGTTTGAGGCCAGACTGGGCAATTTAATGAGACTTCACTTCAAAATAAAATAAAAATTGCTAGTCATGTAGCCCAGTGGTAGAACATTTGCATGATATGTGCAAGGTTTTGGGTTTAATCCCCATTGCCACAAAAAAATAGAGAAGTAAACAGATTTCTATAGTTCCCTTGCTCTGAAAAATTGAATCCCACAGGTTCATTTGTAGAAGGAAGAAACATCAATAGTAATTCACTGTCTGCTATGTGGCAAGTATGTCCCAAGTATTATTCCATTCACTCCTCTGAGTATCTTGCTTGGGAAAGTGTTTTCAGAAGTTAGAGATCAAAAAGCAGAGTTCATTAAAAATTAATATCTTGCACAAGGTCCTAGCCCTAGAAAAGTGCTATAGCTAGGTTTTGAACTCAGATCTACCTTGTTGTAAGCTCACTACCTTCTTGTATTAGCCGGCTTCCCATTATTATAAAAAACTAATTGAATTAACTTATAAAAAGAAGAGATTTATTTGGGCTCATGGTTCTGGAAGTTCTAGTCCAAGACCAGACAGTTCCATTTCTATGGGCCTCTGACAAGGTTGGCACCTCATGGCAGGAGCATGAGGCAGAACAGACCACTTATATCACAATCTAGGAAGCAGAGAAAGTGGACCAGTGTAACCCAACAGTCCCTTTAAGGGCCACACTTTCAATGATTTACAGACCTCTACTCAGCTACCTCTCAGAGGCTCCACCATCTCCAGATAGAACCAACCTTTAAACTAAGCCTGCCTTTAGCACATGGGCTTTTGGGGAGCATTCAATGTCTGAACTATAGCACTCTTATAATTAGAGACTATAATTGGTCATAAGAAGTAAACAAATATTTATTTAGTGCCCAAGAGAATACAAGGATCCTTGCATATGTGATCAGAAATAGCCTTCCCAACAGCCCAGAAAGGGAGACACACAATCTCCATTGTGTATACAGGAAATCCATAGAGAATGCTTTTCTTCAGGCCTAATAAAAGAGAGCTCCATTCTGAGAGGTATCTCAAATCAAAGATATTGGCTATTTGATTGGCAATGTCTTTAATTTCAATTTGACAAAAACAGCATTTTCCCGGATGGATGGTTCTGATATAAATGAAATATCATCAAATCATAGACTTTCAATGGCATGTCTGTGGGGAACTAAAACAGACCAGGCCAAGCATTTTGGAATCCGTTGACTTTACTAAATAAGAGAACAGATCTTAGGGGATCCACAAAACTGGGGAATGAGCATGTCATTCCAATTGTTTCTCTCAGAATTGCCCATGTCTTGAACAGGCCTGTAGGAAGGGCTGGGTCTCTGCCTATTTCTCTAGGCTGCAACTAGGATGATATTTCTGAAATGCAAATTTGAGAATGACATTCTCCTACTTAAAAACCCGCATTAAAGGCTGAACATTGCCTTTGGGAAGAAGTCCAAGATTTTTAATTCATTCGTTTATGACTAAGCCCTCACACTCTGGCCTCATCTATTACCCCTCTCTTCTTCCCCCAATTCTCTGTTTTAGTCACACTGAACTACTTTTAGCCCTCCCCTGTGAGTCCTCCCTCACCATCTGTCATTTCTTCATGCTGTTTTTCCTCCAAGAGTGTCCTTTCGCCCTACTCCCTCCCCATACCCTCTCATGCCATCTTTGCCTAGCTGACACCTACCTACAGTTCCGGTGCCAAATCATGCATTTCCTTCCCTAGAAAGTCTCTCTGATTTCCAGCTCGGGACTGAGGTGACTGCAGCACCTAGGCTCTTCTGTACCAGCACTTCTGACCCCCAACCCAATACATCATTGTCTCTTTCTGTATTGGACTCACTCATTTCTCTGCCAAGGTCCCAAGGCAGCAAGGATGAATCCGATAATGAAAAGAATAAATGAAGTGTCTTGTGCATGAAGTGTCTTTACTGAAAGAAACTCCCATAAGTTTCAGTTACTGCATATACAACTAGAAAAGATGACAGTTTGTTGTAGCAGCTCAAATCCTGAGTTAAATTCTGCCTTAGATACAGGGAATTAAACCATGGACAAAACGTAATAATGTACTAATGTGGATTCAACACAGACTGGTGTTTAGTCACTGAAAGATAGTATCAGCAGGTTAAGAGCCAGGGCTCTAGGAGACAGTGTCCTATGTTCCTATGTTAAGTCCTATGTTCCTGCTCTTAGAGCCCCACTTTTGCAGAGTCCAGAGATGGGGAAGATGTAACCACAGCTTCTGGCATTTATGGAACATGGGGACAGAAGATACAATCTGTCAATGCTCAGCTCTATTTTGGAATTTATTTGCTCCAGTGGATATAATCTTCTTGTGGATCCATTCCTGGCTCAGACTCCATAACTGTATCCAGAGTGGTTCAGAGGGTACACGCATCTTGTGCACCAGATAAAGCCAGTGTTAAGTACACAGCCCTAATTTCCCAGTCCCTGGTCCCCAGATGCCAATGGAGCAAGGAGGTACAATTTGGTAGGAAAAGCCCTAAAGTAGCCATAGAAGGCTCAATCCTGTTCAGGTGTCCCCTGGTTTGGGGGTTCTGTCACTTTGGGGCAAATGGTACCTCTCTGAGCCCCAGGTTTCCAATCTGTAAAATGGGGAGAAAGATAACCTGCCCTGCCCACCCAGGGGTTGTTGTGAGGATCAAATAAGATAATGGCTGTGAAAAAGTTTTGAACACTGCAAAGTGCCATGAAAATGCTAGCAAGTGTGATTAAGAGACAGTAGCTTCCCCCACACTTACTTCAAAGGGGAGAAACAGGGTGGAGAAGGCTGACATGCTCTGCTTTTGAAGTGCACAAGAGCAGCTCTCAGCAGAGAAAAAACAACGCTGCTGCTTAAAAGGTAACTTTCAAAACAACCATTTTCTCTCTGAAGGGAGAATATAGTGGGGAGTACTTCAAAGGCTGGGAAAGATTTCCAGAAAAAAAACGATGCACTCCATCTAACTTTTAGTCAAGTCACAGTTATGAAAAAAAATCTTATTTTAAGTGTTTTAATGCATTTAAAATTAAAAGCTATTAAAAGAGGCAGAGAAAGTCACAATTTTCCCTTTTCCTTAGGAATACACTACAGAAGGTGGACATAATGAGGCTGCTTTAGTCCATCACTTCCACTGATGAAACATTCTCCCTGCTCCAATAAATTTCAGACCAAGAACAAGTCACCATGCATAGGGCCTTATCTTCCCCTATCCATCTCTGACATCTGGCTATCAAGCGCAGTGAAATTATTTATCCAGTTATCCTTTCTCTTTACTTTAAATATGATAGCTTACAAAAGATCAACTTCAAGAAGCCAGAGCAGAATCATAGTATCCTACTTAAAGAGAAAAGTCACCTCCCTCCCAAGCAAAGAGAGACTCTCTTTCAAAACAACTAAATTCAGCCAGGTGTGGTGGTGCACACCTATAATTTCAGCACTTGGGAGGCTGAGGCAGGAGGTTTATCACAAGCTCAAGGCCAGGCTGGGCTACATAGTGAGTTCAAACCCTGCCTGGACTGCATAGCGAGACCCTGTCTCAAAAATAAAACAAAACAAAACAACTAAATTCAGAAATAAAGGAAGCCTGGGCCTTGGTTCCAGTGGACAATGAATAGCAATGCAGAAGAGCCTGGTCATGATACTAAAGAAGTCAGCCACCCGGAACTTGGCCAAACCTACATGACTATGTTACCTCTACTCCAGTTCCCCCACCCTTTTGCACCTGGCTTGCACCTCATCTCTGCCCCAAGGAACTGTTAGGCCCAGGTGGCCATCCCGGCAGTGGTTACTGAGGGGTCTTATTTCCCCCATAGGTCATATCTCTCTGCCTATAGAATAGGATCAAATTGGATATCCCTCAGGCAACATTTGGTGCTTAATGGTGTGTTCAAATTTCTACCTTTATTAAACATACACAACCAGGCAGGAGTAGGGGTTGGGCACAAGAGGGTCAGAAGGAATCCAAAGAGGTGACCCACAGAGAGGAAGCTTTTTTCTGCCCATAACCCCTACCAGCTCTGGCCTCAGAATTTATTTTGGCAAAGGGCTTTGAAAGCAGAAGTTAAAGAAATCTCTGTGGTCTGAAGTCAGAGAAAGGCAGCTGGCAAGAGAAGATTAGTCCCGAAGGAAGGAGAAAGCAGGATGATGTCATAAGGGGAGAAGAGGCTGTCTGAGCCCTAGCTCTTCTGTCAAAGTCTTAAGCAACCCCGTTTAATTAAAGTTGTGTCTCTTGCTGGCATGAGAGCAGTGGAAGTGTCAGTGTGCTTGTCAGGAGCTCCTTTGCCTGCAGCACATATCAGAGTGCCTGTGGCTGAGAGCCAGGCTTCAGCTTCAGCACAGATGGGAAGGCCAGGGGTAATTACCTTCCCCTGGCCAGTTGCCTTCCTGGGCGAAATTACAGAAAAGTAGGAGACAGTAGCTCATTCAACTCTTGTTCCGTGTCATTTTCACGGAAGGAATGAGGATACTAGGACATCACCTTCTGATTTGGGAAGGAATACTGTCCTGAGCCTCCCCCTCCAGGGGTTGCTTTGTAGGAGAGCAAGACTGAGATGGAGATGTGTTGTGAACAGCTCTTGCACGGTGACCCTGTGACCCACAATTACATGAATGTAACTGGATGATCAAACTGTCTGGACTCTGCAGGGCACACACATGGAGGTTTATCCAATTTCTGTCTTCAACTGTGCTTTGTCATTCTCATTTTTCCATCTTTCAAGTGCATCTTGGGCAATCTTGGGCTACCTGTTCATTTCCTGTCTAGACAACAGCTTTAGATCCCTGCTTCCTCATTATGGGCGACTTTGGTCATTGAGACTTGAAGTAGGGAGGAGAAGGTATGGTCTGTCCTCTCACTTTCCCCATATTTCATACCAGCACTGAGGAAGTATGTGGCCCTCTTCTGGGGTGCGTCAGACAGAGGTCAGCACGTCCATCACCCTTCCCTTGGTGTCCACCTATGCATTTACAGAGCTAATGCTGGTCATTCATTCTCTTCAAGCTCCAAAGGGACAAACAAGGCCACTTCTGTGTCCTCTGGGAACCACCAGCAAGTAGAGAGTACCCTGTCTTCTCTGGGGCAGACTACTCCTCAGATCCTCCATGCAGGTGCCTTTGAAAAGTCCTTTCTTCTGGCTTGGAAAGGGGCTCTGTGATACTGACCTCTTCTCACCTCAGCCACTCACATTGCAGGTTAGCAAATTTATTCAGTCAGGAGGCACAGGACACTTAGTATAATAAAGACAGTCTATGGGAGACAGGGATCAGCATGTTTTGCTGAGTGTGGAATTTACATGAGGTTGGTACTGATAAGACATTCGTGGTCACAGTGTGCAGCTCTGAGGTTACTGGAGAAACATGGTCCTAGGCCATCAGAATGACCAGGTCCAGCATGTGGCTGGCAAAGAATATGACCTTGGCCTTGCATAGATTTTGATAATGATAATGATAACAACAAAAGGTAAAAGGACACTCACTATGTATTAGACACTTCTTATACCCAATGTCACAACTTTGTAGCCTACCCTTTCCTCAGCTTTTATTGAGGTGATAATCTTTTTTGCAAGTGTAACCTGATAGCACCTTGCTTTAGCTGCTCCTTGTCTGCCTTACTTTTGAGGGATTCTCTGGTTGCTCAGTGTGGGATGCTTTGAAACCTGCAGGCACTTACAGGTGCAACCAGATAGTGTGAGGAAATTAACACATAAGAATAGGCAATGATAGATGATGGCCGCTCTTCCATTCCTTGATAATTCCAAGATACAGTGGACCCTTGACTTACAAGCTGAGCTCAGTTTCTTTCCAGGGGCTGGTTGTAGCCCAGATCGATCAATTGAAGGCTCAGGGTCCTTTATACCACCTTCAAAGTCTCACTCCTGTATTCAGGAAGATCTCAGTGTCCTTAGAGAGACATTGGCCCAGGATTTCTCAATTAACTACAGGCAGGAAAAGATGTTGTAATGTTCCTTCCAGAACTTTTTAAAGGGTTAAATCTGTATCTGAGACCATCTGGAAGCACAAGCAGCCGGCTGGCATTCAGGTCATAACTCAAGACTTTGGTTTTAAGTTAAAATTAAAATTCTGGTCATAACCCAAGTGGTTCCTGTGTCAGGCCACTGTACACCACTTTGCAGAGGATCCCAGCAGGATTGAGCCCCAGTTGCCAAGGGTGATGACCAACTCAAGAACATCCTATGTATTGGGCTTCCCTCCTTTCTGCTTCACTCATCTCAGAACAAGTATGTGGGCCTTCTAGCCCTTATTCCTATTTTCTGTCTTCTTTTCCCCAAATAAAATTTCTGCCTGTAAGTCACTGTTTAGGCTCCAGAGGGGACCTGGATTAACCATATTTAATCAGTGTGTTAATACTTTAAGAGAATTATCTGTTTACCTCTCAAGGAAACTTATGAGGTAGGTACTATTTTTATCCTCCTTTGATTGATTAGGAGACTGAAGTACAGACAGGGTGAATCCTAGAGAGGGACGGATGACCTCAGTGAACTCAAATGAGAACTCATCCCTGCCTGTAGTTGTATTTGCTTCTAGGCTGTGATCCTAGCACAGGGAGCCCATCTAAAGAAGCCCTGGGGAGATAAGGGAATACAAACCAGACCCTGGGAAGGAGAATGGGGAGAAATGAATGGTCAAGCCCAGAACACATTCAGAAGCTGCATGAGACTACTCAAGGACTGCATGCCAAACAGGGCATCGTTTGCTCTGAATCAGCTAAGAAGGTAAGCACATTCAGTGAAGTAGTTTCATGGTCAATATAAGATGAAATATTCTGACAGCCACAAGTTTTGAGGGGAGTGAGTTTCATAGTCAGGAAGATGTCACAAGCTCATCATGGAGGACTTGGGACAGAGTCGTTTATTAGAGCTGAGAAATAAACTAATTTGGAGCTCACAGATGGCTCACTGATAGCCATGCTGACTCAGTTGCATACTCCCTTCAAAACTCCTGGATGCTCTTTAGACCCAGAGACAAAACCTTGAGGTAAAAACAGAGCAGATGTGGGGTCAGCCCAAGAAATGGGTTGGAGGCCCATATCAATATAAGTGGCCTCTGTCCTTTGGTGAATTTTTGTCCCCATTCCTGGAAAAAGGGATCCAGACAATCAGGTAACTCAGAGGAAGGAGCAATGATTCAGTGAAGATTACAGGGCCATGAGTTGCCCCAGCTGCAGCCCAGAAGCTCTCAGGGTGAAGAGGAAAGAGCCCTTACAATCAGACAGAATCTCTTCTTAGACAAAGAGGATGTAATGGGAGTGTTAGGCCCCTTCCCTGCTCTCGCTAGCCCAGGAGGTGAAGGAAATATACCCGGGCTCTGCTCTGCTCTCCTCACCTCCACTGCACCTCCAGGCCTGGATGGCTGCAGCAGCTTCCCTAGTGTTCCCAATTTCCTTGCTTGTCTTGAGACCAATCTACTCTCCACACAGCAGCCAGAAAGAATCTTCTCCAAATGGGTGTTTATCAGATCATGCCCATCTCTCTGGCTTCACTCATTATGCCCTAAATACATTGCCCTTTCTTCTGTTCCCCATTCCTGCCCCTGAGTTCCCTCCATATCTCCTGCCCACACTGTCCTCTGCCTGGAGCCCATTACCCCATTCTTCTTTCTCATCCTCAGGGCTCCATCTGAAGTTTTGCTCTAAAAAAGGACTCCCTGACCTCTGAAGCTAAGGTATACCTGGACCCATTTACCTTCACAACCATTTCTTGCTTGCCTTGATGTTTTATATCTTGCAGAGCAGGAGACAGAAGGAGACCAGTGGTTGCTGGCTGTTCCCCCTGGGCCCATGTCCACTGGTCTCTGCAGATGTCAGCCAGTGTGAGGCAGTCTCAAGATATTAGAGACAGAGGGAGGAAAGGATGAGTCAATTCTTCCCCTTTCTCTCTGTCTCAGTATCTCCAGTGGCTTTTGAGGCAGTTGGAAGCCTTTGAAGAGAGCTAAGCAGAAGGAGGTATTGTCCAGTTTACTTTTTTTTGTCAGATCATTGAGATTGCTGTGTGCAAAATGCATTGGATTTGGGGAAAGGATTTAGGAGGCAGTCCCAGTGAGAAATGGTAATGGCTTGGACTAGAGTGATTGCAACTCAGAGCGAGAGAAGTGGACAGATTAGAGCTGTCTTTGAAGGAAGGATTAACACAACTTGGTGATTTGATGAGATGCTTGAGGGAGAAATGGAGTCAGAAATTACTTCCAGGTTTCTGGCTTGAGAAACTAAGTAGACAGATGTCATTTATTATTGGGATGAAACAGATATTGTTCTATTCACAGGAAAGAACATATGCATTTCTGTGGTTGTTTCTCTCAAATCCTATAATATATTTTATCTATCTAATCTATTATCTATCATCTCTGTATCTATTATCTGTATTTCACCTATTTGTCTATCATGTCTTAAAGCTTGGATCATGCTGTATATACTCTGCTATCATCTTATTTGCCAATTTTTGTAGCCATTCTGTACATAGTATTCATTTGCATTTTGTGTATTAACCTATATTCTGTATTTTGCTTACTTCATAAGTTAGATTCTGTAAGGGTTTTTTTTTTGTGCTTGCATTCCTTAAGATTTTCTATTTAAACAATTACACTATCTGTGAATGACAGTTTTATTTCTTTATTCACAATCTGTGTGGCTTTACTGCTATAACTTACCTTATTACAATACCTTGATCCTGTAATACAATGTGGAGTAGAGGTGGTGAGAAACAACTTCCTTGTCCTGATACCAGTCTTAGAGGGAAAGCAGTCAATACTTTATCATCAAGATGTATGATACATTTTTAGTGGACATTTTTTATCAGGTTGAAACTATTTTCTCCTATTAGTCTCTGAGTTTTTAAATGAGTAAAGGAATAGTGGAAGTGGGAGGGGTAGTGGGAGGGGAAAGGAAAGAAGGGAAAAGAAACAATATGAGAAAAGGAGAAACTGGAAAGAAAGTCTTTGTAAATAGGGAAGGGTGGAGGTGGTGAAGGGAGGGCAGGGGAATGAGGTAAAAATAAGAACCAAGATACATCATGTAAAGGTACAAGATCCCAATGATGAATGTAACTGTATTTTATACCTCAAATGTACCAATAAACTTAAGGAAAAAAATTAATGAGTTACTAAATTTTGTCAAACATTTTCTATATCTATTGAATTAATCACATTTTCCCTTTATTCTTATTCAAAAGTTCCCTCTATTGAGGTAAAAATAACATACATAAAAGTACATATTTAATGTATGCCACTTAATGAATTTGAAGACAAGTACATCTCATGAATCCATAACAATTATGCACTCTATAAACATATCTACCTCCTCCAAAATTTCCTCCTATCATCTTTATTATTGTTTTGTGATAAAAACCCTTTACTAGGATCTGTCTTCTTAGCAAATTTTTAAGTGTGCAATACAGCATTGTTTAATGTAAGAACTGTGCAGATAGATCTCTAGAACTTACACATCTTCTGTAACTAAACTTTTGTACTGTATAACTAATATTTTCCCATTTCTCTCCCTAGCCCATGCTGACCAGCACTCTAGTCTCTGTTTCTAAGATTTTGATTTAGATTTATCACATACATGGCGTCGTGCAGCATTTATCCCTCCATATCTAGCTTACTTCTTTAGCATAGGTTTAGCCATATTGTGGCAAATGGTTAAACTTTTCAAAGGCTGAATATTCCATTCATCTGTCAATAAGCATTTAGTTTGCTTCAATAACTTGGCTACTGTAAATAATACTGCAATGAACATAAAAGTGCAGATATCTCCATAAGGAGCTGATTTTAATTCTTCATTGTAAATCTCACTTGACCAGAGTGTTTTTATTGTTTATTCATAGTGCTGGTTTCAATTTGCTAGTATGTTGTTAAGGATTTTTATGTCTATGTTAGCATCTATTTTTTCTGTAATGTATGTGATCTTATAGATAATATATTAACAATTTTGAGGGGGATCTAATTTGAATATTCTAGATATTCAACAAGGACTCTTCACCCTGAATGACTCAAACCCTAATGAATCCCAAAACTGGGATCTGTGAGACCTAGGCTGTGTTCAGCTTTTATCCTGCAGCATCTGCTTCCTGCTGCGCAGCATAGGTTCTTGTCTTATGCATACAGAGCCATTCCTGTAAGACATTCAGCAGCTTCAAACCCTAGTATCTGCTTCCCCAGCTCAGAGAGAAAATGTTCCACCTGGAATTCATTCTCTGCACTATGATAGAGAAGTGTCCTCAGGCAGATACCCAAGTGAACTTGGGACCATCGCATGGTGGGTTACTTTCTCAAGGATTGCAGTTCTGCTCTTATTATTCTTCAATAGCTGTAAACATTCACATCTTTATTAAGTTTTATACTGATAATAATCATTTTGATAATGATGATGTGGCCCTATCTTATTCTCAGAGCACTCAATCATTTTTATCTGGAAAGATAGCCTTCAATTCAGGGAAGTTTCCTTAAGTTCTTTATTGATGAATATTATGCTTCCATTTTTTCTGTTCTCTATTTTGGGTATTTCCATTATTTTGACCTTAGATCTTCAAGACATTCCTAAAATGTTATATGATTGTTCTTTGACTTTGTACCTATTTTCTTTTTGTTTTACTTTCTGGGTAACATCTTCAACTTTATGTCCCAATCCTCCTATTGAGTTCTTCACTCTGTCATTATACTTATAATTTTTGTGTTTTTGCTTTCTGAATAGTAATTTCTATAGCCTCCTCTTTTGTTTCATGCAGATAGCAGCTTCTATCAATGATGTTGATGGTAGATTTGTATGGTTTTCTTACTCATATTACCTCTATTTCTTCTCTTGTTTGCTTGCTATGTTTTAAGTTAGAGGGCTTCTTCAACTTGCTTGTGATCCTTGGTTATTTGCTCATGTTTAAGGTTAGGTTAGGGAACTAAAAGTCTGAATGCTCTGTTCCGGTGAGAGGGCTTCCTCATGTGGATGTCACATTTGTAGTGCTGGCTTACCTGTTTCTTTGGGAATCCTCATTCCTTTGTCTTTATCTGTCATCCTCAACTGGTAAGATTTCCCAGAGAAGATTCTTCTGATCTCCTTCACTGAAAATCCAGTCTGGATGCCAGGGTCCTGGGAGGTAAAAGTGAAAAGAGGATTGCTGATGTCAATATTCCATAAGACATCTCGTATATAATCCCCCTTTTTCCTTATGGTAGCCTTCCACTGGCATGAGCCTAATGCCTTCCATACAGATATCCTCTCTTCTCCCCTTTGTAAACTTATAGTGTGGAGAAGAGGCAGTCAGTCACCTCCCTGGAGTCAGAAGCGATCTATAGAATCTCATGAATTCTGATTTTGGCCCCATTTTATTCCACTCGCAAGAAACCAGGATCAGTGATTCCCAAATAGCTTGAGAATTTGGGTTTGGAAAGTGGTTTGCTTGTCAGTTCTTCCCATTCTGGCCTTCAGATTCAACTTTATGCTGAGTCAAATGGTACATATCCATCTCCATTCCAACTTTCAACATTTTATTGCTGCTTTTCCTTTTACAGTCTCTTTGAACTTGAGGGTTTATACTTTTATTTTTTAAATTAATTTTATTGGTACATTTTAGGTATACAATATAATGACATTCATCATTGAAGCTTTCTAGCTTTACATAAAATATCTTGATTCTCATTTTATCCCCATTCCCCTGCCCTCCCTTCAACCCCTCCACCCCTCTCTATTTACAAAGACTTTGTTTCCATACCTTTATTTTTTTATAAAAATGTATAACTATTATCATTCACTAAACACACACATATACAAAAATTAAAATTATTCAAAGAAAAGCAATGCAAGGGAAAAAACTATAATAATATTCAAATACAATAGAACTCAACCAAAGCAACACTGAAAAGTACTTAAACATTTTTCTATATAATTTTAAAAAACATCTCAAACATTAACAAGACATCAAAGGATGTGATTTGTTTTAGAAAGATTTTCAAAACTAATATTGAACAAATAGTGGTCTAGAAAAAATTCTAATTAGCTAGTAGACTCCACATAGACCAAAATTTTTAAATTTAAATTTCAATACTGTCATGTAACATGTGATGGAAATATAATCTGAGAAATATGTTATTAGGTAATTTCATCCGTGTGTATTGCAAAGTACCACACAGAGTGCCAACTTCTAAGTGCAAACTGAAAAGGTGTATGTCAATCATCTGTGATGGCCCCTTGATATTATCCAAATACGCAGTTAAACACGAGATACATGAGGCTGCACTGGCATAGCAGCACACTGTTTTACAGTAAACTCTTTTATATAACTAGGATTATTCCCCAAAAGATGAAAAACACAGCATGTTATGATAAGTATATAAAACAGTAACAGTCATTTATCACACTATCAAGTACTGTGTACTTACTATACATAGTTGTATGAAACACCCTTCTGTCCTCAGTGACTCTTCCTTCCCAACCCACTGATGAGCTCCAGCCTAGTTTCTATCTACTTCTCTTCCTATAGTTTTAAACACAGTCTATATATGGATTCTTTCCAGATTCCAGCCTGTAACTCTGATCTCTCCCCTTCCACTCCTGCTATCCCTACCCCTTTGAAACTTTTCGTCCTCTTTCAAATTATCAATTATTCCTTAATTAATTATTAATCCTTAATTACACTTTCAGTTTCTCACACTAGAGAAACTATTCGGTATTTACATGTGTGTCCTATTTATTTCATTGAAGAGTATGGCCTCAATATGCATCCATTTAACTATAAATGTCTCTAGTTTCTTGTTCTTTATGCCTGAGTAGTACTCCATTTTATAAAAAAAAAACAACACATCTTCTTTTTCCAGTTTCCAGTTGATTGGCACTTTGGCTGTTTCCAAGCTTTAGCTATTACAAACTGTGCCGCTGTAAACATGGGTGCACATATACCACTGTGGTATGATTCTTTTAATTCTTTGAGGAAGATACCTAGCAGGGGAATAGCTGGGTCAAATGGGACTTCCAGTCCTAGTTCTTTAAGGTATCTCCGTATTGATTTCCACAGTGGTTGCACCAGTCTAAACTCCCACCAACAATGGAGAAGGGTTCCTTTCTCGCCATACCCGGCCAGCATTTGTTCTTGGTTGATTTCTTGATAGCAGCCACTCTTTCTGGGGTGAGGTGAAATCTCAGTGTTCTTTTCATCTGTATCTCTCAAATGACCAGAGATGTTGAAAATTTTTTCATAGGTTTATTTGCAATTTCTACTTCTTTGTCTGAGAAAAGTGTTCATTTCAGATGCCCATTTTTGAATTGGGTCTTTGAATTTGGGGGGTCTGATTTTTTTCAATTCTTTATATATTCTAGATAGTAGTCCTTTGTCTAAGGTACAGCTACTGAAAAATTTTCCCCACATTGTAGGTTGTCAGTTAGCTCTGTTGGTGGTTTCCCTTGCAGTGCAGAGCTTTTTAATAGGATGAGATCCAAGTTCTTTATTCATTGTGCTAGTTCCTGTGCTACTGAGGTTTTGTTCATAAAGTCTTTTCCTAGGCCAGTGTCTTCAAGAGTTCTGCCTAAGTTATCTTCCAGAAAGTTTAGTGTTTCTGTCTTAATGTCTAGATCTTTAATTCACTTCTATCTTAGTCTACTGCATGGTGACAGATATGGGTCTAGTTTTAATTTTTGGCAGGTTGAAATCCAGTTTTTCCAACACCATTCATTAAAGAAGCTATCTTTCCTCCAGTGAAGATGGTTGGGTCCTTTGTCAAATATGAGGGGGTTGAGTATGTCTGGAGTTGTTTCTGGATCTTCTAATCTATTCCATAGATGTGCAGGTCTGTTTCTTTGCCAGTACCATGCTGTTTTTATGACAGTAGCTTTGTAGTATAGTATCAAGTTGGGAGTTGTGATACCCCTGCCATGTCTCTGTTGCCTAGAATTGCTTTTGCTATTCTAGGTCTCTTCTGGTTCCAAATGAATTTTTAGATTGTTTTCTCTAGTTCTGTGAAGTATATTGTTGGAGCTTCAATTGGCATTGCATTAAATCTATATAGCAGTTTGGAAGTATGGCCATTTTCACTATATTGGTTCTTCCTACCCAGAAACAAGGATGTCTTTCCATTTTCTTATATCCTCCTTGATCTCCTTTTTCAGAGTGCTGTAGTTTTCAGTGTAGAGGTCTTTTGCTTCCTTTGTTAGATTGATTCCTAGATATTTCATTTCTTTGGATGCTATTGTAAAAGGCACTGTTTCCTTACTTTCTCTCTCAGTGACTCTGTTATTTGTGTATGAAAAGGCTATTGTTTTTTGAGTGTTGACCTTCTATCCAGCTACTCTACTGAATCTGTCAATTAAGTCTAGAAGTCTTTTGGCAGAGTTTTTTGGGTCTTGTATGTAAAGTATCATATCATCAGCAAATAATGACAGTTTAACTTCTTCCTTTCCTATCCTTATTCCTTTTATTTCTTTCTCTTTTCTAATTGTTTTGGTGAATGTTTCCAGAACTATATTGAACAGGAGTGGTGATAGTGGGCATCCTTATCTTGTTCCTGATTTTAGCATGAAAGTTTTCAGTTTTTGACCATTTAGTATGATGTTGGCTGTTGGTTTGTCACAGATAGCCTTAATCAGGTTGAGATAAAGACCTTCTATTCCAATTTTCTGTAGGGTTTTTATGATGAATGGGTGTTGGATTTTGTCAAATGACTTTTCTGCACCTATTGAGATAATCATATGGTTATTGTCCTTGACTCTGTTAATATAGTGTATTACATTTATTGATTCATGTATCTTGAGCCATCCCTGGATCCCTGGGATAAATAAATCCAACTTGGTCGGGGTGTATGATCTTCTTGATGACCCTCTGTATTCTGTTTGCCAGTATCTTGTTGAGGACTTTTGCATCTATGTTCATTAGGGAGATTGGTCTGTAGCTGTCTTTTTTGGTTGGGTCTTTCCCTGGTTTTGGAATCAAAGTAACACTTGCTTCTAGGAATGAATTTGGAAGTATTGCTTCCTGTTCAATTTCCTTGATGAGTTTAGAGAGTAATGGTAATAGTTCTTCTTTAAATGTCTTGTAGAATTCAGCAGTGAAACCATCAGGACCTGGGCTTTTCTTTGTTGGTAAACTTTTTATTACATTTTCAATTTCACTCATTGGAATTGGTGTGTTTATAATTTCTATATCTTCTTCACTTAACTTTGGCACTTTTTATGTATCTAGGAATCTGTCCATTTCTTCTGTGTTTTCCACTTTATTAGAGTACAGCTTCTTGAAGTAGGTATTGATGTTCCTCTGCATTTCTGCTGGATCTGTTGTGACTTCACCTTTTTCATTCTTTTTCTTTATATCCTTTTATTGGTACATTTTAGGTGTGCAATATAATGACATTTAACATGGGAGATATGCACCTTTACATACTCTCTTGGTTCTTATTTTTTCCCTCTTCCCCTGCCCTCCCTTCAACCCCTCCATCCCTTCCTATTTACAAGACTTTGTTACCTTTTTTTCATTTTCTCATATTAATTCCATTCCCTTCTTTCCTTTCCAATACCCCTCCCACTTCCCCTTCCCCTCTACCCCTTTTCTTCCTATTTCACATTGTCTATTATACCTTTTAGTCCTTATTTAAACTTTCAGTTTCTCACACTAGAGAAACTATTCATTATTTACAAATGTGTGTCCTATTTATTTCATTTGAGTATCACCTCAATGTGCATCAATTTAGCAATAAATGTCTCTAATTTCCCATTTTTGATGAATGAGTAGTACTCCATTTTATTAAAAACCCCCACATTTTCTTGATCCAGTCTCCAGTTGATGGGCATTTGGGCTGTTTCCAAGTTTTAGCTATTAAAAACTGTGCTGCTAAGAACATGGGTGCCCATATATCACTGTGGTATGATTCCTTTTATTCTTTGGGGAAGATACCCAGCAGGGGAATAGCTCGGTCAAATGGGACTTCCAGTGTTGTTTTCATCTGTATCTCTCGAATGACCGTGATGTTGAACATTTTTTCATATTTTTTTTGCCATTTCTACTTCTTTGTGTGAGAAATGTCTGTTCATTTCAGATGCCCATTTTTAATTGGGTCTTTAAATTTGGGAGGACTGATTTTTTTTCAGTACTTTATAGATTTGAGATAGTAGACCTTTGTCTGAGGGACTGCTGGTGAAAATTTTTTCCCACATTGTGGGTTGTCTCTTCACACTGCTGGTGGTTTCTCTTGCTGTGCAGAAGATTTTTAGTAAGAAGAGATCCCACTTGTTGACTGTTTGTGTTAGTTCATGGGCAACTGAGGTTTTGTTCATAAAGTCTTTTCCTACCTCAATGTCTTCAAGAGTTTGACCTAACCTCTGTTCCAGCTGGTTCAGTGTTTCTGTTTTTACATTTAGATCTTTAGTTCATTTCGATTTTAGTTTAGTGCATGGTAAGAGATATAGGTCTAGTTTTAGTCTTTGGCAAGTTGAAAATCAATTTCTCCAGCACCATTTATTAAAGAGACTATCTTTCCTCCAGCGAGGGTGTTTGGCTCCTTTGTCAAGGATGAGGTGGCTGAGTGTGTCTGGAGTTGTTTCTTCATCTTCTAATCTGTTCCACTGGTCCTCAGGTCTGTTTCTTTGCCAGTACCATGCTGTTTTATCACAGTATCTTTGTAGTATAGTTTCAAGTTGGGGGTTGTAATACCCCCTGCCATGTCTCTGTTACCGAGAATTGTGTTTGCTATTCTGGGTCTCTCCTTGTTCCAAATGAATTTTTGGATTGTTTTCTCAAGGTCCATGAATTATTCGGCTGGGATTTCAATTGGGATTGCATTGAATCTATATAGCAAATTTGGAAGTATTTTCACTATGTTGATCCTTCCTACCTGGGAGCAAGGTATGTCTTTCCATTTTCTGATATCCCCTTCAATCTCTTTTTTCAAAGTGCTATAGTTTTGAAAGAAAAGGTCTTTGATTTCTTTTGTTAGGTTGATTCCGAGGTATTTCAGTTTTTTGGATGCTATTGTGAAAGGAATTGTTTGCCCTATTTCTCTCTCAGTGACTCTGTTGTTTTTGTAGAGGAAAGCTATTGATTTTTGGGTGTTGACCTTGTATCCAGCTACTTGATTGAATTTGATTATTAAGTCTAGAAGACTTTTGGTCAAGTTCTTGGGGTCTTCTATATAGAGTATCATGTCATCTGCAATTAATGATAATTTGACTTCTTCATTTTCTATCTTTTTTTCCTTTTATTTCTTTGTCTTGTCTAATTGCTGTGGCCAATGTTTCCAAAACTATATTGAACTGGAGTGGTGATACTGGACATCCTTGTCTTTTTCCTTATTTTAGTGTGAAGGATTTCAGTTTTTGACCATTTAGTATGATATTGGCTGTTGGTTTTTCAGAGATGGCTTCTATCAGTTTGAGGTAGAGACCATCTATTCTGATTTTTTGCAGAGTTTTTATCATAAATGCATGTTGAATTTTGTCAAATGCTTTTTCTGCATCTATTGAGATGATTATATGGTTTTTGTCCCTTGCTCTATTGATATAGTGTATTACATTGATTGATTTGTGTATGTTGAACCATCCCTGCATCCCTGGGATGAATCCCATTTGGACAGGGTGTATGATCTTTTTGATGATCTTCTGCATTCTATTTGCCAGTATCTTAGTAAGGATTTTTACATCTATGTTCATTAGTGAGATTGGCCTATAGTTCTCTTTTTCCATTGGATCTTTCGCTGCTTTGGGGATCAAGGTGATGCTTGCTTCCAGGAATGAAATCAGGAGTATTACTTCCCTGTCAATTTTTTTGAAGATTTTAAAGAGTGGTGGCTGTAGTTCCTCTCTAAATGTCTTGTTGAATTCAGCGATGAAACCATCAGGACCTGAGCTTTTCTTGGTTGGTAATTTTTTAAATGGGTTCTCAATTTCATTGATTGATATTGGGTTGTTTAGAATTTTTAGGTCTTCTTTGTTCAACTTTGGTAATTCATACATGTCTAGGAATCTGTCCATTTCTTCTGTGCTTTCCATCTTATTGGTGTATAGGTTCTCACAGTAGGTATTGATGATCCCTTGGATTTCTGCTGAGTCAGTTGTAATTTCACCCTTTTCATTCCTAATTGCATGGATTTGGGCCTTTTCTTTCCTTTTTCTGATAAGGTTGGTTAAGTGTTTGTCAATTTTGTTGATTCTTTTGAAGAACCAACTCTTGGTTTCATTGTTTTTTGGTATTGTTTTCTTAGTCTCCATTGCACTGATTTCTGCCCTGATCTTTATAATTTCCTCCCTTGTATGAGCTTTGAGTTTATCCTGTTCTTCTCTTTCTAGAACCTTGAGGTTCAGCATCAGGTTGTTTAATTGAGCTTGCTCTGTTTTCCTAATATGAGTATTCACTGCTATGAATTTCCCTCATAAGACTGCTTTCATTGTGTCCCATAGATTCCTATATGTTGTCTTGTCATTTGCATTTATTTGAAGGAACTGTCTGATTTCTTCTTTAATTTCCTCTGTGACTCATTGGTTATTCAGAATTGTGTTGTTCAATTTCCATATTTTTATAAAGTTTTTCCAGTTTCTTTTGCTATTGATCTCCAATTTCATCACACTATGGTCTGATAATATACAGGGGATAATATCAATTCCTTTGCACTTACCTAAATGTATTCTATGAGAGAGTATGTGGTCTATTTTGGAGACTGACCCATGTGCAGCTGAAAAGAATGTGTATTCTGATTTTGTGGGGTGAAATACTCTGTAAACATCTGTTAAGTTCATATGTTCAAGAGTTTGATTGAGTTCCAGTATTTCATTGCTTGTTTTTTTTCTAGTTGATCTATCTATTTGTGACAATGGGGTATTGAGGTCCCCCACTACTATTGTATTAGTGCTTATATGGTTTTTCATGTCCGTTAGTATTTGTTTTATATAGTTGGGTGCACTAATGTTTGGGGCATCAATATTTGTGATATTGTCATGTCTTTCTCTTGAATTGTTCCCTTTGCAAGTATGTAGTGTCCTTTTTTGTCTCTCTTAATCAGTGTTGGTTTGAAATCCACTTGATCTGCAAAGAGGACAGCTACTCCTGCTTTTTTTTGGGTTCCTGTCGCATGCAGTATTGTTTTCCACCCTTTAATTTTCAGCCTATGAGTTTCTTTTTGAATGAAGTGTGTTTCTGGTATGCAGCACATTTTTGAATCTTGCTTCTTGACCCATTCTTCTGGTCTATTTCTTTTGATTGGTGAGTTGAGGCCATTAATATTGATGGTTATAACTGATACGTATTGAGTTATTGCTGTCATGACTTTTTTCTTTTTATTTGATCCTCTCCATTTGCTTTAATTTCTTGTTATGCCCAGGGGATTCCTTCTGCTGGGCTTCCTGGGGTTGTGTCCTCATTGTCTTTTTCTAGGATTTTGTCTAAAATTTTTTGGAGTGCTGGTTTGGTATTCATGAAGTTCCTAAGGTGCTCTTTGTCATGAAAGTATCTTATTTCACCATCAATTTTGAAAGATAGTTTTGCAGCATACATCAATCTGGGTTGGTGGTTGTTTTCCTTTAGGGCTTGCAATACTTCACTCCAAGTTCTTCTTGCCTTGAAGGTTTGCATTGAGAAGTCTGCTGTGATTCTGATCTGCTTTCCTTTGTATGTGATATGTTTCTTTTCTCTAACTGCTTGCAGAATTTTGTTCGTCTGTTGGCTTTCTGGAATCTTAACTATTATATGCCTATGTGTAGATTTTTTTTTTGATCCAGGCTAGTTGGAGTCCTATGTGTCTCGTTTATCTGTACATCAAATTCTTTCCCCCTACTTGGGAAGTTTTCTGCCATCACTTCTGTGAACAGATTTTTAATGTCATCTTCACTCTCTCCTGTTTCTTCATTGACTCCAATCAGTCTTATGCTATTTTTCTTTGGATCCTCTAGCAGCTGCTGGATTTATTTCTCATGGTCCCTTACAATTTTAAAGAATTGTTTCTTTTCCTGGTCACCAATTGCAATCTTATCTTCTATATCTGAAATTCTGTCTTCACATTGGCTCATTCTGCTGCATAGACTTTCAATGATGTTTTTAATCTTCTGGAAATCCACTTGCATCTGTTTTATGGATTCAATTTGTTTCCTATGTTGGCATTACATCATGTTCCTCAGCTCCTCTATTTTTTTATCTGTATCCTCTCTAGATTTATTAATCATGTCTTGCACCATGAGCACAATCTTTGCTGTTATGTGAGAAATTATTTCTGATTTCATTTTTTCCAGAACCTCTTTCATTGCAAGTTCAGGGATTCCAGGTTGTTGAGTACCAGAGTGTTCCATCTCATTTCTTTTGGGGTTGCTTAGGTAATCTGGAAGTCTGGTTCTGAGGCTTGTTTACCTGTCTTCTCATTTCAACAGAGGGTGGGGGAGGGTGGGGGTGTTCTTGGCACCAGCATGGCTCACCTCCTCTGTACTGGGAGATGTGTCACCTTTTTCATTCTTAATTGCACGGTTTTTAGCCTTTTCCTTCCTTTTTTGCACAAGATTGACTAAAGGTTTATCAATTTTATTTATTCTTTTTAAAAACCAACTCTTTGATTCATTGATTTTTTTTTGTTTCGTTCTCTTAGTGTCCATTTCATTGATTTCTACTCTGATCTTTATAATTTCCTTTCTTGTACGAGCTTTGGGTTTGTCTTGCTTTTCTTTTCCTAGGAGCTTGAGGTTCTGCATTAGGTTGTTTATTTGAGTTCTCTCTGTTTTCCTAATGTGGGCATTCACTGCTATGTATTTCCCCCATAGAACTGCTTTCATTGTGTCCCATATTCTATCTTCTATATCCGATATTCTATCTTCAGATTCCTTTAACCTGCTGTGAACACTTTCAATGGAATTTTTAATCTCCTGGATATCTGTTTGAATCTGCTTCATGCATTCCATTTCTTTCCTATATTGGACAATCATGGTTTCCATTTCTTTCTTATGCTGGGCATTCATGGCTTCCAGCATGGTTCTGAGCTCATCAATTTTTTTGTCTGTTTCTGTTCTATATCCTCTAAACATGTCTTTCACTCTGCTCACCTTCTCTGTAGTTATCTGGGAAATTACTTCTGTTTTGAATTTTTCTAGAACCTCATTCATCTCTTTTGTTACTTCCTGTGCAATCAGTTCAGGGTTTCTAGGTGGTTGATTATCATACTTTCCCACCTTGTTTCCCCCCAGAATTTGCCTTTTGTGGTGTGGAAGTCTGAGTTTGTGCCTTGCTTAAATGTCTTCTCATTTTTTATTTTGATACTTTCCTTGGTTTAATCCCTGGGTTGATACTTTGAAATTGCTTATTGTAAGTATCTTTATTGCTTGTATTTAGAACCCTTATAGAATGATTGCTTCTCAGAGTTGTCTGCCGCAGATAGCTGGTCTTTAGGTTTTGAGTCTCTAGTGACTCTGAGGCTATCTCATTTTCATTATACCATGAAGGACAACTGATTAGATCAATCACACCACCTTAGCCCAATTGATTCAATCAGCAACACAGTAGCATGAAGTCTATCTTAGAAAATGACAATTTGCAGTATTTATTAATCTATCACCTTTAACTGTGTGAATCAAATCAAAATCGAGGACCAACACAACATATGTTTAGAGTGCATAAACTTCAATATAGCAACTTTACCCTTCATCATGGGGAGTTAGAAGGAGTTTAGGAGGGAGGGATAGATAGGTAGAAAGATAGGAGAAGATTAGCAGTGAGGCCAGAGGACACAGGAAGATCATGCAAATTCTAAGAAACTGTTGAAGACAAGTAGAAAAGACAGAATGAAAGAACAAAGGTGAGAACAGAACAACCTAACAGCAATAGGGAGGCTATAAACTGTATTTGCTTTCCTTTAAAACTAATGACAATTGAGAGAAGGAAAAAGAGAAGAAATGAAAAAGAAAGAAGAAATCCAAATTAGGACCAGAACAGGAACAAAAATGGGGATGAAGAACAATGTAGGAGAGTGAGAAAGCAAAAGAGAGAGAGAGAGAGAGAGAGAGAGAGAGAGAGAGAGAGATAGAGAGAGAGAGAGAGAGATAAAAAAAAGAAAAACAAGCAGAGAAAAAAGAAAAATTTGAAAAAAGCAGAAAAAAATAAAAATTAAAAATTAAAAAGAAAAAATAATAATTTTGAGATTAACAAATAAAGAATAAAAATGAAAGGCCTCTTTCAGGTTATGTCTCTGCTATCACCATAGACAATGTGGACAGCAGTGTGCAGATATAAGTCAGTTAGTCTCAGCAAGCCAGTAGCAGACCCTTGAGATTCAGGCTGATTTCTGGCTGCAAGTCCCAAGTTGAGTTCCCTACCCTCCTGCAGGGTTGAACTCTGCAAGGTTCTATTGCAGGTTCCAGCTACCCTTCCCCTTAAGATAATCCAGGTTCCAATGGGATGTGATGATCCCTCCAACTTACCAAGTACAGTAGTCTGGTGTGCCTTTATTGCAGAGATTCTCTTCACTTTTGCAGTGGGGTTCAGTTTTCAGCAAGGAGGCTGAGAGAGGCTCTCTTTCTGTTGTTCACTTCTGTTCTATCTTCTGGAGCTCAGAACAATGGCCTTTATGACACCCTGTGCCTCTGTAGTGTGGAACCAGATAATAGCACAGCCAGTAAGCCACAGGCGGTGGGGGTTGGGGAGGGGAAGGGGAGCTGCAAGTGCTTGCTTGGCTAAGCTGGTGGCTGAGGCATGGGGCAAGGGTGGCATGGAGTGGGACTCCACCCAGCTGGACGAGGCCCTCACAGTCTGCCAGCATACCTTTATTTTTTTAAACATCATTTCAATAAGTTTTGAAGATCTATGTTTTTTCAAGTGAACAGATAAAATGATGTCTTGATATCTATTCTAGAGCTAATAGCTCAGAGTCAACAGTGGGAATCAAGCCTAAAGACTTATTGAGTTTTGCAAAACTATGGGAGCTACAATAAATATAAAACTTTTTTTCCAAACTCCACAGCAGTAGACTAAGAAGACAGCCCTTAAACTTGAAAACATAAATGGAGAATCTTCTTTCTCTATAGATAGTAAACTGTAGGAAACTCATTGTCATGGGAACTGGGTACCAGGCATTGCTTTAAATACAGTTTATATTTGTCAGCTTTCCCCTTGCTGGGACACAATACCCTATACTCACCACTTAAGGAAGGTGAGGTTGATTTTGACTCACCAGTTCAGGGGATTCAGTCCATGGTTGGTTGGGTCCAGCACAGGAACATCATGGCAGAAAGGCATAGCAGAACAACGGTGCTTAGTTCATGGTCACCAGAAAGCAGAGCAGGGGACCAGTGCCATGGAAGAAGGGGCCAGGGATCATATATAATACCCAAGATCACATATCCATGACCAACCCAGACAAACCCAGAAGGACACTCCACCAATCCCTTGACACTGCAACAATCCTGAGCAGCTCTCAAGCCAACTGGGTTGACAAAATCATGCTTAACCATCAAACAATTATTTGCCCAAAGGTTCAGAAAAACCTTAGAAAGCAGAGCCATGGTTTGGTCACTTAGAGAACAGATATCTGGGCCCCATCCAGTATAGTCCTTTGTCCCCTGAAACATTCTAACCTTGGTCATTCAAAAGTCCCTCTCAGGTTTTTAGCCAAGACTATCTCAACTCATACCCAGCAAACAGTTGCTTCCTCTTTATTCTGACTGAATTATGAAAGGAGCATTCCAGCATCTGGGTAACTTTGTTAAAGGTTCTGTTTATTCAGCTAGAATCCATAGTTTCCATTCACTTGGGAAAGTAATTAAATTACATCAGCCACTTCTGTAAGCCTTAAGGAAAAAGTATTTCTCTAAGACCCTTTTTCTTAAGAAAGTGAACTCCCTTCCAACCCCTTTCTCTCCCTGGACACTAAACCTTACTTTGTCTGTTCTGAATGCTCCAGTCTTCTTGGGACCATATTCTCAGGGAGAAAACCTGAAAACCACATCCTGTCTGAAGTAGCTTCTAGCATCCAGAAATCCACAGATGTTGGAAGATCATCTCTCGGTCTTGCTCCTTCCTCTTCACCTTCAGAGAGCACTAACAAATAAAGACAGGGCTGGTAGAAATTTATTATTAGGTAGAAATCATCATGTAGAAATTTCTTCTGCAGGTTGAGAGATTTCATTTTGATCCTGTCTTCAGTGCTGCATTATGGTACAGCAATGTCATGATCACTTCACAGCCACAGAAAGAATTATTTCCACTGGCATCTTTCATTTCTGATCCCCTCATCTTTATGTGACTGCCTGCTGACAAACCAGAGCTGTCAGAGCCCCCTGTCATTGAAGGGGAAAAAGATGCCTTTTTGACATCTATATCATCCTGTAGCATAATCTTTGTACACGACATCTGCATTCCAATCCATGTTTGTGACACTTCTGTTATTTCAAAGGGTCTCGTGAAATTCTCCAAAAAGGAATAGCAAACTCATTTAATTTAAATTCATTTTCGTTCTGAATGTGCTACATGACACATTTAAGAGAAATTGTGTGCATTATAAAGCCAAGCAATAGGAAGACCTTCTTATAAAGAAACAGTAAAACAAACACAGGATCCTCTGAGGATTGTACCAGGCAAGGGCACCAGAAGGTTAATAATTCTTAATATGGTTAGGGTTGGTATGGATGGTGGATCATTGATTCTGGCTCTGGTGTTAACCACACACTGGTAGGAGAGAAGTTTCTAGGTGGAAACAGGTGTACCTTCTTATTTCTTTTCAAATACTACCACCCAATGATAATAACAACTTGTTCTTTCCTCCACCAGGCTCTCCTTACCATTGGACAACAATGTGAGCTGAGTGAGACAACAAGGTGAGTCTGTGTGATAGGAGTTCTCCGCTACCTCACTAAATCTAAGCTTCCATGCTCTATCCCCAAGTGCTGATTTGTTTCTCTTTTAATAGTTTTAATTTAGTTTTACTAAATACTAACAGAAATTTTAAAATATTGTTTACAAAGTTACCTAAGTCAGTAGGGAATTTCCTGTTTTCCAATTCAATGGCAACATTTTGGCTTCAGATTTGGGATTTTCCTCTACACATATGCATTATATCCTCTCTCACCGAAGTGTCCATAATGTTTGACGAAAAAATAATAAGCCATGGCAGGATTTAAATACAAGCAAAAGTATCATCAATGGCAGACAAATGATAAAAAAATGTATGGACAATAGAATATAGCTATGACTGGATTGTCACAACTCAAAACCCACCAGGGAAAAGCGCCTCAGAGCATTAAGTGCAGTTCTCCCCTAGGGATCCCAGAGCACCCCTCAGCTTGGGCTTGTCTATGAATGACAGCTAGGATAATTAGTTGCAGGACTATCTACAGCTGTGGTTTCCAATTATTTAAAAAAACAATCTTTATTAGAAAATCACACCTACAATTAATATAAACTTTTATTGATAAATGATATAGTTATACTATACTCATTAGCAAACATTTTGATACAATTTATATTTGGGTAAGATTAATCTTTAATCTTAATGAGAGAAAATTTATTTTTCAAATTGTCTCATGATAGTTGTGAACTATAGCAGCCAAATTTTCATCAAATCTTAAGAAATCATTATTATTTATATCACATAGTATGGCAAATGAAGGTTAAAGGTATTAGCTTTTCTCTACTTCAGTTATTTATTAGCATTCATATTTTAAAGTTATCTTTAATTTACATTTTCTATGCCAGAATTTTTAATCATTTAACCATTTTGTGAGGATTAGATTTTTTTAATGGAATGTATTATCTGTAAATCCCCTTAACCAAGAAGATATAAACAGCAATTCATCATAAGACAAGAAAACAAGTGGATTATAAAACCCATATGATTATCCCAGGTATGACAATTCATATATTAATATTAGCCAGGCTTAATGTCTCATATTTTAGAGAAAATTTATGTAAGTCAAAGCTCTAAGATATTTTTGGATCAACTTGTATAGTCCACAAGGAAAGCATCCCCACTGGCTTTCTCCACAGGTGTTACCCTCTGGTCCCATACTTCCTGAGGTCCAAAGAAACTGGCTGAAATATTTACACTTAGCTGGAGCCCTGAGGTCCACAGTGTAGATATTGAGAAAAGTTGAAAGAGAAGGTAGAGGCATCTCTCAGCTGCCTCAGCAGAACAACACAAAGGAAAACTGGAGTCATTTCTACTCAAAAGTAAAATAAAGTGCTGATGACAAGTCTTAAGTCCATGGCAGTGGTGGGAATTGTGAACCTGCTTCTCTGCCCATGCTCAGTATCAACCCCCAACCCACCCACCCCAAGACCTTGCACACAATGGCAAAGCATCCTTCTACCATCCCTACCAAAGAGCCTTGCCTTTCATTTATAAATGTGGAAAGTCAGCCAGGATCATCTAACCTTTAAGGGAAATCAATAGCATGAAAGTGGAAGGATAAAATAAATCGAAACAATGTCAACAATAAGTTAAAGAAATAAAAGAATGGAAGCAAGGAAAAGAAAGCAATTTTAAAATTGTACATCTTATTTGGAGTCTTTGAATCATTTGAGAAAAAAAGTAAAAAGAAATAATGGGGGCAGGAATGATTAAAATTTGAAATCTGAAAATTGAAATAATAAATATCAGGGCAAGAAAAAAGAATGAACATGAAACTAAAGTAGTGAATGAAAAAATAGGGAATATTCTATAGCAAAAAAAGAAAATAAAAATATAAGAGCAAACATTTTTAAAAGTAAAGGAAAAAAAGAGTCCAGAGTCCAAAATCTTGAAAGAAATTCCAGAGGAAGAGATCAAAGTCAATGAGGAAATCATCAAAGAAAACTGGTGTCATCTAGTAGAACAAGATGATATAAGAATGACTTTATTTCCTTATAGCCACTAAGCACTGATATAAACACTGAAAATAGAACAAGAAGCAACCAGAGAATTCTGAGGTGATAAGAGAAAAGCAAACTGGTTTGGAGTTTCAAGACTAGACCAACTGCACCTGATAGAGGAAGGCTACCCAAGCTGGTATCTGCAGCCCCCAACCTGGCAATGGAAGGCGAACCAGGTAGACTCTTTATTCTCCTGGATTCAATGCAAGTCCTTGTAATAACATGAGGTGAGCCCAATACAACTGGCAAAGTCAGCCAATCAGGACACAAAGAGATACTCTACCCCAAGACTTGAAATGCCCCTTTTTCATCAAGACATAGAGGGGCAGGCAGGTGGAGCCAGAAGAAGAGATGACAATCTGATCTGGGAAGCTTCTTTGTCCCTGTGGGAGAGAACAAAGTTAATGCTCAGGACTTTCCCCTCCTGCCTAGAGACACTGGATTAAGAGGCCAAGAGACTCAGCTATAGCAAACAACCTATTCCAGAAGCTCATTTGTCTCCATTGGCCCTGAATCTCACTTCCTACCCAAGGCACATATGTGAAGGGGTAATGGGGAACACCTCTGGCCATCTTTCAAACTCCTTCCTCATTGGGGCACACCTGGTAGCCACATCTGAGGGAGCCCTTTCTGCTTCCCCAAGGCAGGGCCACCAAGAATCAATGAAAACCAAACAAACTAAAATAACACCACAAATGCTTGGACTGAGTCTGCCTTCAGAACCACAACCCACAAAAGTAGGCCAAATCTTGCATGCTAAACCTAACCAAGTGACTGCTGATCAAGAGAAAGAGGAGAAAGAGTGGACTGAAAATGTGTTTGAAGAAATAATTGTCAAAACTTCCCAAAGTCAGTTAAAAAAAAAAAAAAAACCACTGACTTGCAGACTCAAGTAGCTAAGAGAACCCCCATAAATATAAGCCCAAAGAAATCAGTGTCAAGATAAATCATAATTACTTCTGAAAACTAGAGATAAAGAAATAATCTTGAAAAGAGCCCAAAACGCAGGGGAACATTCATTGGAATGTGCTGAATTTCTCATCTGAAGCTATGGAAGTCAGAAAAAAGTGGCACTGGTTTTTATGTAGTGAAAGAAAAGAACTGTAAATAGTAAATTCTATATCCTGTGACATGATCTTTCAGGAATGAAAAGAAAATAAAAACATTCACAGGGACAGAAAACTAAAATATACATCATTAGCAGATGTCCCCTTAAAGACTGACTAAAGAAAATGCTTCAAACAAAATGAAAATAACAAGATAAGGAAGCTTGGAGAAGACAAAAATCAATACTCTTTTATGGTAAGAACAATTAACAAACTAGGAATAGGAGAGAATATACTCAACATGATAAAGGGTATTCATGGAAAACTCACATCTAACATAATACTTAATAGTGAAAGACTGAGAGCTCCCCTATAAGAGGAGCAAGACAAAATGCTTTCACCAATCCTATTTATACTGTACTGAAAGTTATAGCCAGGACAATTAGATAAGGAAAAGAAATAAAAGGCATCTAAATAGGAAAAGTAAAGTTACCCTATTGGAGATAATATAATCTCATACATGAATCTACAAAAAACCATAAACAAATTCAGCAAAGTTGTAGGATACAAGATTAACACACAAAAGATTACATTGCTATATACTAGGAATGTATGATCTAAAAATGAAATTTAAAAAACAATTATATTTTTAATAGCATCAAAAATAAATATTTCAGAATTGATTTAACCAAAATACAATACTTGAATTCTGAAAACTACAAAACATCGATGAAAGACATTTAAAAAGATCTAGTAAATGAAAATACATCTGTGTTCAAAGAGCAAGAGACTAAACATTGTTAGCATCACAAAACTCCCCAAAGCAATCTACAGATTCAAGGAAAGCATATCAAAACCCAATAGTATAATTTTTAGAAATGGAATAGCTGATCCTAATATTCATATGGAGTTGCACGATGACCTGAATTACAAAAGCTATCTTGAAAAACAAAGTTGGAGGAGTTGCATTTCTCAGTTTCAAAATTTATTATGAAGCAACCAGTAATGAAAACAGTGTGATACTGGCATAAATCTAAACATACAGATTAATGGAATAGAATTGAAAGTCCAGAAATAAACTAGGCATCTATGACAATTCATTTTTAATAATGGTGCCAAAACCATTCAATGGAAGAAGAATAGTCTTTTCAACAAGTAGTCCTAGAACAACTGGATATCCACATGCAAAAGAGTGAAATGGCAGCCCTGTCCCCACTATGATAAAACTAAATTAACATGGGTTAAAAACCTAAATGTAATAGCTTAAAAATATTAAACATCTAGAAGAAAATGTCATGGGAGAAACTTTAGTGAGTTTGGATTTGACAATGGATTGTTAGATGTGACACCAAAAACACAAGTAATGAAAGAAAAAATAGACAAAATGGAGTTCGCCAAAATTTAAAGCTTGTGTCTTCAAAAGACTAACAAGAAAATGAAATCACAACTTACAGAATGGGAAAAATACTTCCAGGTCATCTGTCTAATAAGTGTTTAGTGTCCAGAATATATAAAGAATTCTTACAACAATGGAAGACAAACAATTCAGTTAAAAAATGGGCAAAAGAATAGATATTTCTCTTGTGAAGCTAAAAAAAAATGACCAAAGAACACATGAAGATGGCCCTAAACATCATTGTCATTAAGGAAATGTAAATCAAAATCACAATAAAGTATCAAGTCATACCCCACAAAAATGCCCATAATAAAAAAATAGAATATAAAAAGAGTTGGTGAAAATACAGAGAATTTTTAATTATGCATTGCTGATAGGAATATAAAATGGTGCAGGAGTTGCAGATAACTGTTTGACACTTCTCTTAAAAATGTGAAAATTACTGTGTGATCCAAATATTCCATTCCTAGATATGTATTCAAAAGGATCGAAAACATATGTCAAGCAAAAACTTACACGTGAGTGTTCATAGCAACACTGTCACAATAGCAAAACATAGAAACAACTCAAATGCCCATCAATGAAAAATGAATGTATAAAAAGGTTATACCATGTAATGAGCATATGTCCATATAATGAACATATTATTCAGCCAGAAAAAGAAATTAAGTACTGATACATACTACAACATGGATAAACCTTAAAAACATTTTGAGTGAAAGAAGCCAGACATAAAAGATCACATATTGTATAATTCCATTTATATGAATTATCCAGATAAAGTAACTACATAGAGACATACAGCACAGTAGTGATTTCCAGAGCCTGAAGGGAAGGGACAATGAGAAAAAGACTGCTTAATATGAACAGGTTTCCTTTTAAAGTGATAAAAATATTTTAGATCTTATAGAAGTCATGGTTGCGCATTGTGAATGTACTAAGGGCCATACAATTTTGTGCTTTAAAATAGTTAATTTTATGTTATATAAAAGCTACTTTAAAAAAAGCCAAACCCCCAAATTGACTGCATTTATGTAATTGTATAGTGTACAATTTATAATCACAAATATAATTGTACATTCCATTTGTCTACTTGTGAAATTCCATTTATACAACATTTCTGAAATCATAAAATTTTAGAAATGGAAGACAGATTAGGGGTTATAAGGTGGCAGGGTAAGGAAGGATGTGGTTATAAAAGGGCTGCAAGAAGGGATCCACGTGATACTGGAATTGTTAGCATCATGACTGTGATAGTGGACACAAAGCTACATTGGTGATAACATTGTATAAAGGCTAATTCATGCATGTGCACACTCACACACATACACATGAGTAAAAGTAAAACCAGGGAAATGTGAGCGAAGTTGGTGGTTGTATCAGTGTCAACATCTTGGTAGTGATAGAATACCATATAGTCTTGTAAAGTGTTACCACTGGGAAAGATGGGCATAGAGCTCTCTATGTTATTTCTTAAAACTATACATGAATCTACAATTACCTCACTCAAAAATATATGTATATTCCAAATATATCAGTAATCACAATTAACATAAATTAATTAAAAGAAAATTTTAATAGGTAAAGTCAATAACAGTCACACTTAAAACAAGGGATAAAGATGAAAATGACTTACCAATGACAACAAACACATGTATTTTGAGTGTCTACTATGTGTGTGGCACAGTTCTGGATACTGCAGTATATCCATAAACAAACAAAAATAGATTTTTAAAAAATTTTTGCATAGTGCTGATGATCCAATCCAGGACCTTGAACATGCTACACAAGTGCTCTATTGTTGAGCTACATTTTAGCCTAGTGATGTTCTGTTTGTATTGTGTACATTCTACAAATACACATATAAAATGTTTCACCAGCATATGGGGATGTCACAGTGATTGGAAATACAGTTTTATAGAGGGAATTAGCAAAGGCCTGTCTGATAACAGTATTTAATCAAATTTTAAACCAAAGAATGAAAATTTAGTACTATTAATCTCATCAAAATATCATATATGGCAAAATAATTTATAGAAACCAAGAATGGTTGTACAAAATGATAAAAGGAGCAATTCTTAAATAAAATACAGCTATCATGGAAAGGAAGCTTTGGACTATTTTATGAACTGCTTCTAAGTGCCATCCTGGAACCAGCTCATACCATCACTTCCACCCACTGGCCAGAATCTTGTCACACGGTTCTAAACTAGCTGCAAAGGAAGATGGGAGATGTGGTTTACATGTGTGTGCAGGAAAATGAAGCAGTATGGAGACCACATATCACTTGAAGTGCCAAAAACATTCAACAAATGGAAACTCTGCTCTCCTGCTATTGCTTCTATTTCTGACACTATTATTTCTAATGCCACAACAATGACAGCAATCTAATGCTTGTTCAGCTACATGCCAGACATTAGCCACTTTTCATGACTTAGGTTTGTATAGCAACTGTACCAAAAAAGTTCATTATTTATTGTTATAAGTCAAGGTCCAGGGAGGTTGAGATTGCCTGAAGTCATAAGTTAATAAATATTTGTCTGATTTCTAGCACTTGCCCTGCTTAGAAGGGAGTTTCTTGCAAGGGACCAGGAAACTCCAGCACAGTCTCCCTGGCTGCCACCCACCTTTCCCAGCTCTAAGCTGCCTGCCTGATGTGTAATCATTGGAACATCTGTAAAGAGCTTCCCTCCGCAGTAATTTTTTCTTTGATTTACTGGTTGTGTTAAAATTGTTGTTCTATAATGGTCACGTCTAGAGAGTGTTGCACTTAAACGGAAAATTGTCCTTAATAAAAATGAATGATACTAAAATCGCTCTCTCCCAATGAAATGATTCTCCTATACTTTGTTCTACTGGTGAGCACACCAAAAAAATGTCTTCAGTCTATTATTTCCCAATTACCTCCTCTGGTGTTAGCTGAGAGCAGAGAAGGAAGATGGGATCATGAGGCTCATAACATTTGATCTTTTCCTGGCTTCAGCAAACCTGTGAATCACTTTCATAAGCTAAGTCAATATCAGATGTCATCTGGTGGCAGGTAAGGGCAATTCAATGGCTTTTCTAATACCTTGCCGGTATTGATTTTTCCACATATCCAGGGACAGGACACAAAATAGGGAATGGAGGAGTATGCAAAAGCAAAATGATCATACAGCTCTGCACATCAGTTCGGGAGATCTCGAGCCTCATATATTCCCTGACTGCCCTGATTCCCAACCCCCTGCCACCCCAGCCATGTCCACCCCTGCCTAGAGGGTTCAAGAGTCAAGAGAACACTGATGACCATCCATGTGCAAAAGTCAACCTGGACCCTGCATTCTTTACCTGAAATAGAACTGTTCTGTTTTCTCTGTTTTCAAGGGCTGAGCTACTCATATTGCATGACTACAAACTGATCTGCATCACCTGGGAACTTATTAGCCTCTGGCCCACACATACTGAATTAGAATGCTTGGGTGTGGGGAGTGGGGCCCAACCATCTGTCTTTTAACAACGCCAAGAAGACCCTGATGCATCTGCTAATTTGACAATCACAATACTAAAAGAACCTCAAGAGATTATTAAACAAATCTTCCCATTTCCTAGAAATATAAACCAAGGCCCAGAGAAAGGAAGAGCTGCAGCAACCCAGAATGGGAACCCAGTTTACTAATGTTAAGGCTTGATCATTTGGTACCCCATTTGCTACTTCCTCTGGGACATTCTGACCGGGGGGACTGAAGCTGGGCAGGATGATTGCCCAGGTTCCAGAGTGGCAGCTACAACTCAGAGCTGAAGGGCAGAGTACCAAGAAGCACAGGAACCATCGCTCAGAGACCCCACTGTAGGACAGTAGGGCCTTGGCACCTGGGAACCCCCAGAGATCTAGCACCCAGAGACATGCCTTAGTCAAAGGTAACCCATGGCACAGTGAGTATGTGCAGTGGAGGCATTTAAAGTCCCATGAGCTTATTTGTTGCTGAACTGATTTCTAACAAAACCACAGATGCATTTGATAGAGTAAAGCACACCCAGGATAGACACTAGCAGGCTTGCCGCTGAGATGTGCTTCTTCCCTAAGAAAGAGCAAAGGGAAAAGGATGTGTCTACTCCCCACCCTGAGTTCTCCAGATTCTGTTCCTGCTTTCCTACCCTGTGCTGAACTGTTTTATCTCTCTCCTGGTCTAGGACAGGAGCTTCCTAAAGTATTATCTTCCCCAGTGTCACCATTCTCCAACAGTCCTTCATCCAAAGCTGTAGAGAGACCAACGATCTGACAATGCCTGTTTATATCCTTCCTCAGTTTATCACTAATTAGGATAAAATCTACACTCCTCCATCGACCCACTCCTTGACTCTCTCCAGCTTCTCCTCCTGCCACATCACTTTCTTGCTCCCATCCTGCTAGCACAAAGCACTTGCAGTATTAGGGGTAATGCTTTCATATATTCTTATCACTTAGTTCCCATTTCTTTCAAGATCCAGACTGGGGTCTGAGAAGGAGTCAGAGTCCTTCCCCTCATCAGAACTCTCACAAACAGCTATACGTCCCTAACATAGCTCTGATCATACTTTTGAAATATTTTTATCCACACCTCCACTGGAGAGTGAACTGATGGTGATGTCCTGAAGCCCCATTTATGTGTTCTCACATGGCATGCATTCTAAATAAAGTGACTAAGAAGTCACTTGAGTAGTATAACAACTTAGCTGTTTTGTTACCACTTCAGAAGAGAAATGCATGGAAGTTAAAATTCCCTTAGTTCCCTGGTTTTGGTCATAACAAATTATTCCTTCACACTGGAGGGTCCATTTGGAGGTCATGTCATACAGCCTCTTGCCTCCGAGCGGGGCTGAAGGAGGCTTCTCCAGGCTTCTTTACAGCAATCTGACAGTACAGCTAAGGCTGCATTTGGAGGACATCAGATCACATGCTGATGAGTAGTCCAACAGTGTGTGCTGAAGACCCATCTGCTCAGCATGCCATGGTCAGTGGGCAGAATGAGAGGTTTTCTGAGCTACATCAAGACTCACTTAGGTTATTTACCCAGAGAAACCAATTTAAATATGTTATATACCACTTAAAATAATAAAAGTTACCATGTCTCCTTGCTTTTCTCTAAATTTAACCCCTATTACTTGAACTGTCTTGGTAATAAAGCAGATTGAAGTGTGTGTCAGAAGAGGTTTGAAATGAGAAACTCACTTTCTCTCTTATTTGCTTCCATTTTTGTTTATATCTTGTCTGGGTTTTAAAAAATGAGGCACTTAAGGAATATTATAAGCCCTCACAAGACTCCCCATCTTACAGATGGAGGGATGATTGGTTGGTTGGTTTGAGCCCAGATCATATTTGCTCTAAGTAGAGGCTTTGCTAGTGGTGGTTTCCAAAGCACCCTGAGGTAAGGTGAGGAATGGGAATGTGTCACATTGAGTTTGACTTTGGCCTTTGATATCACAAAGGATGGTTAGAAAAGTGAGTGAATAGATCAGATTCCTGACTAGTCACCAGGACACTATAAAGCTACACAAATAAGAGAGAGGGAACATGAGAGGACATCCTTGGATGTTTCTGCCAGTCAGGGACATGTGCATGAATTCCCCAGCTGTCTGCAGGCACCTCAACACAGCCTGGCCTGAACACTGTGCCAAACTGAAGAACAAGAACTGCCTTTGGTCATCAGGGATGGCAAGGCTCTCAGGGACGCCTAGGTCTTCCCAGGTGGCACACACCACAGTTTCCTTCCATCTGTTCCTCAACTTGCCATGAGTCCTCTTCTTTGTGCTCCCTGCTCCATAATCCAGTTGTTCTTTCTTGCCCAACTATCCTAAGTCCCTCCAGGCTAGCTAGTCCTACTTCCAGAATTGGACAGACTAATTCCGAAGATGTGTGAATATCAAAGGTTCTGTTTGGTTTGTTTCGACTTTATCCATCCTCAGCTTCCTCCTCCAGGAATCTCTCTGCCCCAGTTCAGATTGGCCCCATGAGAACTCATGGAGAATAAATCTGGTCTAGCTCTAATCACTGGGAATTAGTCAGGATAGGCTTGATTTTGCTGCACCACAAGAAATTCAAAATTTCTGTGGTCTAATAAAACAAAATATCTCAGTCTCCTAGGTTCTGCTGAGACTAGACACAAGGACTCAGAGGACAAAGGCTTTTTCATGACATGGGCTTCCATAAATACCATAGCAAAGAAAAGGAAAGGGGTCTGGCTCTTAAAGTCTTCCATCTAAAAGGACACATTTTGTGCCTACTCATGTTTCATGGATTAAAGTAAATCATACAGTCTCATAGGACCTCAAAGAGGGTCAGAAGCATGGGCCAATGATGTTGTCAGAAATTGGAGGCTAGGCTAGAAATTTTTAGTCAATAATTACAGCCAATATCTCAAGGACCCAGGCTAGGTGCCCTCCCAAGCATGGTGGGCCTAAAGGGTCATCTCATATCGTATGCCAAACATTACCCAGGCTAGGCTGATGCCTCTAGATATAAATCCAGTCTGTTCAGAGACCACACTCCTCACCCTCCTGTGGAAGCTTTAATTATAGTAAACACCCTGTCATCTTTGTCACAGACTCTCAAGATATTGGACAGAGTGAAAGGAATCTCTGCATCACCCATTCTGCTTTGCAGTCTCCTTGAAGTAGCCCCACATTTTGAAAGAAATTATAAAAAGAAGGAAAATCCCAGGGCCTTCTCTCATCCATTCCACTGCTAAATAATTATATCCTTTCCATTCTTGCTTTCCTGACTGTAAAAAGCACTTGGAAATCAAAATATCAAAAACAAAATAAAATGCAGTTAACAAACACTAAATGGTGAAAAGGGATCTAGTGTGCATGTGGGAGAGGAAGTAAAATAGATCTCCCCAACCCACGTACCATCCCTCAGAAACACTACCTGAGAGACATACCCAGTTGGGCTGCAGGCTATGCTATAATTAGAATGATATTTCCCAATTGCAAAGACATGTGCCTGTTTTCCTGAAATGAAAGCATCTGCTGAAATTATTTGAGGAGTCCCATCACTAATTAAAAGAGCTTTCATTTATAGAGGATGTACCATATGGATACTGTTGACTCTTAAGTTGTTGGATATGAATGAGTACTGGGGGAGTTGTTGGGGCAGGTGCATGGTGAGGAATATCGTGGAAAATATAATTTAGCCTTCCAAAAATTTCCCATACCAGGAGGTATGGGGTGGGGAAGGTGCTGTTGGAAATAATCTTCGTGAGATACAGAAGTGTGTTGCATCATCCCAGGATGCACCTACTGAATTTTTGTTTGCTCTGAACATTGTCTCTGGAGCTGGGCTATGCCTCTATTACTTTCCAAGGCATTATATTATCTTCAAGGTATTCTCCAGGTTAGCATGATCAGTTACAGAATTTATGAGGCCATATGCAAAATGAAAATGTGGGGGCCCACTGCAGTTTATAGTGTCTAGATGTTCCCCCAAAGCTTCATGGACTCATAGGTGTAGCTTTTGGAGGTGACTGGGTCATATGTGTGTGATACTCATGACTGGATTAATCCACTGATGAGTTTATGGCTGGGTGTCATGCTGGTAATTGAAACATGGTGGAAAGAGGCAGGACACTGGGCATAGGCTAGAACAATACATATCCCTCCTCCTCCCTTGATTGTGCCCTGTGTCTCCCTGCCCTATCATGAACATATTCCCCTCTGTCATGCCTCCCATTCTTGGAGTCAACCAACTATGGACTGAAACATCTACAAACTGTGACCCAAAATAAATTTTCCTTCTTTTTAAAAATTTTTTTTAAAATAACTTTATTATCAAACACACACATATACAAAAAATTAAAACCATTCAAAGAAGAGCAATGCAAGGGGAAAAATCTACAATAATACTCAAATGCAGTAGAACTCAACCAAAACAAAACTGAAAAGCACTTAAACATTTTTCCATATAACTTAAAAAAGTATCTCAAGCACCAACAAGACACCATAGGATGTGATTTGTTTCAGAAAGGTTCCCCAAACCAACACTGAACAAATAATGATCTGGAAAAAAACTCCAGTTAGTTAGCAGACTCCACATAAGACAAGCTTCTCCCTAATTTAAATTTCGATACAGTCATATGACACGCGATGGAAACACAATCTGAGAGATATGTTATTAGGCCATTTCACCCATGTGTATCCTTAATTACACTTTCAGTTTCTCACACTAGAGAAACTATTTGGTATTTACACATATGTGTCCTATTTATTTCACTTAAGAGGGTGGCCTCAATATGCATCCATTTAGCTATAAATGTCTCTAGTTTCTCATTCTTTATGACTGAGTAGTACTCCATTTTATTAAAAAACCACATCTTCTTTATCCAGTTTCCTGTTGATGGGCACTTGGGCTATTTCCAAGCTTTCACTATTACAAACTGCAGCTATAAAAACATGGGTGTACATATATCGCTATGGTAAGATTCTTTTAATTCTTTTGTGAAGATACCCAGCAGTGGGATAGCTGGGTCTAATGGGACCTCTAAGCTTAGTTCTTTGAGGTATTTCCATACTGATTTCCACAGTGGTTTCAACAGTCTGCACTCCCACCAACAATGGAGAAGGGTTCCTTTCTCTCCACACCCCCGCCAGCCTTTGTTGTTAGATGATTTTTTAATAACAGCCATTCGTTCTGGGGTGAAGTGGAATCTCAGTGTTGCTTTCATCATCTCTCAAATAACCAGTGATGTTGCTTTTTTTTTTTTGTATATTTATTTGCTGCTTTTACTTCTTTGTCTGAGAAATGTCTGTTCATTACAGATGCCCAATTTTGAATTGGGTCTTTGAATTTGGGGGGTCTGATTTTTTTCAGTTCTTTATATATTCTAGATAGTAGTCCTTTGTCTGAGGTACAGTGGCTGAAAATTTTTTCCCACATTTTTGGTTGTCTCTTAGCTCTGTTGGTGGTTTCTCTTGCTGTGCAGAAGCTTTTTAATAAGATAAGATCCCAGTTGTTGATTCTTTGGGCAAGTTCCCCTGCCACTGAGGTTTTGTTCATAAAGTCTTTTCCTATGCCAATGTCTTCCAGGGTTCTACCTAAGTTATCTTCCAGCAAGTTTAGTGTTTCTGCCTTGATATTTAGATATTTAATCCACTTTGATCTTAGTTTAGTGCATGGTGATACATATGGATCTAGTTTATATCTTTGGCAGGTTGAAATCCAGTTTTTCCAACACCATTTATTAAATAGGCTATCTTTCCTCCAAAGAGGGTAGTTGTAGTTGGCTTCTTTGTCAAAGATGAGGTGGCTGAGTATGTCTGGAGTTGTTTCTGCATCTTCTAATCTATTCCACTGATTCTTGTGTTTGTTTCTTTGCCCATACCATGGTGTTCTTATCACAGTAGCTTTGTAGTATAGTTTCAAGTTGGGGATTGTGATACCCCCTGCCATGTCTCTGTTGCCTAGAATTGCTTTTGCTATTCTAGGTCTCTTCTGGTTCCAAATGAATTTTTGGATTGTTTTCTCTAATTCTGTGAAATATACTGTTGGAATTTCAATCTGGATTGCATTAAACCTACATAATAGTTTTGGAAGTATGGCCATTTTCACTATATTGTTTCTTCCTATCAAGGAACAAGTGATGTCTTTCCATTTTCTTATATCCTCCTCAATCTCCTTTTTCCAAGTGCTATAGTTTTCAGTGTAGAGGTCTTTTGCTTCCTTTTTTAGATTGACTCCTAGATATTCCATTTTTTTGGATGCTACTATAAAAGGAATTGTTTCCCAAATTTCTCTCTCAGTGGGTCTATTATTTGTATATAAAAAGGCTATTGTTTTCTGAGTGTTGACCTTCCATCCAGCTACTCTACTGAATCTGTTAATTAAGTCTAGAAGTCTTTTGGCAGAGTATTTTGGGTCTTCTATGTAAAGTATCATATCATCAGAAAATAATGACAGTTTAACTTCTTCCTTTCCTATTTTTATTCCTTTTATTTCTTTCTCTTTTCTAATTGCTGTGTCTAATGTTTCCAAAGCTATATTGAACAAGAGTGGTGAAAGTGGGCATCCTTGTCTTGTTCCGGATTTTAGCATGAAAGTTTTCAGTTCTTGACCATTTAGTATGATGTTAGCTGTGGGTTTTCATAGATAGCCTTAATCAGGTTGAGATAAAGACCTTCTATTCCAATTTTCTGTAGCATTTTTGTCATGAATGGGTGTTGGATTTTGCCGAATGCCTTTTCTGCATCTATTGAGATGATCATATGGTTTTTGTCCTTGACTCTGTTAAGGTAGTGTATTACATTTATTGATTTATGAATGTTGAACCATCCTTGCATCCCTGGGATAAATCCGACTTGGTCTGGGTGTATGATCTTCTTGATGACCATTTGTATTCTGTTTGCCAGTATCTTGTTGAGGATTTCTGCATCAATATTCATTAGGGAGATTGACCTGTAGTTTTCTTTTGGAGTTGGGTCTTTCCCTGGTTTTGCAATCAAAGTAATACTTGCCTCCTGGAATGAATTTGGAAGTATTGCTTCCTGTTCAATTTCCTTGATGAGTTTAAAGAGTAATGGCAATAGTTCTTCTTTAAATGTCTTGTAGAATTCAGCAGTGAAGCCATCAGGACCTGGGCTTTTCTTTGTTAGTAAATTTTTTATTACATTTTCAATTTCACTCATTGTAATTGGGTGTTTAGAATTTCTATATCTTCTTCAATTAACTTTGGGAATTCATATGTATTTAGGAATCTGTCCATTTCTTCTGCGTTTTTCATTTTATTAGAGCACAGGTTCTTGAAGTAAGTATTGATGATGCTTTGGATTTCTCCTGGATCTGTTGTGACTTCACCTTTTTCATTCTTGATTGCATGGATTTGAGCCTTTTCTTTCCTTTTTTTGATAAGGTTGGCTAAGGGTTTATCAACTTTATTTATTCCTTTTAAAAACCAACTCTGATTCATTAATTTTTTGGGTCATTCTCTTAGTCCCCATTGCATTGATTTCTGCTCTGATCTTTATAATTTCCTTTCTTGTACAAGCTTTGGGTTTATTATGCTCTTCCTTTTCTAGGAGCTTGAGGTTCTGCATTAGGTTATTTATTTGAGTTCTCTCTGTTTTCCTAATATGGGCATTGACTGCTATGAATTTACCACATAGAATTGCTTTCATCATGTCCCATAGATTCCTGTATGTTGTACTGGTATTATCATTTACTTGTAGAAAATGTCTAATTTCTTCTTTAATATCCTCTGTGACCCATTTGTTGTTCAGGAGAGTATTATTTAATTTCCATGTGTTTGTGGGAGTTTTTCAGTTTCTTATGTCATTGATCTCCAATTTTATTGCACTATGGTCTGAAAATACACAGGGGGTAACTTCAGTTCTTTTAAATTTACTTAGACATGTCCTATGAGCTAGCATGTTTTGGTCTATTTTAGAGAATGACCCATGTTCAGCCAAAAAGAATGTGTATTCTGATTTTGTGGGGTGGAACACTCAGTAAACATCTATTAAGTCCATTTGTTCAATAGCTAGAATTTTGTTGTTAATTTTTTGTCTAGATGATCTGTCTAATTGTGGTAAAGGGGTATTGAGATGCCCCACTACAATTGTATTAGAGCTTATTTGGTTTTTCATGTCCATTAATATTTGTTTTGCATAGTTGAGGGCATTTGTATTTGGTGCATATATATTTATGATTGTCATCTCTTCCTCTTGAGCTGTTCCCTTCACAAGGATGTAGTGACCATCTTTTTCTCTCTTAATTAATTTTGGTTTGAAATCTAGTTTGTCTGCAAATAGAATTGCTACCCCTGCTTTTTTCTGGGTTCCTGTGGCTTGGAGAACTGCTATCCATCCATTTACTTTCAGTCTATGTATTTCTTTTTGAGTTAGGTGTATTTCTTGTAAACAGCATATTGTTGGATTTTGCTTCTTAATGCATTCTGTCAGTCTATTTCTTTTGATTGGTGAATTGAGACCATTAAAATTGATAGTTATAATTGATAGATATTGACTCATCCTTGTCATAATGTTTTACTATTGGTGGTTCTTTTATTTCTTTTTTTTTTTCCTTTTGCTTTAGTTTCTTACCTTGCCTGTTGGGTTCCCTCTCTTGGGCCTCTTGGAGTTGTGATCTCCATTGTCTTTTTCTAGGATATTGCTTAGGATTGTTTGGAGTGCTGGTTTGCTATTCATGAAATTTCTTGGGTGTTCTTTGGCATGAAAATATCTAATTTCCCCGTTGATTTTGAAAGATAATTTTGCAAGATACAACAGTCTAGGTTGGAAGTTATTTTCTTTTAGGCCTTGAAATACTTCACTCCAGGCTCTCCTTGAGTTGAGGGTTTGTGCTGAAAAATCTGCTGTGATTCTGATAGGCTTTCCTTTATAGGTGATTTGTTTCTTTTCTCTATCTGCCTGTAGGATTTTGTTCTTCTGTTGGGTTTCTGGGATCTTAATTATTTCATGTCTAGGCATAGATTTTTTTTGATCATGGCTAATTGTGGTTCTATATGCCTCACTTGTCTGAATGTCCAATTCTCCAACTCTGTCTGGGAAGTTTTCTACTATTCTGTGAACAGTTTTTTTATGTCAATTGTTTTCTCCTGTTTTTGCATGGACGCCTATCAGTCTTAAGTTATTCTTCCTTGCATCATCTAGAAGCTGCTGGATTGATTTCTCATGGTCCTTTACTATTTTTAAGAAATCTCTGTTTTCATGGTCCTTAACAACAATCTTGTCTTCTATATCTAATATTCTATCTTCAGTTTTCCTCAATCTGCTCTGCATGCTTTCAATGGAGTTTTTAATCTCCTGAATATCTGTTTGAATCTGTTTCATGGATTCCATTTCTTTCTTATGTTGGGTGAGGATGGCTTTTATTTCTTTCTTATGCTCGGCATTCATGGCTTCCAGCATATTTCTGAGCTCATTTTTTTTTTTTTATCTGTTTCTGTTCTAGAGCCTCTAATCATGTCTTTCACTCTGCTCACCATCTCTGTAGTTATCTGGGAGATTATTTCTGCTTTGAATTTTTCTAGAGCCTCATTCATCTGTTTTGTTACTTCCTGTGCTATCAGTTCAGGGTGTCCAGGTGGTTGATTATTAGACTTTTCCACCTCATTTTCCCCAGAAATTCCCTTTTGTGGGTTGGAAGCCTGGGTTTGTGACTTGCTTAAATGTGTTTTCATTTTTTGTTTTGGTACTCTCAGTTATAAGTCAATGAGTCCCAGTAAGCCAGTCACAGACCCATGAGATTCAGACAGACTTCTGGCTGCAAGTCCCAAATTGAGCTCCCTGCCCTCCCACAGGACCAAACTCCCCAAGGCTCTACTACAGGTTTCAGCTGTCTTTCCCCTGAAAATAGTCCAGGATCAAATGTGAGGTCATGATCCCTCCAACTTACCAAATATGGTAGTCTAGTGTGCCTATATTGCAGAGATTATCTTCACTTTTCCGGTGGACTTCAGTTTTCATCAAGGAGCCTGAAAGAGGCCCTCTCTCTGCTGTTCACCTCTGCAACTCAGGACAATGGCTTTTATGTCCCCTTGTGCCTCTGTAGTGTGGAACCAAGTAGCTGCACAGCCAAGAGGCCAGAGGTGGGGTGGGGGGGGGCTGTTGTTACAGGTGCCTGGACAGCCAAACCAGCAGCCTGTGGGCCTGCAGGGGCTAGTGGTGTCCTCATGGTCTCCTGGTGCAAGCAGGTGGGGCAAGCTAGACCGAGCAGGGCACAGCTACCCTAACCTTTCCTTCTTTAACTTCTGGGTGTCAGGTATTTTGTCCCAACAATGAGAAAGTAACTAAGATAAGGTGCCCTGGCTTAATAGCTTTCAAGAATTGCAAGCTAGTGACAGCAGAGCATTAAACAACCCGAGAGCCTTTCAGAGTGTGGGTTCATGTACAGTTGCATAAATCACATGCCTATGAGGCCAGCCCTTCAGGTAGAAAGGAAGAAAGATGTGCTGGAGAAATGGGGACTAAAGTTGGAAATGTTAAAGCAGAGTCATGCCAGATAACAGCCACTCCAGCACATTTTAGTTTGTAAAGGACTTTCACATCCATGCTATGCTTTCTGTATCACACAGCAATGTTTTTGGCAAGGAAGACAGAACTTACTCTTACATTTCCTTATTGTGACAAAGCCATGCATAACTGGTCCCATGTGCCTCCCAATACATTATATCATATCTGTGCAGAACATTCTGCCTCTAGCATCCCTGCATTTTGCATTATTTCCTCCCACCACATACTTACTCTAGGAGGCCATATACATCCTACTTAGTACAATGAAAGAGTCTAAATAGGTACCAGGAAAAAAACCGTCAATCCCAGCTGAACTGGAAACAAATGCATGCAGGAGACATTAATAAACCCAATTCTTATGATGCTCAATATCTAGAAGAATGGTAACAAATTAATCAAGGCATGAGTGCCCAGCCAACTTAGGCTTGGAGGATAAATAATAGGTGCATACTTGAAAAAATTATAGAATTCTTTCTCTCAAAAATAAAGATGCTAGGTGCCAGGAAAAAAACAGGATCAATGTCACTGAACTGAAGTCTCAGGTCTAGAACTAATATTTTTTTTAATTCAAAGGAATACTCTCACCTGAAAACCACTTTTTGGTGCAAAATATTTCCATTTTTAGATTTTATTTTTTAATAATTGTCTCAAAGAGGCAGGAGATCCACAGCATCAAATGGATACAATGACCTTTTTGAGAAACAACAAAATATAACATATCAAAATTCATCAGGTGTAAATAAGGTGGTACTTGGCCAGAATGGCCTAAAATTAATTACCTAGATTTTTCCACTTGAGAAAAAGACCAGCAAAGTAAACCCAGATAATTTGAAAGGCAGAAATAATAAGGCTAAGGGAAGAAATAAAATCAAATGCAGGCAGAAAGTAGGAAAAATTAGCTTAACAAAATTGATCAACTATATAGCTAAATAGATCAAGAAGAGAAAGAGCACATATGACCACTATTAGAAATGAAAAAAGGGTTATCACCACAGATCCTATGTACATTAAAAGGATAACAAACAAATAGGCTAATAAATTTGACAATTTAGGTGAAATGGGAGATTTAAAAAAATACAAGTTACCAAAATTGACACAAGAAACAGAAAAACTAGATAGTTCTATGTATATTAAGGAAATTTACTTTAAAAAAAGTAAACCCATTCAACAAAGAAAATTCCAGGCTAAGATGGTGTGGTAAGCAGTTAACTTTCCATACATGTCCACAAACTAATCCTTGGAATGTGTGAATATGTTCTAGTGAAAGAGATCAACATAATGGATGGAATTAATGTTGCTAATGAGCTGACTATAAGATAATCTTGTGAATTAGCCAGATGGGCTCAGTGCAACCACAGTGGTCCTTAATGTGCAAGATGGAGGCAGAGGAGTCAGTATCTGAGAAATGCTATTTAAGACTCTACTGCTAGTACTGACTGAAAATGGAAAGGACAACCAACCCAAGAATGCAGGAAGCATCTAAAAGCTCTACAACTGCAGAAAATGGAGTCTCCCTTACAGGCTTTCTCCTGAAAGAAACACAGTCATACTTATGCCTTGGGTTTAGCCCACTGAGAATCTTTCAGGATTCTGGCCTCCAGAATTACAACAGATTCTGTTGTTTTAAGCCACTAATTTTTTGATAATTTGTTTTAGCAGTAATAAGAATTAAGTCAGATTGTTTTCCTGGATAATTATATCAAACAATTAAAAAGAGCACTAATATTACATGGATCTTCAAAAGATAGAGAAGTATCAGTGCATAACTCATTTCTGATATTTTTCATACCAAAACCTAGCAAAGACATGAAAAAATAATAAAACTGCGAATCACAAAAAATTTATCTTTTAAGAGTTTATATCCCTCATGAATACAGATTCAAGTCTTTAACAAAATTGTGGTAAGTTGAGTCCAACAATTATTCCTTTTAGAGACATAAAAGGATTATATATATATATACATATATAATAATAAATCATAACCAAATGTAGCTTATTCTAAAGATGCATGTTTGGTTTAACATGTTTATCTAAAGATGTATGATTGAAAAGTCAATCAACATAACATGGTGACATTTTGTTTTATATATATATATAAAGTATATATATAAATAAATGTATAAAGTACTTGACCATATATATATATATATATATATATATATGTATGTATATATGTATATAGTATTTGACCATACTAAATGCCCATTCACTATGCTAACAGTAGGGGACGAAAATCTGTTTTAATCTGGGCATCAATATCTAACAACAAAGAAATACAAAACATAGCTAACATCATATTTAATGACAAGAGAATGAATGCTTTACCCACCAAGAGCAAGAACATGCCACTTGTACCACAGCCACTCAGCATTTTTCTTAAGGTTCTAGCCATTGTATTAAAGTAAGACTTTTTTTTTTTGAAGACTAGAACAAAAGATGTAAAGTCCTTCCTATTTGCAGATAATTGTTTATATAGAAAATCCCAGGAAACAACAAAAATGATGGTTAGAACTAATGAATGAATTTGTCAAGGTGATAAATTATAAAGTTAATTTGCTGAAATCAAGTTTATTCTTGTATTCACAGAAACCTAGTAGAAAGTGAAATTTAAAAAATCCACTTAAAGCAACAGCAAAAATATAGGATATGCAGGAATAAGTCAACAAAGATGTCAAAGACCTCTATACTGATATGATGAAAAATTGCTAAAAGTAATTAAGAGAGATCCAATTATGGGAAAATAGATTATTTTATTCTTGTGAATTAGAGGGTTCAATATTATTAAATAATAGTTCTGCCCATATGCATTGCAGTCTCAATCAAAAGCTTTGTAGAAATTTACAAGCTAAAATTTATATGGAAATTCTAAATACTGTACATAAATTCATATTAATTCTGATCCTTATATAGAAATGAAAGTTTCCAACAATAACCAAAGCAAGTTTTTAATGAGAACAATGTTGCATGACTTAAGTTATCTGATTTCAGTAGTCAAGACAGTTTGATATTGTTGAAAAGACATATAAAACAAAGAAACAGAGGGTAAAAATATATACATTGCATATTTTGTCCTTTGATTTTCTGACAAAGATGCTAAATCATTTCACTAAGAAAAATAATGTCTTTTCAAAAGTGATGCCCAGATAGCTATGTGGTAAAAAACAATGAGCATCGATCTTTCCTTCACACAAAACTTAAAATGGATCATATACCTAAGTATAAAATCCAAAAATATAAAATTTCTAGAAGAAAGCATAGAATATATTTATGACCTTGGGACAGGCAAAGATTACTTAGAACACAAGAATCATGAACCATAAAAGAAAAAATATTAAAATCAGATTTAATCTAAGTTACAATCTTATGCTTATTGACAATATCATTGAGAAAACAAAAAGGCAAACCACACACTGAAAGATAATATTCATGACCTACACATGAAAGAATTTGAATCCAGATTAGAGAAAGAATTCTCATATTTCAAGAATAAAAATGCAATAAAATAGAAAATATCCAAATGGTCAATAAGCACATGAAAAGATGTTCAACATCATTAATCATCAGGGAAATGTGCGTTAAAATCCTAATGAAGTATCGCTCGATACTCACTACAGAGTCTGAAATTTAAAGGCTGATCATCACAATGTGGGGAAGATATAAACAAATGGGAAGTCTCAGCACTCTTAGTGGGAACCAAAGGGTTTGGCAGCGTCTTACAAAATTAAACATATTCAGAAGAAGTGAAAATACACAAAGACACATATAAAAACTTTCATAGCAGTTGTATTTGAAAGAAGAAGGAGGAAGAGAAGCAGCAGGAGGAAGAAGAGGAAAGTGATAACATGAAAACAATACAAATGGCTAAACAAATGTGGTATTTACACCCAAAGAAACACTATTGAGGAATAAAAGTTAATAAACTGTTGATGCACATAATAACATCAAAATATCTCAACATTATTATACTGAGTTAATGAAGCCAGATAAAAAGAGTACATAACACTTACAAAATTCTAGGCAATGGAAAATATTCTATAGTGGCATAAAGTAGACCAGTGGTTGCCTGGGAACGAGGGTGAAAGGACAATTGGATTACAAAGAGGCAAAAGGTATCTTTTTGGGGTGAAGCAGAGTTTATTGTTCTAATTATTGTGATAACTTAACTGAACAAAGCAGTTAGATCTCAGAGGACTGGAAGTGATAAGGGCTCCAAAGGCACATCTAAACATAGATGGATCTGTTCTGGGTTCTAACCTACAGCCTCTTTCCTGTACTGCGACACTACTAAAGGGAGCTTCTGCTAAAACCTATGTGTAAAGTAATCTTCAAGACACGTAAACACATTGAAACAGAGTTTCACGTGGTTTATTAAAGCAATATCAAGTAGTTTTACAAAGTAAGAGGAAAATTAGTTTCTGGATACTAGCAAATTAGGTTGCATATGCCCTCTGTAAGCACCTCCCAGCAATATTTTCTATCTTTTGGGTTCTCTGTTCTCAGTTCCATTTTGGATTGACTACCAAATGAAGGAATATTTAAAAACAATCTTGCTCAGAATTATCTGTGAAGAATCATTATACAAATTCAGGATTCAAATGATCTTAGGACTTGAACATGTAACTAGATTGTCACTCTCTTCTTTTCTTTTGCCCTGGGCAGACTCTCTTTGAGTTCCCAGTTCTGTCTCCTTGACATCTTTCCAGATTACCAAAATTGGTCTTCCAAGACAATGGGTATGTGAAGTCCCATCCTCAGTTATCTGCTTATACACAAATCACAGCAATATAATTGCAGAGAAGCAGTCAGTCATCTAGTTCTTTGGCCACAGTAGTTCAATGGTGCTGTAGCACCAATCCCTGTGGATTGAGTTCCTTTCTATGGGGACCATCTCTAATCAGTGTAAATTTCAACAAAGTTGTCATCATGGGAATATGGACCATTTCTTCGAGTCTTTGGTGAGAAAAAACTTCCAAGGCCTCAAGGAATTATAGGTTGGGGGTAACATGATTAGGATTTAGGAAAACATGAGAGTCATCGTGGGCAGGGCAGCTGTGCCCACTGATAGAGGCTCAGGCTGAGCCCTGTTGATGGGTGCTTGGTTGGGGAAGTGACACAGACCATTGGGGAAAATGATAGAGTCAGAAAATTTCAGGCTTGATGAATAAAAAGACAATCCCATGGCCCATCCTCCATTTCTTCTTGGCCTCTCCATGTGAGAAATGATTTTCATTCATCCTTTCAGTGGTTTGCCAAAAGATTTGTCAAAGAAGTCTACCTTGGACTTTTTCAAGTTCCTTGGCCCTGAAGTGCTGGAGAGAAAATGAACAGTACCATTTGTGTGTGTGTGCGTGCGTGTGTGTGTGTGTGCGCGCACACACGCTTTGAGTCTTAAAAAGAAGTAAATCAAGCAGCTAGGTGATCCAGATTTTGGTAAATAGCCATTTACAGAGAACAGAATAAAGAATCCTATAATCTGTTTAAGCCTAAGATAGAAAAATGATTGTTTTAATCAATATGATTTTGTAGATTTCTGAATTAAAATAATTATGTTTCTGAATCAATCAGAATTTCCAATATAATCAACCTCTGTGATAAAATTACCCAGACTTAGCAATTATTTAAAGAAAACAAGGAGAGCTTCCTTCTTTCAATTTAGAAGTATCAGAAATCAATGTCCAATTTGTCCTCAAGGAAGCTTTCCCAATTTGTCCAAACCATTCTTTAATGCATCAGCACTTGCTCAGGGCCGTCCATCTAATCAACAAGTGTGTCAACTTAGAATTAACCAGAATCTGTACTCTCACGCTACTGGACTCTCACTTCTCTCCTCTCTGCCCCAACAGGAAAGTTAAGCGACAAGATCAAAGGGGCAGATTCAGTTATAAGGGCTGAGCTGACTGAGCCAGAGCTTCAGAGGAGATTACCTAGGGAGAAGGGCAGGTCTGAGATCAGGGAAGGAAAAGACCCACAAAAGAAGTTATCATCACATAATTAGTAGGGCAATTATTTGCACAAGGAAAGCAAAAAGGCAAAGGCAGATACAAAGTGACCATCAATACCCTTCCTAAAAGATGGAAGGAACAATTGCTCAATGACCATAGCAGCAAAATCGGGGTCAGAGAGAGGACAATTGAGCAGCTCTGTTGTTCTTTGTTGTTATGAACATCAGTTGCACAGATGATCAGGCCTAAAGAGCCCAGGGGAAAATCTGTGAGTAAGAGCACATCCCTGTTACTGATGCTGGACAGGGCAAATACTGCTGCAGCAGGGGCCATTGCCCAGCTGTGTCTTTGTACAACAAAGGAAATGTTTAAGGACAGCAAAGCACCAGTGGATTGTTGTGGTCTCTAGAATAAAGCACAATCTCTCTGGCCTGGTCCTCAAGATGCCCTGTGTACTGAAAAGTTGGATGATCTTCCACTGACCAACGAAATGGACACTGGCTATAGTGCTGGAGCAGACTGGCCATGGAGGCTTCCTGTATTGCTAGGCATTCATATTTAGTTCTGGGTTTTGAGAATTTGGAAGGAAGGCTGCCCCAGGTTCAGTGTGGGACAGATTTCAGTACTTTAATAACTAGCATGGTCCTAACTTGTTGTCCAGCTGAGAGCATTATCCACAGTATCTCCTTGGGATGAACTATTACCAGCCAGATTGGTTTGCCGATGGCCTGCCAACTTATCATATTAACCTCTCTCACTCAGCTTCTGATGTTCTGTTACCTGGAATGTCCTTACCTTATCATAGATCCTTGCTTAAAGCAGAGTACATACCCAGGCCCTGCTTTCTCCTTGCCTGAGCTACTGCAACACCAAGTGTCTACACCAGGTAAGTGCACAATGCTTAGAATTACCCTTCCAATAGAAAGCTCCTTGGAGGTGGAAATGGTACTTGATATTTCCTTTTTCCCTTGTGGGTTCCCACAAGAATTTTGTACACTGCTAGGCCCACAACTGACTCTCAGTAAAGGTTTTCTGCAAGGAACCGAAGTAATAAGTGGTATTTTCAGAGTGTAATTCTCTCTTCTTACACACCCCTAACTGGGGAACTCCTTTTAGACTTACTACTCTTGATCTATAGAATTTTTAAAAGTTTAAAGTTTAGTATTATTGATATTAACACATAAAAATTATACAAATTAACAGACCCATGTGTTATTAATAATACCTCATGAGTATTCAGCATTAACTAACCTATAAATACTTTACATATACATCTATTTAACCTTTATAACAAACTTGTGAATGAGGTATCACAGGTATTCTTATTTCAAGAAAGAGGTACCTGAGGTACAGAAAAATGTTATAGTTGGAATCCAAAATGTCACCCTAAAAGGCTCATTATGTTGAGGACTTTGATGCTGATAGGGTTGGGGAGGTGATTGGCCCACAAGGGCTCTAACTTCATCAGTGTATCAGTCCAGTGATGAGATCATAATTCGATGGCATTAGTGGGAAGTAACTGAAACAGAAGATAGGGCTTAGTTGTAGGGAGTGGATCATGGAGGTGCGACTTGGGGGAGGATTTCTGGTCCCAGATTCTTTCTTCACTGCCTCTCTCCATCTCTCCCTCTGTACTTCTTGGGTGCCATGAGGTAAGCAGCTTTCCTCTACCACTTCCTTATGCCGTAAATTTCCACTTCCCCTATAAGACTAAAGCAATGGACCCAGCTAACCATCCACTGAAACTTCTGAAACAGTAACCCAAAGTAAACTTTTTCTCCTTTAAGTAGTTTTTCTCAAGTATTTGGTCACAGTAAGAAAAAGCTGATTAACACACAAAGGAAAATGACTTGCCTAAAATGCCTCCAGAATCCAATCCCATAGCCCTTTGGTATATCACCTCTCTCTCTCACATGAGTGAGTCTATCTCCAGCATAGCTTGCTTCCTAGGTTTTCTTTACAGCCATTTTAGAATTGATCTTTTCATTCCTCCTCCACCCCAAAATGATGTTGATTTCTTCTTGGAAACATCACAGTGGGAGAAAAGCCAACACTCACATAAGATCAATTTGTGAAGCAATATAATTTATCTAAATTTGTTTGGGATCAATGGGAGTCCTTTTCTGCAAGCCCATGAGGAAAATGAAATATAGATCAAACACTCTATCTGAAAATCCCAGTATATTGCCTGCATAGTTTTTAACTGTACTGATAGGACCTTACTGGTTGCATTCACAACTCAATGGAAGAATAAACTATGGCAACTTAGTGGTATTTTGATATTAATATTCAAGGACATTTTTGAATACTTATTGTGATGGTTGATGATTGTGTCAACTTGAGAAGTTAAGAGAAGTTTAACTAAATTGGCTCAGCAATTCCACACCCTAAGGTGTGGAAGACCTACCCTAGGGACACCCTAGGGTGGCTTGTTGCCTGGATAGTATAAAGGAGAAATGAGGAAGGATAGATCTGCTTCTGTTTCTTTGGAGGACCTCCAGTCTTCATCTTCACCTTGAACATCACCTCCTGTCTTCCAGCACAGACCTTCAACTAAATACTTTGGTCTCCATTGTTCAGAAAACCCCTCTGCACTCTTCCTCATCTGACTCTGTGGGTGGCCATTGTAAGCAAATCTTGTAAATCCATATATATTTTATATCTTGTGTTATATCTGTTTCTCTAGTAAATACTACCTGATACAGAATTTAGTACTGAGAGTGAGGTTGTTTCTGTGACTATACGTGACCATGTGATTCAGGAGCCTTTGGGAATGGATTGTAGGAAGAGTTTGAAAAGAGCATTTGGAGATGCTGACTGAAAAAGTAAAGCTTGAACACCTTAGGCTGTGCTTAATGGGAGATTCTGGTCAGAGCTCAGAAGACCAGAAGGCTGATAAAAATCTTGCCAATAAAGACCAGGCTTGTGAGGTTTCTGCTGGGAAGGAGGACTCCATAGGTTGTTGGACTCTAGATAATATGTGTTATATCTTGGCAAAAAGTTTGTCTGCATTTTGGTCATATCCAGAGAGTTTGCCTTAGACTGTGATTAAAGATGGAGGACTAATTAATCTGGCAAAAGAAATTTCAAGGAAGTCTAATGTTGAAGTGATGGAATGGGTACTGTTGGGGGCTTTTAGGAGATTTATGTTGAGAATCAAGAGCAAAGAGCCCAGCAGAATGATTTAAAACATTTTGAGTTTGGCCAGAAAGGAAAGTCCAGTAAAGCTATGGACTGCAAAGATAGAGCAGAGGAGATCTTGATTGCTGAGATGGAACAGAATAGAAAATGGCCCCAGGGCATAACAAGAAGTAGCAGGACTACATCCTTTGCAGCCTCAGAATTTCAAAAGTGAAAAAATTGTTTTGAGAAGAGAGCCTCAGACCATCATTTTCCAAAATGGTGGTGGCCTAGGCAAGGTTTTCCTTGGGATTTCTTTTATAGGCAGTGGACCCCTACAACCAAGAGGGAAGGAAGTCTGGCTATTGCTCCAAGTGACAGCAGACCTTGGTATCATCCACGTGGTGCTAGTTTTAGGTGCACGCAGAATGCATGTGAAGTCAGTAAGGCTTCCACCCAGATTCAGAAAAAGTCCTAGGATTCCAGGCAGTGTACCCCTGAGAGGGCAGTGTATGAAGCTGTGAGGGTGAAGCTGAAAGTACTGTGGAGACCCCAGAAGTATGGAGAAGGCAGGAATGTGGATCTTCTGAGGAAAACTGCAAGGAGAGAGCAGAGCCTGTCCCAGAGAGAAGCCATGGGTGCTACAACCACCAACAGTGCTGTAGGAGTGGAGCCACCCAAGCCCTTTGGAATTCACAATTTACCACAGATTGCTGGGGATGCTGGAAGTAGAACTGCAGGATTTAATGTTTTCCCTGCTGGATTTTGGACTTGCCATTCCTTTGTATTCCCTTTTGTAACTTTTGGAAGGGAAATGTCTATCTTGCGCCATTGAATGTTGAAAGTGTTTAACTTTCTTTTCATTTTTACAGAGGCTTGCAGTAAGAGTTTGCCTTAAATCTAAGAGGAGACTTTGGACTTGAAATTTTCAGCAATGCTGAAACTATTAGGACTTTTGTAACTCTTAGAGATGGACTAAATGCCTTTTGCATAAAGGGATGTGCATGAGTCTTTGGAGGGCCAAAGACAAAATGTTATGATTTGTGTATAGATGTCCCCGAATGCCTCATGTGGTCACAGAGAATGTGCAATGGTGCTGTGTGATTACTAAATCAGTCCATTGATTGGTTTGATACTGTCATACTCTTGGTAATCTGGTTAAGATAAAGAAGCAGAAAGACTCTGTTTAGGTCCCTTGTTTTGCTACTTTCTGTCTGCCATGAACTGTTGTCCCTCTGCCATGCTACCCTGCCTTGGAACCAGCCAACTATGGATGGAAACCTCTACAAACTGTGAGCTAAATAAGCCTTTCCCCTTTTGACTTGGATGTAGGCTATTTTGTCCCAGCAATGAGAAAAGTAACTAAGACACTTACTATGAACCAAATATAGTCCAAGAGATGTACATACATTTTTCATTTAATCTTACCAAGAATCTGATCAGGTAGGTATGATTATTGCTCCATTTTAAAACTGATGAAACGAAGATATAGATGAGTTGTGAATTCTCTCACAGATGGGTGGTAGTGGACCCAAGATTCAGACTTAGTTGATGCTCAGGTATTTACTTGGGACACATGTCTATCTTTTGCTCATTATTTAAAATTTTTCATTGGAAGGAGGTGTGATGCTACACTTGAGAAAGTGGTTTGATAAAAAGCCCACTCAACTGAGAACCAGGTACTATTCAGACCAACCCTGAGAGTCTCCCCGACTTTAGGTCTGTATGATTCTGTGGTTCTCACTTCAGTTGATAACATTCTGTGATTTTGTCATGGCAAATAGGATTATTCAGGACAAGTATTAAAATATAAATATAAATTTAATAATGGACTTAAGTATAAACATAAACATGAATATAAATATAGGTAGTATTAAGAGTTGTTTAGTCTTATTCTATGCCAGGTCCCATCCCAGACGCTTTAGATTCATATTACATATTAAACCTCACAAAAACCTTAGAAATAAGTATTACATTCTCATTTTACAAATAAAATAGCTAAGATTTAGCAAGGTTGAGTAACTTGCCCATCTTCACAAAGATAGGCAGTGGCAGAATGCCTAACCTGGCCTTCAGCTTCATGAGTTAGCGCTCCTTTAGAATCAAGCACCCTTCAGATGTACAATCAAGAAGCACTTGCCAATGGACTTTGTCATTGGTAGATGCCAAAGTGAATCATTAAAAACAGACAGCACCTCTGGTTGAGATGGCCTAGATGAAGAATTTCCTGCAGGTAGCAGGACTGTCATATGTCCCATGTTTGCCTCTTTGCATGTGCTATGATTCTGTTCTTTCCAAAAATATACTTCCCTACATTGTTTGCCAAGACCTTGAAGATTTGGTCAAATGTCATTGCATCTGGGAAGTCCAACTGGCTGAGCTTTCTCCTACCTTCCCCGGGTAAAGTGAACTTCCTCCCTCTGGGTAACCCTACAGCACTGGGCTCTTGCTCTTGTGGCTGTTACTTCAGTACCACACAGCAATAGTTTAATGACTTAAACCCTGCTGCATACAGTGTCATTTCCTTTAATCACAACAGAATTCTTGGGTTTGATTTCCAACTCTTGTATTTACTAGCTAGGTGACCTTAGATAGTTAGTTAATTTATTTGGCCTTAGTTTTAAAAATCTGTAACAGTGTGAGAACTGTTGCTGTCTGCACATCTGTCTTCTTCTCTAGTCCATGACCTCCTCAACAAGACACTGTCTTATTGATCTCTGTCTCTGCAGAGCCTACCAAGGTACCTCCACCCAGTAGACGCACAACAGATGTCTCTGCGATGACTAAACTGTATGCTTTTATTCTTTTGTATCTCTTGGATTCCCTTCTTCCAATGCTCAGCTCTGGAAACCAGATGGAGAGCCTCACTTCTCTCCTTCCACCCCTCAGCCATACCTTGCTCCTCTACCCAGCCTCCACAGGCATTCAATTGTCTGGCTCTAGCCTATAAGGATCCACTCCCGAGCTCTCCTGTTCCCTCTGATTCATCACTCCCAGAACTCCGTGTCCAACATGGCTTTATGTAGCGGCACAAGTGGCAGTTCAGTGGTGTGTGCAAGCTTTGCTTTCATTTTGAATCAATGAAAGTCTTAAAAAATCTTACCTTATTCCTCAAAGGCCCATAAAGCCCTTCATGAGGCTCAAGAGAATTGTTCACTGTAAGAAGCATTTTTAAATTGCTTCCAAGTTACTTATCATTCATTCAGGCTCACGCTATTCTTTAAAATTCTTATTGATTTTTGGAACAGTCCTTTAATTGATATCAAAAAGCAATTACATTTTCCAGGCTGTAAATCTGCTTCACTCCCAATATTAAATTCATCATCTCTGTAAATAATTTTTTCTTATTATGCATATGTATTAAACAAACTATAAATAGCATCATTAGCATACCCATGGTTGCCTTAACAATCAGTGACCCTCGAATTTGATTTAGAAAAATTGATTCTTACTGAAATTTTCCCTTAAGTGAAATTGCCATTCCTGGTGAATGTCTGGGCAAATGAAGGCATTAAAGAGTCATTACCTTCCATTTCCTTCTGGACTTCAATATAACAGTTTCAAGCAGACATTTGCATAGACTCACCTGTTGGTTAGCAGCCCTAGCAAAAATCACTGCTTTAACAGTATTCATATTTGTTCCTATTTTTTGCTCAAATTTGATATTTTAAGAAAAGATACTTTGCAGTGCACTCCCTTCCAAACAAGCACAGGGACACAGAGTCTTCATCTTGAAGTCTGGTGTCCAGCTGTGGCTTGTGTCTAGATGTCCCCCAAAAGCCTCCTGCAGGCATAGGTAGGGCTTTTTCAGAAGTGGCCGAATCTAGAGTGTGTGATGCCAGGATTAAGGGTATGTGATTACTAAATCAATACACTAACTGGTTTGGCACTGCCCTAATCACGGTAGCCTTATATAATGTAAGGGACAGTAAGAGGCTTGTCTTGTCCCTTGCCTGCTTGTTTTGCTATCTTCTCCCCACCATGATCTGCTTCTCCTCTGTGATGCCTGTCTGCCATGCTACCCTGCCTTGGAGCCAGCCGATTATAGACTGAAACCTCTACAAACCGTGGGCTAAATAAACCCTTTCCTCTCTTAACTTGTGGGTATTGGATATTTTGTCTCAGTAATGAGAAAAGTAACTAAGACACCAGCTATGGGAGGCTCAGTAGGATGAGTGGGAGTAGAGAGAGCCTGTGGTTTCTACCAGAACAGTCCCCAGACACTGAGCATGATACATAGAGGACCTCACAAAGACACAAGGAAATGCTCATGATGTAAAATCAGAAGAAATACAGGGTGATACCCTAAATATGATCAAAGGGACATAAATTATATAGCATGTGGATAAGGACTAGAAGAAAAAAGGAAAACTGAGACAGTTAATTTAGGATAATTGGATTATACATAAAATTTGCTTTGTTTTCTTTTTTCCTTCCTTGCTTTTTTCTTTCTTTTTCTTTCCCCTTTTCTTTCTGCTATTGTTACATTGTTATTTTCTCAGTAAATTAAAAAAAAACAAGGAAAATGAAGGGGGAGGAGAGAGGGAATATTTAAGTTAGACTAATTTTCTCTCAGTCATGGATAGAATTCCTTACTACCCTATGATTCTAAGGAACTGTGATATGACAAAAAGCCACAAGTTTTGTGTTAGACCCAAGAGAGAACTCAGCTGTCCTCCACAAGCTTAGTAACTGGGAGCAGGTTGGGAAGGGCCACAGCCCACAAATCCCCTAGTGGGGAGGAGGTAGCGTCTCCAAGTTACTCAGTACATGGGTGCCACTCTGAGGCTTGCTTGACACACCTGTAAAAAAGGGCTATTTAATTTTATGCTGTTTACAAATGGGATTATATAAACTATGTGGGAAAATACTTTCAGAACTATAAAATTGTGTTCAAATGCTATTTTTATTAAGTAAAGTGAGACCACATTTCAAAGAAAGAGGGCAGAGTAGCTGCCTAGTAGGTCCCCTGTCCAGTGGCACCTTTACATGGATAAGGGTACCTGTGAGTCTATAGGTCATTTGCATCTCCTTGGGCCATGAAACCTTGAAGGCATTATGACTTCTTTTATAAACACTTTCTCCAGGGACAAGAAGGAGGATGAATGATCATATTTGAGTCTGTACCCTGAAACATTTTGAGAGATATTTCTTTTTTCTGGAAACAAGATTCTTTAGCCCTGAGGTGGAGGCATGAAGGTATGAAGTTCTCCAAAAGCACATGGAGGACTGGGCTAAATAGAATACCAAAACAGTTGACAGTTTAACCTAAGGGAGTTCCCCATGCTGTCCTCTACTGAAACGTGTACAATTGTGGTTTTAGAAGAGGAAGAGAAAGAAAATTGGACAAAAGAAAGGGTTTGAGGGCATAACAACAGAAAGTTTTCAAAGGTAGCAACAAACATTGTTTCAGATGTAGGAAGTGCTATTAATTATAAATAGTGTAAACTACAAAGAAAACTAAACTTTGGAACATCATAATAAAATTGCAATCATATATACAAATCATAATTTATCAATGAAGTTTGACACATGTATACATCTATCTGGCCAACACGCATAAAAAGATGTGTGGCATTTCCACTGCTCCAGAAAGTTCTTTCCTGCCCCTTGCTAGTCAGTTTCCCACCCAGAGACAACCATTGTTCAACATCTAATATTTAGATTAGCTTTGCCTATTCTTAAACTACAGGTGGAGCATCCCTAACATGATAATCCAAAATCTGAAGTGCTACAAAATGTGGAACTTTTTGAGTGCCAATAAGAGGAAAACCTCTACACCTGACTTCCCATGACAAGTCACAGTCAAAAATGCTGCTGCATTTAAAAAGTGTATATTGGGCCAGGGATTTAGCTCAGTGGTTTCACCGCCTGCTGTGCAAGCCCAAGGACCCGAGTTCGATCCCCAGTACCCCCCCAAAAAAAAGTGTATAAAATTACCTTCAAGCTATGTGTACAAGATGTGTATGAAACATAAATGAATTTTGGGTTTAGATGTGGGTCCCTTCACCAAGATATCTCATGATGCACATGCAAATATTCTAAAAATTTTAAAAATTTGATATCTGAAACACTTCTGGTCCCAAGCATTTTGGATAGGCAATACCGAACCTGTACTTTAAAGTGATATTATACTATAAGCAGCCTCTAGTGTTTGTCCTCTTTTTCTTCAATGTTTCTGAGATTCATCCACATTTTTGTATGTTCTAATAGTTTATACTTTTTTGTTGTTGCATAGTATTCTATTGTTTGTGCCACAGTTTATTTATTCATTTTCCTATCATGATAAAGATTTAGCATACTCCAAAAACTAAGGAACTTCTTTAATCTGATAAAGATTTTCACCAAAAATCCATGTCTAACATGTGGTTCCTCTTGTTGATCCTTAGGTTATGTTATCTAGTTCCCTATGTCCTTACTTTGGTTACCAAAGGTCACTCAAAAGACTCAAGTGAGCATAATCAAGTGTCACTTAGGGCAGGCTAGTATCAGTCATCTTTTGTGACAATAAAATTATGAAACACAACCTTACCATCTCAGTGGCTTACAACAACTATCACGTGTTCTTCTTGATGTATGTTAGTGACTGTAGCCAGACTGTAATACTCCTATGGCAGAAAAAACTGACAATTCTTCGAAAGCTTCTGCTTACAACTGAAATGTCTGCTCACACTTTGTTGGCCAAAGCTAGTTATTGACTAAGCCCAGTGCCAATGGGCCCAGTATCCTCCTCCATAGTGAAGGTGAGGTAGAGGTGAGGAAAGGAAATATATATTATATATTAAACAATAATACACTGGACTACAGGATTGAAACACATGCAAAAAGGCCAGTGTGTGCAAGGGTGTCTTGTTCTCTCACTGTCTTGCACTATGGATACTGAGTATGAGGACCAGCTGTGGAGATATGGTAGGCTGTTCTCTGGTGGAGAGAACTTATCCCTCTGCTTCTCTTCCTTTTAAGGTGTGTAACAGATAACAGCCTCATCTGTGAGTAACAAACAGTCTAGTTCCAAGTTTTGAGTCATCCAGGTGTTGACTGTAAAGTGAGTTAACTGGGAAGGCCAGCTTCTTGGTTGCTAGGAAACATAAACTTCCAAGCAGCCCTCTTGGGCAAGGCCCACCCCAGCTCTCTTCTTTACATCAGCATCTGATTGGGAGAACACTGGCTTTTTTACCCACCATCAGTGGATACACATCTCACCATGGAAAACCCTCTCTCCACTACACAGACCTCAGCTCTTCTGCCAGGCTACAAGCTCCAGCCAAGTTTTCTCCCCAGGCTTCTCCAGCTACATAGCTTCCTTAGCTGTAGCAGGTACAAGACAGGCTCTGTGTCCTCATCTCTTAGGTTGAGGGGAGAGGGAATCACTTCTCTCTTTCTTCCACAAAGAGAAGAGGTTCACACAACAGCACTCTGATCATTATCTCCACAGAAATTCTCTCTTCAGACTCCTCAGCCTCACTTCTACCATAAGATAGAGATGGCTGACCAGTCAACATAACCACCTTGCTCTGGATTATGGAGCTACTTGAAACTCACCTTATTGCTTGGGGCCATAGTCAAAACTGAATTATAAAGATCCTCATTTTAATAACTATTTTATCAAGCATTGTTAGAGCTGGATTATGGTGTAGATGCTCATTTGATTACTTTCTATAGCTTTTTTTCTGTTGTCAATATGCCTAGTACAATTTCTTCAAAAGATGAGACTTGATAAAGTGATTAAACAAGGCCTCTCTAGTTGGCAATTCTTCAGCAAAACACTAAAATAATCAGAGGGAGAAAGTTTGTCACAGGCCTAGAGGACAGCAAGTGCAAAATCCCACATTATTAATGAGTCCATCATGTTCTATAAACAGAGAGATATGCAGTAGTGGAGTGATGGCAGAATAAATGTAGATGAGATCAGAATAAAAGGAGGGACCAGGCTCTTGGAGTCCTTGCTGGCCATGGGAAGGAGTCTAGATTCCATTATGAGTCTATAAGAAGATCTGAAATTTCTTCAAAGGATAATAACATAACATGATTCACACTTTTAAAAGATCCTCTGATACTTTGTAAAGGTGCCTGTACAGGGGTGAGTGTGGTACAGGGAGGAGTTTGCAGTGGTCTAAAGGAGAAACGGCAGAGACTGTCTGGACCTTATTCTTCCCTGCATCACAAGAAGACTGATTCCCTAATCTCCTTTACTATTAGGGGTGGCCATTGACTTATTTCCCAGTGAAATACAGATAAAAATGATGTTTCACTTCTGAGACAATATGGGGTGGAAGTATCATGTCTTCTTTTCCTTCTCTTTCCCTATCTGCTTTAAGTAGTGAATGCTGAAGAATTAAGGCACAGAAATAATCTTAGTCTCTGAAGAGCCCAGGGAGGAAAGCTTCTTGCCAATAATGAATATCTGTTTTGTTATACTCTAGGGTGAGGGGAAATCAGTGTTTACTGAATTAAGTCACTGAAATAAGAGGTTTGTTTGTTGCAGCAACTAGAATTCACCTAACTAGAAAAGGATGCTACAGAGAGGTTTGGGAGAAATGGTCAAATTTAGAATATACAGCATTTTGAGGGTAAGTGCTGTGGAAAGATTGCCAGAGACTGTACTAGGAAATGATACATTTTGGCTCCACTCTTCACAAAAGCCCTGAAAAAAGTTACAGTTCTGATTTTACAGGTGATAAAATGAGGCTCTGAGAAGTTAAATAACTCACACAAGGTCACTTGGTTAATAAATTGCAGAGCCAGGATTAAAATTCCAGGACTGCTTATCTCTCATGCTGCTCCACTGCTCAGTATGTTAAAGTAAAAGTTGCTAGTAAGGAGAAAATAAAATACAGAAACTAGAGATCCAGATATCTAGATGTTGTTATCATTATGGAAAAAGAGACAAGGCAAAAGGAGTGAACTTCTTCTCTATGCAACCCCTGGACGATGCACATGCATCTCTGACTGGGACTCTGCTGGGATTTAGGTGTGGATCATGCAACTACTTTATGCCACAGACTATGAACACCTCAGGGTCTGGGGCTTATTCATCTGGGTATCCTCAAACACAGGTGCAGCCCGTGAGTCTCACTCAACATGTGCTTGTGGAATGGTGCAAGTATGGGATAAATGGGTGTTCATTGCCAACATGCACAACGATGATGGAGTCTTCAAAGGGATCACACAAGGGTGGGACATTTTACAGAACACTGATCCCGCACACATGACCTCTCACCACAGTCTCAGTGTGGGGCAGCTTAGGCCTCCTTCAGTAACCACAGGTGTTGGGAGCCCAAAGCATGGGCCCTCCTGCTTTTTCTGGGGGATCACTTCCTGGAAGAGTGGGCAGGAGAATTCATCCTGACAATATTCTTATTCCTCTTACTAAAATCCTTATAAGTTTCAGGCTTCCCTGAACTATACTCAGTTCCTCCATGGGGGTCCTTAAGGCTGATCCCTTTTTTTCTCTTTATGGCTTCTTACCTTGCAGGTGTCCTTCTTGTTGAAGAGAAGCAGGAGTATGCCAGACTGCCCATGCCAAACTGAATGATAGGCATGCCAAGCACTCAAGAAGGCTACTGAGATTTATGACCACCTCTCCTTGTTTGCATTTATATTGCATGGTTCCTGAAGGAGAGACCCTTTCTTTTGAGACATGCACGTTGCTGGAGCAGAAAATAGAGGTGAAGAAGGGTCTGAAAGAGACACTGGGACATAGATAGCTGCAAAAGTGTTGGGTTGGGAATAAACCACTTGGTCTAGAAAACAATCACCTTACCAGTCAATGGAGAGTTTGATTCATCCTCTGGAGTTGAAGCTCATGAGCTCTGTTATTGTGAGTGGGGTGATAACATCCTCTGGTAAACTGTACTGTGTCCTAACAGTTAACTCCTCCCTCTCAACTAAGGTTACATTTCCCTACAGATGAAATATACACTGCCTCACCCCATTGATTTTAAGTTTGGCCCTGACACTTGCTTTGGGAAGGTCTCAGTATGGATGTGATATAAGTCATATTCGGACAAAGTGTGAAATTTCACTCTGCCTTCTTTCTTCATGCCCTCTAAACCACTGAGAATAGCATATCCCAGAGAGAGCTACTACTTCATTCTGGACATAGGGACCATTTCAGCTTAGCCCAACAGAGCCCAGCAAAAGTTCACTAACCCATAGTTCTAATACAATGCAAGAAACAGTGGTTGATGATTATAAGCCATTGTGTTCTTTGTTACCACAACAAAAGCTAACAAATACAACCCCCCCGTGTGCATAATGAAAACTTTCACAAACATTATTTTTTTGAGCTAATGCTTAAGCATGTGTGTGTTGGTACACGTGCATGTGTGTGCATGCATATGTGTGTGCATATTTGTGTGTGCAAAAGGAAGGGCGAGGACAGGCAAGCTTCGTTTTCCTCACCATCAAGTCCAGAGGCTGAGATGGGTAGTTTTAGAAGGTAAGTCCAGTATCACATAGAATTCCAAGCTAGATCTCAGCATTATAAACCTAAATTTCCCCCCTTATTTCAGTTTCCTTCCCGCACCAAGCCTGTCTCATCCTCCAAATACCCTGGGGATCCAGCTAACAAGCTAGATTTCTACCTCCCGTCCCCAGGCCAGAATCTGAGTCCCCTTCCCACTATGGGTGAGTCCTGGGCATCCATAGTCTTAAGAGATGATGAAAAGGACCAGGGATTTAGCTCAGAGGTTTTGCCGCCTGCTGTGTAAGCACAAAGACCTGAGTTCGATCCCTGCTACCAAAGAGAGAGAGAGAGAGAGAGAGAGAGAGAGAGAGAGAGAGAGAGAGAGGATGAAAAGCTCCAGAAAAGGCTTGTGCATCAGTCAAAATATTCATGTCAGCCTCACCTCTGTTCCTCATTAGCTGTGATCCTAAGGCAAGTCACTTAACCTTTTATCAAAAATTGCAAGAAGAATATTTGAACTCCCTTCTTTCAGAGCTCTTATAAGAACCAAATGAAGTAATTAATAGGCATGAATGTGCATTGCTTGTGGCAAAGTGCAGCAAAAAGGGGAGAAACTGTGATCTTGGGCCTTTAGAAGGCCGAGAAGCAATCACTGGTGACTCTGTCTTCAAGGTCATGCCCCAAGGTGACTCACTTTTCTGGTTTTAGGATCTACAGCTGCAGCCTCACCACCATCACCAAACAGCCCTGAGTGTTGGCCCGTCTCCCATGACAGCTTCCAGCTAATCAGGAAGCAAAAGTAAGCAGGATGAGTGCTATGTCATGGGGAATTATTTGGAAGGCAGAAAAAGATTCACAAAAGCCATCTTGAATAATAGGTCTGAAGGTGCCAGACCAGCTCAGCAGGTTACAAAACCATTAACTTAAAGGGCTAAAACAGTCTCATTTTTGTATTCCCTCACTAACCACTTCAGCATCTTCTTTGGATTTCAAGAACCCCTCAGTGAAGGAGTAGTGGGAGGTCATCTTACTGTTCCTAGGACTGGGAAAAAATGTAAGCATCATACAGTCCACAGCTGTAATTTTCCATGTGGGGAATCATAGACCTCAGTGAGATGAAGATCATCATCCAGCTAACAAATTCTTCCTATTTCTAGTCAAGTGGCCTGAGCACTCCATTCTGCTAATAAAGATACCCTAGTTTTGAATCTTACTTCAAAGGTATACATTTATAGTATGTATAAGAAGTGTGCGCACCACATGTATAAATACTGAATAATTTCTCTGGTGTGAGAAACTGAAAGTGTAAATAAGGACTAAAATATATAATAGGTAATGTGAAATCGGAAGAAAAGGGACAAAGGGGAAGGAAGTGGGAGGGCTAGGGGAAAGGATAGAAGGGAATGGGATTAATATGAGAAAATGGAAAAATAGGAAGAAAATCTTTGTAAATAGGGAGGAATGGAGGGGTTGAAGGGAGGGCTGGGCAAGGGTGAAAAATAAGAACTAAGAGAGACTATGTAAAGGTGCAAATTTCCAATGATGAATGTCATTATATTGTAGACCTAAAATGTACCAATAAAAGAATTTAATAAAGTGAAAAAAAAGAAGTGTGTGCGTGTGTGTGTACATCTGTGCCTGTGAGTGGGAATGTGTGCGGTGAACACGTGTCTTCTGTGTGATGACGTGTGAGCATGTGGGGTGTGTGAGCATGAATGTTATGGGGAAAGCATGGATGACAGAGGGTCTGAGGGAAGACTATGCTCAGGGTAGGGAGGTACACCCTTTCCAGAGGGGCCACATCTCCTCTGTGGATAGCACTAAAGTGTCACTGCCTGCCTCTTCTTTCTCAGTACCCTGTGTCCCCCATCAAAGCTTCTTCCATGCAATTATAACCTGAAGTAAAATCTCATTTTAATCCACGGTTTCATATTCCTTGACCTCTCCTGTTCTTTCCCACTTAAGTATTTTTCTAAAATAATACAGATTGCTGTGACGTTTGTCCTCTTCACTTTTTATTCTCTAGTGAACAGAAAAAGGTTGCAACCCCTGAAGGGAAAAACAAATACTTCAGGAACTACAAAATTCACGCTCAACAATCTGTACCCATGGGTCTGTTTGGAAAATGTGAAATTTTCACATATTTTCAAATTATTCTTTCTAATCTTACAAGAATAAAATGGAAATCTTGGCAGGACTCAGAAAATCAGTAACTTGGATATAGGAAAACTACTATGTACTCTGCTTAACACATGCTCTGGCATATTTGAGCTGTATTTTAAATTTTGGAAAGGCCAAAAGAGTTTGGCTTCTTTAAGAAAGGGGCTGTGAGAAGAAGTCTTTACAATACTGCTCACTGCAGGCTCTGAAGCTGAGTCTTTAGTGTGTCTAAAGGGTCTGTTCATCAGAAAAGACAGGGCAGAGGAGTGGAGGGAGCCAAGCAGGAGGCAGAGAGCTGAAACTTCCTGTGCCAGGCACTCAGTCCTCAGGTAACCACAACCTGATTGGAAGGGAACCAGACTGTGAGCTGCAGGAGCTTTTCATTTTCTTTGTGCTCTGACTGCAAAAGGAAAGGAAACAAAAAGTCAGTGGTCTCTTAAAGGGGCCCAGAGAGGACAAAGAAGCAGCGATGCCAAGCAAAAGCTGAGCCAGAGGGAACATGGGCCAGAGAGGCTCATGGACATCAGAAGCTGGAGGGAGTATTAAAAAGATTCTGGAAGGATGAGAGGGAAACCTGAGGCCAAGCAGCAATTAATGGAGACTCCTATTCAAAGGCACCAACTCATGCTATCCTGTTCTGTTTCCTTCCAAGTCCTGTGGAAACTTTAATGTGTTCACCTCCTATGGGGTAAAGTTAATTGATACACATCATTATTCTTTAAAAAGATTTCTTTTTATAGAAGAACCATGACTGACTGGGTCATGATATCACTGAGATATCAGCTACTTGCTCCTGGAGAGGAGACATCACAGCACCCATGTGGTCCCAAACCAAGCTTTCCTGTGTAATCTTTGGGAGTTGCCAACTCAACAGTATTGGCTTCTTAGGGAAGGGAAGATGAGGTGGAAATAAAACCAAGGGCAAGCCATGTAGAATTTCATTCCAAAACTATAAATTTAAATTATGAATAATTGAGAGTTGTATTTTGTTAGAAATAACTTTGAAACTATTGTTGAAGGGAATGCATTAATGGGGAGAAATGAATTACTTTAGTCATTGCAGGTGTGAACCACATATCCCTGCACTCTTACAGAAAGCTGAAAACTATGATCTTCTAAACAAAACACAAATGGTGCAGGTAGGGAAACTTCTAGCACCCCAGACCCTCTTGAGACCTCAGGCTCAAAATCCTAAAGACAGAGTACAAGACATTTCTTGGCTCCTTTTCCTATCAGCCTGATACTTTGACAAGCTCCCAAATAGCTGGGAAATCCCAGCTACATTATTTTTCTGTGATACTCTTCATTGTATAGGTTCTCAACTCATAAAATGCTTTGGCTAGTAATATAGAATGTTCTGCATTTCAAACCCACAGTGGAACCTGTCCTCTTCATCCTACTATCAGGGCAATCTTCCAGATGCCAGAACCTTTTGAAACCTTCTTTGTGTTTAGTAATTCTTAGAAGGGGTACTACACCCTTATTCCTACTCTATCAGTCACTGGTTGGATTAGGATATTCGTGACCAATGCTTTTATTTGCCTATATTCTAATTTAGGAAAAAATCATGTACAAAGTTAGTTACTTAGTTTCTTTTCTGTGTTCTTCCAATATTTTGTACAACTACTAGTGTATGACTCACTTTGTCACACTTACAAATGAATCTGACTTACAAATGTTCTCCCTGAACAGAACTCGTTCATAAGTTGAGGACTTACAATATTATGGAATTTATCAAAGGGCATTTTAATTATTGTTTAATTCATCTCTTTCTCCCTTACCCAGTTGAAAATCCCTTTGAAAACTCGGATTATGACCCATTTGTCTTTGCATACTCCTTAACAAAAGACCTGGATATAGAAATTGATGTTTGGTGTTGGCTAGCTGGCTGGCTGGCTGAATGGATGGATGGATGGACGGATGGGTGGGTGGAAACATGGATACATGGACATCATAAGAATGAAATGATCTGCTTTGTAAAACATACAGATGTGTTCTGCTTCCTATGAGAGGGAGCATATTAGAATCAAGATCCTACCACTTAGAATGGCTGCAGCTGTGGGATCAGCAGCCAGTAGCCTAGAAACGGTCTTCTTGGGACAGATTGTAGTTTTTTTGAGTTTTCCAGGATCCAGATCTCTGCCCAAATCTCTTTCACACAAGTACAGCCCAAGGAATTGGGAATCCTTGAAGACCATCTCATGGGGCTCCCCGCTTGCTCACAAGGCCTGTTGTGAGCCAGTGGGACTCCTCCTGCCTGATGACAACTTCACAGGCTCCCTGAGCCAACTGCCCTGTCTTTGTTCCTAGGACTGAGTGTGATGACATTTTCTAGCTTAGCCTTTTTCTCTCACTCCATATGCCTTTTTATTTCCCCTAGCCAAAATGTTTTCTATGTAAATGACTGAGAAATTCATTTATACCAAGGAGTAAATGATTTCCAGGGCTTGGTGTATTACTCCTCCTCAGAACCTTTACAATTTAAAGGGGACAAAAATTTGAGATAAAAGAATCACAAGCTGGGGCGTTTCAAGCAAAGCATACCCTTCATTCTTGCCAGCTGAATGTACAGCCTTGGCCAGGTGCACTGGCTCTCCTGCCTCTTCCCCTCCACAGTGCTGCTCTCTTCCTCCCACCCTCACTCACAGACCACCTTGGACCCTGATAATTGACTGTAGGGTTCATATGGATAACCATTTCACACTCTGGCCCCCTCCTCTCTGTGACCTCTAGAATCCAATGGCCATTTAGTCTTAAATTCACCAGCATGTTGTCATCGTGATTCATTTTATTCATAGGTCTCACACCCTCTCCAACTTTCTCCAGGAATGGATTGCAAATTTCACTAGCATCTCCAGTGAATTAACCCCATTTATTCTCTATTAATCCATCAACTAAGTCTCTTCTTCATTCCCTCCCTGTCAAACCTAGATCTCATGTTCATCATTACATAACATTCTGTTCCAAACCTTAAACTCCTGACATTCGGTCTTTTTATTGCATCCATCTGGAAAAGACAACTCTGAATGGACTGAACCTTCCTCTTGTTCTGAGGCAGAGCACAAGCTGTGGAGTTGTAGTGAGAATGTGCAACCACAGGGCACATCACTTTCACCATGTGTTCATAATAATTCTCAAATGGGCTCTCAACATTGCTCAGCAAACACGCCACTTTCTCTCATCAACTCTGCAATACATTTCAGTCCTAATCTGCCTTCCTTAAACCTCTGACTCTCCCACCTCTTTCCTCACTCTTGGCTTCCAACCATGCCTCCTACTTCACAGGGAACACTGAGTCCATTACACAGAACTCTTTTGCCCTCCTACCACCAAGTACACCAGCACACCCACCTTCCTCCTGTTCCCTGGCCTTCTCTCCCTCCCACCAACCAAGACTGGCTTGTACTCATGGCTTATGAGCCATCTTCTCCTTCTTTTCTCAGAAATGAACATTATACACAATCTAGTTTCCTCTTAAATGAATTTCTCCCGATGAGATTTAAGTATATGTCTTTTCCACTTAGAAATGTCCCTTACTAAAACTTAAAGACCCCCCCAGCTATTTTCCTTTAAACCAAATTCTCTGAAAAAGATTCTTCCTACTCCTGTTTACAATTCCTCATTCTTCTCACTACAGGCTGGCTTTAGTCCCTAGCACTTGCCTGAAATAGCTCTTGCTTGTGTCACCAAAGACCTCCACATCCCAAGTGTAGTGGACATGTTTCAGCCCTGCTCACTGCATAGGCCAGCTACACTCGTCCTGTTGGGCACACTTTACTTCCTGATACTCTCTCCTCTCCCTTTCTGTTAGTGAAACACCACTGCTCTATTCCTAGGTTTCTCACCCTCTTCTCTGTATCCTTGGCAAGTTTCTCCTTCTTTTATTGACTACTCAGTAATGGATTTTCTCCAAACTTGGTCTCACATGGACCCCACACTCTTAGCTCTCTTCTTCCTCAGAAAGTTCATCAGCCTCAGGGCTTCAAGTTCCACCTCTATACAGAGAAACTCTGAAAGAGTTTTAGAGAAACCCTGGGTCTCCAATTTTTTCACATCTTCATATTCTTTATTGAGACATACTATCAGGTCTCCTATGAAAAACCTGGTCAGAGACTCCACATCCATCACACTCAAGCCTTCATCCAGATGTCTTGAAATCAAAATATCTGGAAATTCAAAGTCTGTTCATCCCCAACTCCTATAACATGGGTCCTCCACCTCAGCCTCAGAGCACTGCCCTATTTCTCCAACATGACAGATGGTAGGGATGGACTGACTTTTACGTCCAGTAATCTCTGGTTAACAGCTGGACTCTTATTTCCATGTTATATGACTATAAAAGGTTGTATTATTTAATGAGGTTTTGTTATTTAACTTCTCAGAGCCTTGAGTTTCTCATCGATATGTGATGATAAAGTCTGAGAATTATATGAATTATATACTTTATTAAATAGTAGGCATAGAACAGCACCTGTCATATGGGATGCAAACCTAAAGGTGACTTCATTATTATTGTACTTTTGTTCAACCTTGAAGATTCCTTATTGCATTCTTCTCTTTATTGATTCTAAAACATTGTTATTATTCCCAAGGCCTTTTTGGGTGGACGTGGGTCTCTCTACATGCCTTGCTAAGATCAAGGCCATCCACTGTGTACTTCCCCTATGCTTCAGGAGTACCTCTATCAGCACCTATGCAGTTGTCCCTCCTGTGGGACCAGAGCAACTACCGTTTCCTCATAGGGCTGGCTAGTCACTGTTCAGTGCATCCTGGCGGCCATAGTGCAGGCACATCCCTATGTCAGTTACTCACTCTATCTTTCTTATTCACACTCTCCATTTTCTCTCTTTATTTCGGACATATCCTCAAATGTCTCCTACCCCTAAATAAAACATCTTCAAAAAAATCTTATTCCTTCCTCTTCACTAATAAGCTTCTAGAGCGGCATCTACACCAGTTTTACTTCTCATTCTTTTCTCAGTCCCTTGCCATACACTCCCTGTTCTCTCAAAGATTTCCCACCCCTTCCTCTACTCTAGTCCTTATGCCACAGAGAGCACAGCTGACTACTCCCTCCGTTTCAGCTGTCTCTTCCTAGGAGGTTCTGGTTCTTCTCATTTATATTTGATTTCTTCATCATGATTTCCTCCATTATGTACAGCTATACTGGGTCTGAATTTCTATCCATAGACTCAAGTATTCAAGGAATATTTTATTTCTTAATTTTCTATTAATAAACTTGATTTTAATTCTGAGTTCCCATTTTGCTGTATTGCTGAGATAGTCAACCTCAGTCATTCCCACTTATTTCTCTACCCTTCTGCACCCTGAGAGACTATGCTTTAGTCCAAAGGTAGGACACAGGGCTAGGGCATAGGGGAGGCCTTCTGGGAACAGGACATTGGTGCAGTCTGGATTACCACTGAGAGTCTCACTGACTCACCCTGTGGACTTCCATGGCCCTGCTCCTTCCTCACCAAGTTTTTACACGGGAAATTATGCAAGACTGGCAGCACAGGCTCCATAGGTTGCTCACTTGGAGGTCCTCCAATATTCAGAGTGCTGCCAGGGTAGGGAGAAGCAAACTGCTTCACACCAAGAGCCACATACCTTGCACAGGGAACCAACTCTCTTCCACCAGTGGAAAACCCACCTTATCTCTACTTTCCCCATCTTTAGACAGCTCTGGCCTCATAAACATTAGTGCCCTGTCTCCAGAGGCACATAAGGATGGGGTCTGTGACCTGCCTGGATCAAGGAGGGAAAACACAGAGGAAAAATGAATCAGCAATGAATTAGAAAAAATGAAGCGAGAAAATATCTTGCCACCCTGAACTCAAGAGACTGTCTGTTGGCAGTTGGGGGAGGGCATAGTGTTGTAATATTTTATTTTTTTGAATAAATTATTTTATTGGTACACTTTAGGTATACAACATGTTTACATTTATCATTGGGTGCTTGTACGTGTACATGATGTATGTTGGTTCTTAATTTTTCCCCATTACTTGTGTGCCCTTCCCTATTTACATAGACTTTGTTTCCATTTTTTCCTTTTCTCACAATTTTTCCTTTCCCTTCTTTCTTTTCCCCTTCTCCTCCCTCTTCTCCTACCCCTTTGGACCTTTTCTTCCTATTTCAAATTATCAATTATTCATTGTAATCATTTTACTTATTTACACTTTCAGTTTCTCACGCTAGAGAAACTATTCGGTATTTACACGTGTGTCCTATTTATTTCACTTAAGAGTATGGCCTCAATATGCATCCATTTAGCTATAAATGTCTCTAGTTTCTTGTTCTTTGTGGCTGAGTAGTACTCCATTTTATAAAAAAAAAAAACATATCTTCTTTATCCAGTTTCCCGTTGAGGAGCTCTTGGGCTGTTTCCAAGTTTTAGCTATCACAAACTGTGCTGCTATAAACATGGGTGCACATATATCGCTGCGGTAAGATTCTTTTAATTCTTTGGGGAAGATACCCAGCAGGGGAATAACTGGGTCAAATGGGACCTCTAACCCTAGTTCTTTGAGGTATCTTCATACTGATTTCCACAGTGGTTGCACCAGTCTGCACTCCCACCAGCAGTGGAGAAGGGTTCCTTTCTTCCCACATCCCTGCCAGCATTTGTTATTGGTTGATTTCTTGATAGCAGCCATTCTTTATGGGATGAGGTGGAATCTCAGCATTGTTTTTATCTGCATCTCTTGAATGACCAGTGATGTTGAACATTTTTTCATATACTTATTTGCTGCTTTTACTTCTTTGTCTGAGAAATGTCTGTTCATTTCAGATGCCCATTTTTGAATGGGATCTTTGAATTGGGGGGGTCTGATTTTTTTCCATTCATTATATATTCTAGATAGTAGTGCTTTGTCTGAGGTACGGCTGTTAAAAAATTTTTCCCTCATTTTCGGTTGTCTCTTACCTCTGATGGTGGTTTCTCTTGCAGTGCAGAAGCTTTTTAATAAGATGAGATCCCAGTTGTTGATTCTTTGTGCTAGTTCCCGTGCTACTGAGGTTTTGTTCATAAAGTCTTTTCCTATGCCAATGTCTTCAAGAGTTCTAGCCAAGTTATCTTCCAGCAAGTTTAGCATTTCTGCATTAATATTTAGATATTTAATCCACCTTGATCTTAATTTAGTGCATGGTGATAGATATAGGTCTTGTTTTAATCTTTGGCATGTTGAAATCAAGTTTTTCCAACACCATTTATTAAATAGACTATCTTTCCTCCAATGAGGGTAGTTGTAGTTGGCCCCTTTGTCAAAGATGAGGGGGCTGAGTATGTCTGGAGTGATTTCTGCATCTTCTAATCTATTCCACTGATCCTTGTGTTTGTTTCTTTGCCAGTACCATGATGTTTTTATCACAGTAGCTTTGTAGTATAGTTTCAAGTTGGGGATTGTGATATCCCCTGCCATGTCTCTGTTGCCTAGAATTGCTTTTGCTATTCTAGGTCTCTTCTGGTTCCAAATGAATTTTTGGATTGTTTTCTCTAGTTCTGTGAAATATATTGTTGGAATTTCAATCAGCATTGCATTAAATCTATATACCAGTTTTGGAAGTATGGCCAATTTCACTATATGGGTTCTTTCTACCCAGAAAAAAAGGGATGTCTTTCCATTTTCTTATATCCTCTTCAATCTCTTTTTTCAGAGTGCTGTAGTTTTCTTTATAGAAGTCTTTTGCTTCCTTTCTTAGATTGATTCCTACATATTTCATTTTTTTGGATGTTATTGTAAAAGGCATTGTTTCCCAAATTTCTCTCTCAGTGAGTTTGTTATTTGTGTACAAGAAGGCTTTTGTTTTTTGTGTTGACCTTGTATGCAGCTACCCTACTGAATCTGTCAATTAAGTCTAGAAGTCTCTTGGCAGAGTTTTTGTGTCTTCTATGTAAAGTATCATATCATCAGCAAATAATGACTGTTTAACTTCTTCCTTTCCTATCTTTATTCCTTTTATTTCTTTCCCTTGTCTAATTGCTGTGGCTACTGTTTCCAAAACTATATATATATATATATATATATTTTTTTTTTTTTTTTTTTTAATTTTGGTACCGAGGATCGAACTCTGGTCCTTGCGCTTGCAAGCAGGTGGCAAAACCACTGAGCTAAATCCCCGGCCCCCAAAACTATATTGAACAGGAGTGGTGATAGTGGGCATCCTTGTCATATTCCTGATTTTAGCATGAAAGTTTTCAGTTTTTGACCATTTAGTATGATGTTGGCTGTTGGTTTTTCATAGATAGCCTTAATCAGGTTGAGATAAAGACCTTCTATTCCAATTTTCTCTAGGGGTTTATCATGAATGGGTGTTGGATTTTGTTGAATGCTTTGTCTGCATCTATTGAGATGATCATAAGTTTTTGTCCTTGGCTCTGTTAATATAGTGTACTACATTTATTGATTTATGTATGCTGAACCATCCTTGAATCCCTGGGATAAATCGGACTTGGTCAGGATGTATGATCTTCTTGATAACACTCGGTATTCTGTTTGCCAGTATCTTGTTGAGGATTTTTGCATCTGTGTTCATTAGGGAGATTGGCCTGTAGTTTTCTTCTTGGGTTGGGTCTTTCCCTGGTATTGGAGTCAAAGTAACACTTGCTTCCAGGAATGAATTTGGAAGTATTGCTTCCTGTTCAATTTCCTTGATGAGTTTAAAGAGGAATGGCAATATTTCTTCTTTGAATGTCTTGTAGAATTCAGCAGTGAAGCCATCAGGACTTGGGCTTTTCTTTGTTGGTAAATTTTTAATTATGTTTTCAATTTCATTCAGTGCAATTGGCCTGTTTAGAATTTCTATATCTTCTTCATTTAACTTTGTCAATTCGTATGTGTCTAGGAATCTGTCATTTCTTTTGTGTTTTCCATTTTAATACAGTACAGGTTGTCAAAGTAGGTGTTGATGATCCTCTGGATTTTTGCTGGATCTGTTGTGACTTCACCTTTTTTGTTCTTAATTGCATGGATTTGAGCCTTTTCTTTCCTTTTTTTGATAAAGTTGGCTAAATATTTATTGATTTTATTTATTCTTTCAAAAAAATCAACTCTTTGATTCATTAATTTTTTGTATCATTCTCTCAGTCTCCACTGCATTGATTTCTGCTCAGATCTTTATAATTTCCTCCCTTCTGTGAGCTTTGGGTTTATCGTGCTCTTCTTTTTCTAGGAGTTTGAGGTTCTGCATTAGGTTGTTCATTTGAGCTCTGTTTTCATAATATAGGCACTTACTGCTATGAATTTCCCTTGTATAACTGCTTTCATTGTGTCCCATAAATTCCTGTATGTTGTACGAGCATTATCATTTACTTGTAGAAACTGTCTAATTTCTTCTTTAATTTCTTCTGTGGCCGATTGGTTGTTCAGGAGAGTGTTATTCAATTTCCATGTGTTTGTGGGAGTTTGGGGGTTTCTTATGCTATTGATCTCCAATTTTATTGCACTATGGTCTGATGATATACAGGGGGTATCTTCAATTCTTTTACATTTAAATAAACATGTCGTATGAGCTAGCATGTGGTCTATTTTGGAAAATGACCAGTGTGCAGCTGAAAAGAATGTGTGTTCTGATTTTGTGGGGTGGAACACTTTGTAAACATCTATTAAGTCCATTTGTTCAATAGCTTGGATCAATAGCTAGAATTTCATTGTTGACTTTTTGTCTAGATGATCTGTCTATTTGTGATTGTGGGTATTGAGGTCCCCCACTACAATTGTGTTAGTGCTTATTTGGTTTTTCATGTCCATTAATATTTGTTTTGTATCATTGGGGGCATTCGTATTTGGTGCATATATATTTATGACTGTCATCTCTTCCTCTTGGATTGTTCCCTTCACAAGGATGTAGTGACCATCTTTATCTCTCTTAATTAGTTTTGGTTTGAAATCTACATTGTCTGCAAAAAAGATAGCTACCCCTGCTTTTTTCCGGGGTCCTGTAGTATAGAGAACTGTTTTCCATCCTTTTACTTTCAGTCTATGAGTTTCTTTTTGAACTAGGTGCATTTCTTATATATAGTATATTGTTAGATTTTGCTTCTTAATCCATTCTGCCAGTCTATTTCTTTTGATTGGTGAATTGAGGCCATTAACATTGATGGTTATAATTGATAGATATTGACTAATTCTTGGCATGATATTTTGCTGTTGTTGCCTCTTTTATTTCTTAATTTTCCCCCCTTTCCCTTTAGTTTCTTACCTTGCCTGTTGGCTTCCCTCTGTTGGGCCTCAATGAGTTGTGACCTTCATTGTCTTTTTCTAGGATATTGCTTAATATTGTTTGGAGTGCTGGTTTGGTGTTCATGAAATTTTCAGGTGTTCTTTGTCATGGAAGTATCTAATTTCCCCACTGATTTTGAAAGATAATTTTGCAGGATACAACAGTGTAGGTTTGAAGTTATTTTCTTTTAGGCCTTAAAATACTTCACTCCAGGTACTCCTTGATTTGAAGGTTTGTGTTGAGAAGTCTGCCATGATTCTGATGGACCTCCTTTGTAGGTGATTTCTTTCTTTTCTCTAACTGCTTGTAGGATTTTGTTCTTTTTGGGGTTTCTGGGATCTTGACTATTATATGTCTAGGTGTAGACTTTTTTTGACCATGGCTAGTTGGAGTTCTATATGCCTCACTTATCCAAATGTCCAATTCTCTACTTCCGTCTGGGAAGTTTTCTGCTATTACTTCTGTGAACAGTTTTTTAATGTCAATTGTATTTTGTCCTATTTTTTTGTGGACTCCTGTCAGTCTTTGTTATTCTTCTTTGCACCATCCAGCAGCTGCTGGATTGATTTCTCGTGGTCCTTTACTATTTTTAAGAAATCTCTGTTTTTGTGGTCACTAACTGCTATCTTGTCTTCTATAACTGATACTCTATCTTCACATTCCCTTAATCTACTGTGAATGCTTTCAATGGAGTTTTTAATCTCCTGGATATATGTTTGAATCTGTTTCCTGGATTCCATTTCTTTCTTATCTTAGGTGATCATGGTTTCCATTTCCTTCTTATGCTGGGCATTCATGGCTTCCAGCATGGTTCTGAGCTCATCTATTGTTTGTCTGTTTCTGTTCTAGAGCCTCTAATCATGTCTTTCACTCTGCTCACCATCTCTGTAGTTATCTGGGAAATTATTTCTATTTTGAATTTTTCTAGAGCCTCATTCATCTGTTTTGTTACTTCCTGTGCTATCAGTTCGGGGTGTCCAGATGGTTGATTATCATATTTTTCCACCTCGTTTCGCCCAGGATTTGTCTTTTGTGGGTGGAAGCCTGAGTTTGTGGCTTGCTTAAATGCCTTCTCATTTTTGTTTTTTGGTACTGTCCTTGGTTTAATTCCTGGTTTGATACTTTGAAATTGCTTATTGTAAGTATTTTTGTTGCTTGTGTTTGGAACCCTTATGGAACGATTGCTTTTCAGAGGTGTCTTCCAGATATGGCTGGTCTTCAGGTTTTGAGTCTCTAATGACTTTGAGGCTATCTCATTTTCATTGTACCAGGAAGGCAATCACCACATCTTAACCCAAATGATACAATCAGCAACACCATAGCATCAAGCACAGCTTAGAAAATGACAATTTGTGAAAGTCATTAATCTGTCATCTTTAACTGTGTGAATTAAGTCAAAATCGAAGACCAATCCAACATATGTTTATAGTGAATAAACTCTTCAATATAGCAACTTTATCCTTCAGGAAGGGGAGTTAGAAGGGGTTGGGGGGAGGGACAGATAGGTAGGAGGATCAGAAAAGTTTAGCAGTGAGGCCAGAAGACACAGGAAGATCAATCAAACTCTAAGAAACTGTTGAAGGCAAGAGGAAAAAGCAGAATGAAAGAACAAAGACGTAAACAGAACCACCTAACAGCAATACAGAGGCTAGATACTGTATTTACTTTCCTTTAAAACTAATGACAATTGAGAGAAGGAAAAAGAGAAGAAAAGAAAAATAAAGGAGAAATCTGAATTAGGTCCAGAAAGGAACAAAAAGGGAGATGAAGAACAATGTGGGACAAGTGAACAAGTGAGAGAGAGAAAGAAAAGTGAAAAGAAAGAAAAAAAAAGAAGAGAAAAGTAAAAATTTGAAGAGTAGAAAAAATAAAAATTAAGAATTAAAAATAAGAGAGAAAATAATTTGTTTTGCAAATAATAAAAAATAAGAATGAAGGCCCTCCTTCAGGTTGTGTCTATGCTGTCACAATAGACAACGTGGGCAACCATATGCAGATATAAGTCAATGAGTCTCAGCAAACCATTGGCAGAGCTGTGAGATTTGGGCAGATTTCTGGGTGCTAGTCTCAAGTTGAGCTCCCTGTCTTCCTCCAAGTTTCTACTGCAAGTTCCAGTTGTCCTTCCCCTGAAGATAGTCCAGGTTTCCGATGGGAGTTGATGATCCCTTCAACTTACCAAGTATGGTGATCTGGTGTCCTTTTATTGCAGAGATTCTCTTCACTTGTCCACTGGGCCTCAGTTTTCAAGGAGCCTGAGAGAGGCCCTCTTTTTGTTGCTACTTCTGCTCTATCTTGTGGAGCTCAGCACGGTGGCATTTATGACACCCTGTGCCTCTGTAGGGTGGAACCAGGTAGCAGCAGAGCCAGGAGGCCGCGGGGGAGGGGGGCAGGACCCTTCAGGAGCCCATCCTCACATTGTGCAGAGCACGGGGATGGAGCAGGGGCTCCGAGCCACCCCGGGGTCCTCACCCTGCGCCTTCTGGTCACAGTGTTTATTTATTTTTTTTAGCATAGGGATTATGTTATATTTTCTTTGATTGCTGCTGCATTTCTAAGTCTCAATATGAATAACAAAATTTAAAATCTCCAATAAAAATTTATTTTCCTGGAAAAATAGGATCAAAATCTTTGTAAATAGGGAGGAATGGAGGGGTTGAAGGGAGGGCTGGGCAAGGGTGAAAAATAAGAACTAAGAGAGACTATGTAAAGGTGCAAATTTCCAATGATGAATGTCATTATATTGTAGACCTAAAATGTACCAATGATTAGAATGAATAATCGATAATGCAAAATAGGAAGAAAAGGTCCAAAGGGGTAGGGGTAGTGTGAGGGGCAGGGGAAAGGAACAAAGGGAAAGGAAAAATGCTGAGAAATGGAAAAAATGGAAATAAAGTCTTTGTAAATAGGGAAGGGTGGAGGGGGTGAAGGGAGGGCTAGGTATGGGGGAAAAATAAGAACCAAGATGCATCATGTAAAGGTACAATTCCCAATGAGAAATGTAATTGTGTTTTATACCTACAATGTACCAATAAAAGAATTTAATAAAAAATAAAAATTAAAATTAAAAAAAATTATTTTCCAAATAGGCGTTTTCCAATTTATGTCCCTATGCAATCTTCCTTGATGATTCACTTGTTTTTATGGTCTTCCTTTCCTCACAGCACAAGGATTCTGTAATTTATCTTGCTTTCTCCAAACCACTTCCTACATGTTGGAATGTCATATCCAAGTGATCCAGGATGCCTGCTTTTGCATATCTGACAGGCAGTGGAGCTCAGCCCTCCACCCCTGACACAGAGTCCCCTGCACCCATCCAATCCATTATCAAGCCCAATTAATGTGACCTTAAACTTCTCCAATCAATCTCCTTCACCTCACCTCTTTTTCCACTCCCTTATCCAAGCATCTCACCTCTCATTTAGAAAAAATTAACATTTCCAGAATATTTTCCTGTATACTCCCAATCTGTGCTACACACAGCTTTTTAAATTAGGCTTCTAACCTCCCACATTACATGAGGTTACCCATTGGCAATAGCCCTCCAATGGCTTCCCGTTAGTGAATGGTCCAGACTCTGTAGCTTGGCCTATAAGCCCTGATAACATGTGAATTCTGTTTCTACCTTGCTTGTCCTTAAATTCATTCCTCACACTTGAGCTTTGCTCCCTTCTTTCTTTTGCTGCCCCTCTGTAATATTTAATTGTGGTGTCAACTTGAACAAGAAATGCCTAGCAAATTTGTCTAGCACAGTTCTGAGTATGTGGGGGTGACTGACTTACTGAAGATGGGAGACCCCCCCCCCCGCCCAGGATGTGGGTAGCACCCAACCAATAGGCTTGTAGCCCAGATGGAATAAAAAGGAAAAGAAGAAATTCTTGCTTCTGTTTCTTTGAAGGAGCTCTAGTCTTTGCTATTGCCTTTGAACATTCATCTTCTGGCTTCGAGAGCAGACTCCTCAGTCTTGCAGTGCAGACCCTTCAGCTTCCGGATACAGACTCACACAGTGAGCTCTAGGCCTCCCACTTTTGACTGGATTCTCTGGCTCTCTCATGTGCAGACAGCCCTTTTGCATTTTTTCCACACCTGACTCTGCAGGTGACCACTGTTTGTCTACCTTGTAAATCCTCTAACTATCTATCTATCAACTTTCTCTCATGTATGTGTGTGTGTGTGTATATATATATATATGTATATATATATATATCCTGTTCCTCTAGCAAACCCTAATTGATACACCCTTGTCTAAATATCTGACCCCCCAAAAAGCTCTTCCCACCCTCACCTGCTGCTTCTCTAATACCCCATTTTCACCCAGTAATACTTTGAGCCAACCATGGCAGGCCCTTGATTAGCACTCTCTAATACTTCTTATTCCTCAAAGAATGAGGTACCAAGACTGAACATGACCCAAAAGATCCTACAGGGTCTACCCTTGCAGCTTGGGCTCTCCAATGTGCTAAGTTCCCCATGTCAAGACCTTGGCTCATGCTACTTCTGTGTGGGAAATTGTTTCCCCTCACCTTCATCTGGGTATTGCCTACTGATCCAGGGTTTAGGTGCAATGCTATGTCCCACAGAACAAAGCTACTGACTTCTTACCTCAATCTTGGACCTTCATCTTCCCAAAGTTCTTATTATAATTTGTGATGATGCTTTTATTTTCATGATCATTTGTCAATGTCTGTCTCCTTCACTCAGTGAAGGTAGAGAACTCTATACATCTCACCCCTGCCCTATTTTCCTGGGAGCTAGTTCAATACTAGGTAGACAATACTAGGTACACAACTAGTACTCAATATATGTTGCTTGAATGAAAAAGTAAACGAGGACTGTCTAGAATGAACAGCACCTTCTTTCCCCTCCTTTCCCTTACCCAACTCACACCCTCTGTTGCACTTCGCTCAATCATTGCAATTCAAAACCACCTCATGCCTCAGACTTAAAGTTTTAACATTACCTTTGACTCCTTGCACCCTCTCAGTCATTCTACATGCCTTGTTAAGAAGATCAAGGCCAGGGCCGGGGATTTAGCTCAGTGGCACCATGCCTGCCTTGCAAGCACAAGGTCCTGAGTTCGATCCTGGCACACACACAAAAAAAGAAGATGAAAACCATCCACTGTAGTAGTAAAAATGTATCATCTTCCTCTAAATTGGTGGAACACCTGTCTGCTCTTTTCCATTCCCAGTACCAGGCCCGGGTCAACGTTCATTCACACTATTAAAATTGTCTCCTCAATGCCTCTTTCCACGCTGACTCCAATCTGTTCTCATAATCAACAGAATTATATCCCTGAAATTTAGATGGACCTTTTTCTCCAAATAGCTTACCCATCTCACACAAATAAAATCTGAATGAAGCATTATGCAGCAATTAAAAACAAGTTAGATTTAAACATAGCAACACGAGTAAGTTTTAACAACATATTGTTTACTGAGAAGAGTAAGAAATGGGATGAGATTATATAACACAATACCATTTACATACATTTGCCAAAACAGTAAACATTTTGTAAAAACACAGACCAGCAAAAAGATCCACATCAAATGCAATAATACAGTTGCCTATGGGGAGAAGGGAACGGGAAAGTGGTGAAGGGATAAAAGGGAAAAAATAAATAAAGAAGAGAAATGTCTGGCATGCACTAGTGATGATAAATGGGCCATGAGTTGAGGAGGAGGACAGATTCCATCTATGACAGCAAGATCCACAGAGAACTAAGAAAAATAAAATAACTTATACAAGTAAGATTCAATTCATTTTTGCATCTCTTTTCAGAGTGTTTATGACATTTCTTTGCACATCATTGGGAGATCAATAGATGTGCAAACAGTACATTCATTTGAATCAGGCAAGCTCCACAATCTGCCTCATCACTGAGAAAATAAATCAGCCATGTCCTCATCTTACCCTACCAGAAATAAGCTTTAAGGTACTGGCGTCTCTACCTAATCATTTCTTGTGAATCATCACTTTGTTCAAGCACAATAATTCTTTTAACAATTTGAGCTCACAACACTGCTTTCAAAAAAATCTGATAAACAACTTTGAGGTTTTACCATAGATTTAAAGTACATTAAAGGCAGTACCCTAATTGTAGCAAGTATAATTACCTATATTGTATAGCCACATTTTTCAAAAGTACAAGAAATTATATTGTTATCTTTTATGGGAAACCATGCCTAAGCTCCCACCTGCCCCAAATTATGGAATCAAAAATGAAAGTGCAATCTCAGAAGCCATGAGGTCACTTAGAGATCAGCTTTGCTGAGGCAAAGCAGGTTTCAAGGAGAAGTAATAAATATTGTAGGCTGACTGGTCTAGTAATCTCCACTTGTTTTCTTCCAGCCTGCACAGTTGAAAAGGATAAATAGTTGATAGTGAATTCCTGATTCCATCTGGGTTTTCAAGACACTGAGAACAATTGCTTGCCTTGGGATGAACATGAAATGTTTTCACAAGGTTTTATTTAAAATCTACTGACAAAATTGATCTTAGTAGGGAACCCAAGTCTCACAGCCCTTGAATCTGGCTAATGAAAGTGTTAATGGCTCCATTAGACACTGTAAAATAAATACTCATAAAAGTGCACAGCACACCATTATATGGCCCCATAAAATCCACAAGGTAATTATTGAGTTATGAGCTCCCTGCCCACATCCTCAGAGTGCCAAGGTTAGCACAAGTGGAGGTGACAGAGAAGCCTGGCAAAGAGGAGGGTACTGACCAGGATCTGGCACTTACCTCTCCCCTAGCCCTTAGCTTCCTTGACTGTGAAATGAACATTTGATCACCAGTCCAAAACCCCCTGCTACTCTTCACTTCTCTGTGCTTTACATCAGAGGAGAGGTTGGTATGCAAAATGCAGGCATAGGCTTGATCACCATTTCATTTCTCAGGGCCAAGGTGTCCTCAACTATTTCAATTAACCAAAAGCCCTTCTAGGCACACTTGAGGTCAACAGTTATTCAAATTCATGGTGAGCCATGCATGGTGCTAAACCACTTGTACTTTATCATTTAATCCTTACACTTTACCTATGAACTGTACTTATCATTACTCCCATTTTATAAGTGAAGAAATTGATTCCAGAGCCTGTACACTTAACTACTGGAACATTCTGGTTCATAAAAGGCAGAGTGCTCAGTGCTGGGCACACAGCAAGTGTTAGCTTCAAAGCCTATGTCATTATCATATATCACCAGCATTGCTTCACAAGAAAAAAAACCCAAATACTTCATAATTTTATAGCCACAAGACAAGTAAGTGTATCAACACCCACCATTTAAAGGAGGAGAGGTTTAACTTGGCTCACAATTTCATGAGTACAGTTCATAGTCAGCTGGCTCCAAGGTAGAAACATTATGGTGGAAGGGCATGGTGGAACAAAGGTGCTCAGTTCATGGTGGCCAAGAAGCAGAGCAGGGGAACAGTGCCAGTGACGAAAGGCTAGAGATCAGATATAGATTCAAGGTACTTATGATCCATCCAGATACACCCATAAGTGTGCTTTACTACTCCCCTTCCTGGCTCCCAAGCCAGTCAAGTTGACACAATTAAGCTAAACCACCAGAGTGAGTGTGGAAAACTGGGACCCAAGGCATCAGTTGTGGCTCAGTGCTGAGCACTATATTTGGTACACCTGTTCCCAACACTCTTCACCTGCTCTGTTCCCTCTTAGACAACCTGCTACTCCTGGGAATCTCTGAAAATGTGACAGTACAATTCCTGGAATGGTGCCCCATTCAGGCATTTTTCTCACCAGCATAGAACTTTTCATAACCAAAACTTCAAGAATACTCTTACACTGCTTTTTTGCTATGCTGGTTACAAAACATTTGAATAGATTAATGCCTCCCAACAATAAAAACATTAAAATGATGTTAAAGAAGATAGGCCAGTTATTCTGTAGAATGAAGCTCAGCTTGCTTTATCTGATGTTTCTCCATGAGTGTCTTTGCAGGAGCGGCAAGAAGTGATGGTGAGTTCAACTCAGCGCACCCTATCAAGAGGTACCTGGTGTTGATTTGCGCCATTACTCAGAATGTTAAGTTTGATCACTGGGTGTCTTCCAGGTCTCCTCCCTGTAAAATTTCTCTTTCCACTATAGAATTGAGGGGATGTATTTTTTTATTTTTTATTTTTGGTACCAGGGATCGAACTCGGGCCCTTGCAGTTGCAGGGGTTGCAGAGGAACCAAGAGGGCATATATTTTGAAACAGTGGAAGTCTTATTTTCCCATTCTTTCAGCCACTGATTTAGCATTCATGGATGAATCTGAATCAGTGTTACTATATTAGGATAGATGGCTAGATAGATGGGAGACAGACAGAGACATAGAATGGTAAAGCAAGTATGGTAACATGTTTATATCTCGGGGATGTTAACATTTTGGGAATCTTGGTGAAGAGTATATAAGAATTATTTGTACTGATTTTGCAATATTTTATAAGTGTGAAATTGTTTCAAGAGAATGTTTTTAAAGGATATCGAGTAATAGTTCAATAAATTGACAAAAGGGCTAAAGAACCACACTTAGGACTGTCCACCTAACAGCAATGATCAAAATGTGCTCAAAATTGTACTCTCAAGCAGATGCTGAGACTCACTGATGTGCCCAATCCCTAGATGCTGCCAACACCCTCCCTCCCCAGCAGTGGGAGCTGGACAAAGCCATCACCACTGCAGCAGCCAGAGCAGCTTTCCTAGTACCTGGCATCAAAAGGAGTGGATGAGTGAGCTGTGAAGCCTGTGTAATGCGCCCACCAGGCTGCAAGACAGCTGGGAAAGGGACTACCTGCCCCTTTCAGCTTCTCCCACCTGGGCTCATGGGATGAGAAAGTCTTCGATATAAGTAAGAGGATTCAATTTACCAGTGAGTCAAAAATTTTAAAAGTCCAGCATATGCCAAAAAACATCTGTGCAATTTAACCTTGTATAAACCTTCTCTGTTGCTTGACAATCAACCTGTTTATTCTTCTATCACATTTAACACAGTTGTTAATTCTAATTGTTTTTCACTTTCTACAAATCATCCTCAATCTCACCCTGACCCTTCATTCTGGGTCATGTCCTCACTCACTTTACAAAGACTAGAAGCTCCTCTCCTTTCCCCAGAAGGCTTCAGACTTCTCTGATGGGCTTCTGGTTAGTTGTGGGTTCAAATCCTGACTCCACTGCTTGCTGACTGGGGGCATAGAGCAAAGTGTTTATTTTCTCTGAGTCTCAGTTTCCTCCTCTATAAAATGTGGCTGGTGATATGGATCTGGCTGGGAGCTTTCTGGAAGTAGATCGATACATGTAAACTGCAGTGCCTGCCTGTGGAACAGCAGGGACCTTGATAACATGACATTCTTTCCCTAATCCAGCCCCTCACAGTGGAATATTGCCAAAAGGGACTGAAGGACCTCATTCTTCAGCTGATGAGGACATGTGGGGTTTGTCTTTGATGGAAGAGAGCTGCCTCATCCAGTCGTGACTCTCCTGGGGCAGCCTGCATCCAGTTGTCCACCAATGCAAAGGTATAATGGCCCATCTCTCTTGACTCCCTTGACTCAGGGCCACCCTGAAGCACCATCCCAACCCCAGAGCACCTGGACAGAGGAAGGGTACAGGACTGGCTGAGGATCTTGTTATGATGGCATCACAATCCAACTCCTCTGCCTGCTCTCGATTCCTTTTCTTTCCTTGTGGCAGCATGCATGCCAGTCTCTGCTGAGACTTTATTTCCTGAGCAACTAAGCCCAGCACAACCCTTTATTCTCTCTTGTCTTCAAGTCTAGCTTCTTACCCACATATCCCAAGTCACCTGGTACTGCTTGCTACTAGCTCAAAACAAACTCTCCTACCATATTGGCTGCTACCACATTGGTCTTCAACTACAAGTGAGTGTTTGTCTTTCCATCCCATGTCTAATCTTGTTATGGGAACGTCTCTCACCTTCAGATCCATCTCAAATGGTGTTTTGTCTAGGAAGATTTTTTGCTTTCTCCCATGGAAAGTATCCATTCTTTCTTTGGGGCTTTTGTCTCCCTCTTCTGACCTGGCACCATGTGCATCTCCTGAGTTGATGTGCCAGTCAGGAGCCACACTGACAACAGACCTGTTCTTTGCCTTCCACTCCTCTGCTTTGTAGCTCAGTGGCCTGACTCTGGTGACAACAGCCAGTGGGAGGCATGAATGAGAACTCCAAAGGCAAGAAGAGGGGAGAACTCAGGGTTTCTTCTCCTTCTCTCTGCTCCAGTAAGGGAAAGCCTGGCCAGGGTTGTGCCCACCTGGCTCCATCCTCAGAAGAAAGTCCCAGATCTGGGCTCTGGTCACTCTTTCTTTCTGTTTTTTCATTTGATTACTTTTATTCTCTCCAGTTTTTTTTTAAATTATTCATTAATTTTATTGGTACATTCTAGGTATACAATATAATGACATTCATCACTGGGAATTTGTACCTTTACACGATATATGTTGGTTCTTATTTTTTCCCCCTTCCCCTGCCCTCCCTTCAATCCTTCCATCCCTCCCTTTTTATAAAGACTTTGTTTCTGTTTTTTCCTTTTCTCATATTTATTCCATTCCCTTCTTTCCTTTCCCCTCCCCCTCCCCCTTTGGACCTTTTCTTCCTATTTCACATTATGTATTATATACTTTGATCCTTATTTACACTTTCAGTTTCTCACACCAGAGAAACTGTTTGGTATTTACACCTGTGTCATATTTATTTCACTTAAGAGTATGGCCTCAATATGTATCCATTTAGCTATAAATGTCTCTAATTTCTCATTCTTTACAGCTGAGTAGTACTCTATTTTATAAAAGAACACTCTTTATCCAGTTTCCAGCTGATGGGCAATTGGGCTGTTTCCAAGTTTTAGCTATTACAAACTAACTGGTCACTCTGTCTTATCTCCATTTGCCTGACCATTCTTGGAGGATGGTGGTTTCTCCTGTTAACCTCTGCAGTCAGTTCTCAAAATCTTACCATAACTATTCTCCTGTAGGAAACTCTTCCTATTAAACTATCTGGTCTGGGTTCTGTTTTCTTGACTAGTGAAGATGGATATTTCTGTATTCATCTGATCCATTCTCACGAAACAAGTAAGATTTCCAAGGCAAGAAGTGAGTCATGGCAAAATAAAAAGTGAATCTTGTCCTTGATAACAAGCTAATGGGTGAGCACAAAGACCAGATGTGATTCTTTAAAACAAAGACACCCACAATAAACTGAGGTTATCTCACCTTCTCACTCTGCAATAGCATTTGGAAGCATACAGAAATTATTTGCCACTTTGTACAGAGTCAGCTTTTACTAGCTTAGCTAACGTTTTTGATGACTGGGGAAATCTGTCAGCCACTCTCCTGCTATAAAAGCTTACAAACTTTTAATATTGAAACAAAATGCATTTTACGAAGCTGATGTCTCAAGGAATTACCTCCAAATCTTGCTTGTGGTTTTCATGATAAACACTAATAGTAAAGATGTTTTGTAAATATTTTTAACAGATCCTAAGCCTTTAATTAATTTTTGCATTAAAATTGACGACAATCAATATTCCCCACTGATGAGCTACAAACATTTGTGTGTATATGTGGATATATATTCTTTTTAATAGCAAATGTTGCTCTGAGATGACTGGGAAAATTGCTCTAAGGTTTGAAACTATTTGTAGCTATGCCCAGGGGATTGTGGATGATAATACCTACTGTATCATCTACCTTATTTAAAATTTGCAACAGGAAATACAATTCAATCTAACATGTTTCTAAAGGCCAGTGGGAAATAGGTTGTGCAGCAGAGTCAGAAAATGCAAATCCAATGTTAAACTCCATCTTGAATCCATCTGCCTGGGTTTTATTTTCTTTTTTTCTTCCCCAAGGCCAGTGGTGCTGACTCAGTAGTGTATTAAATACAAATGCGTGGGGTTCAGCCCTGTCTGATCATTAATCAATGTGCAGCCACAAAGGCAACATCCATGGATTAGCAATCTACTGCAAAGTGGCAGGCTCACACAGGGAGAAGTTAAACCAGGCTTTTGGAGTTAGACAGGGGCACAGGCCACTTCCTAAGCTTAAAAGTCCTGAGTGATAGAATAAAAAGTAATGCCAAAAGAGAATTGTAAATATGTGGTATATTTAAAAAGTATACATTTAGCAAGTTGATTTGTATAATAGTGGTAAAAGAAAGAGACAGAAGAGAAAAACAGTGACTGTACATTTAGCCTCATTTGGAAATAATATCAAAAGTCTATATTTGAGACCTTTGTGTGAATGTGAAGGCTGAATGAAGGGCCTAATCACTGCTTCTACATTCCAGAGGCACTGGGATAAACAGCTCACCTCAGACATCTCCAACCCAGCTCAGCTTGCAGAAACAGGGCACCTGAAAGCCTCAGACACCCCTGGTAACAGAAACGACTTTTACTGTGCTTACTGTGAGGGAGACTCATAAGGAGCAGGGGTGGCTTTCAGCTCTTCATCCTAATTTTTCACCCTAGGTTAGGGGCCCAGTGCTATTCAGCCCAGAAGGCAGCTGCTTTCCCCTCAGATTCTGCCTGTGTCCTTGCACCAGGGCAGCCTCCTGCTGAAAGAACAGAGCTCCTCATGGAGGGCCTTGGAGGATGCAGGATGCACGCTCCATCCTCAGTGTGAATGCAGGATGGAAGGGAAGGCTCAGAGATGATTCCTCCTGGGGAGTCTCTCACAGCAGCAACTACCCTCTTTTCATCCCCTCCCTGCCACTTTAATCTTGCTTGCAGGGACCACGTGACATGACTCACAGTTCCAGCCCCACCTGGGGAGTTGTGAAAAATGCTCCTGCTCTCTCTCACTCTCTGCCACATGAGAGAGTCTGGAATTTCCCCTTTATTATAAGCTTCAACCTGTTTGTCCCCTGCCCCTTATGCCACAAGGGGCAGGCAGGGCACCTCAAGCATGGAAGTCAGAGGCACCTCGAGCAACAGTAGCCTAGCAACTGTGTCTCAGGATTTGAATGTAATTATACCCCGAGCATGATAAATACTCAGAAGGGCTTCTTATGTGCAGATCATACTAAACAAGTCTTTGAAATTACCCTCATCAAATATTGATAGAAGAAAAGTTTTTTGAGAAGAAAAAAATTGCTGATAAGCACGGACTACCTTTCCCATCAAGTTCTCTGGGCAGGGACAGAACACTACTTAGGGCAGTGTGAGCAGACTCAGAAACTTCAGTGGTCAGTGTGAGGTCTGGAAGAGAGTAGAGACAGGGATAAGAGTTTTCTGGCAGATAAGATGTAGTATCTGGGTGTCTGGGTGTCAAAGACCACAATCTACTCATGATGCCAGAGAAGTGACCTGGGATTCAGGGCTTGGCTTTCTCATCTCTAGAGTGAGCATTTAAATAAGATGACCTCCTGGCTCTGCTGTAGCTGAACCCAGAAAAAGTGTAAGGCAGACATATGAAGGGGACAGTGCAGGAAAGAGGAGCCCAGGTATAGGGAACAACCAGGGTAAAGGTTATAAAGCTTTTGCATTCTTGAGACCAAGTTTATTTAGAGTGTAACAGTTGAGGACACAAAGTCCTGGGTGCAGAAGGGTTTTGTAAGCCTTCCTGAAATGCCCTCTTTGTCCTCAGTGGCAATAGAAGTCACTGCAGGTGTGAATAGTGAGTCAGTGTGAGAGACAGTGATAGTAGATGTGCATGGCCAGAATACATCTCTCACTGTACTGAGAGAGAACTGCTGGGCAGGACCAGAGGGCAGGACCGGTCCAGTGGCTGATGGGAGACATGGCTGTCAGAGAAGGTGGGGGGACCTAGGGGGAGTGCCAGGAGTACAGCTGGCCTTAGGTATCTTTTTTCAGGTGCTTGGTTGACTCCCAGGTCAAAGCCCAGAGCTCCCACCTCCACCCACTGTGCTGCATCATGCCAATAGGCAAAGGGACCCTGATAGAATGATAGAACCCTGGAAGCAGAGCAATGCTCTGACCAATCTGAATTTGGAGTGAGGAAGTTTGGATGAGGAAAAAGAGCAGGGAATTTCCCACTAAGAAAGTGGACATCAAATCTCTGTCCCAACAGTGGGTTATCAAAGGTGCAGAGTTCTGGACAGCTGGACACAAAAGTTGGAGTCTAAGAACAAGAGGGAAACATCCTACATAGAAACTCAGCCTACGTCCACTCTTCCTTGAGGCAAAGTGTTGAGCAGTCTGTCTCATCTGGCAGCCAGGCAGGGCCTGGATGATACACAGCCTGCCACAGTGCTGCCAGGCCTTCTTCCTCCTTGCTCCATTCCCAAATACCCTCATCACTGGGAACAGCTCCCTTCTCTGATGTCTCTCTCTGGGCCTGCCGTGCATGAGTCTCCTGCCTGTTAGTGGAAATCCTCTTTCCTTAGATGCTGGATTTTAAAGGGCCTCAGATCTCTTCCATAAGCTCTCTTCTTGGGCTGAGCTCCCTTGTTAGCACTGCTGATGCCTCCCAAGCCAGCCATGGTGGGGAGGCAGGGTTACAGGAGGATAAAAGGCCTCCCTGCCCCACAGTAGGCCCAGTTACACCCACTCAATTCATCCAGTTTAGTGTTCTTCTGAAACAGCGAGTTGATGCATCTGATAGCTCCACTCTGGGTAAATAATGTCTGGATGGTCAGAAATCCCCTTGAAAAAAAAAAAAAAAGAAATCCCCTTGAATAAGCCAGGCTGACTGATTTTCATAAGATGCTGCTCAGGGATCCCTGTAAACCTCCATAGCTCCAGGACACTTCTACAGCACTATACTGAATGATGGACTGAAGAATGAAAGTTAGAAAATTAAAAGTACAAAAATATTAAGAGATACTTTACCAGATGGACAGAAAGCAGGAAGAGTGTTGAAGAAAGGTTCTGACCTATTACATGGCTTCAGTTTTCTGACTTTAGAAAACACCTGTCTTCTGTATATATGTTTTCTGATGAGAGAGAGGAAATATAAGTTCATAAACTGAATTCTCTCCACTATTCTGGTCACAAAACCAACTGGATGAGAACCAAATCAAATTTCTGGGTAAGGTCAGCATTGAGCCTAACCAGTGAATTTGATTCAGTTCTCGTTCAACTTGGTTTGCAACCAGAATCATTCGAAGAATCAAGTTCATGAACTGAGGTACCACTGTATATACAAATTGTTCTCACAAATACCCAGTATTGTTTCTCCTCAGAAGTTGGAGAAGTTTATCCGCACTGTCCAGCCAACACTGAAGCCCTGCAGTGTGCCTGAAGTAAGATGGACACACACCTGACAGAGCCAGGCAGGGTGCCCACAGGAGACCATGCATGTGCAGAGAGGGTGCTGTGAAGACTGGTTGTGAGGTGCTGGGCAGGGCATAGTGGGACCACAAGATTCAGTGCATGACCTGGGGCTGCTGTGGGTGGAAGAGAGAGAAAGGTTATCAAACAGCTGAGAGACAGATGATTGCCTAGGCCAAGTCATCATAAGAGGAATAATCACTTTCAGTGGTCTCCTACTTCACCTGTGCTAGGTTGGAGTCTTTTCCTCCAGCTAATAAAGGAATGCATAGATTATAACATGATGAATACCTATGTACTCACCAACTAACTTTGTCAAATATTAGCATTTTGAAGTACTTGCCTCAGATTACTTCTAAATGAAATAAGGCTTCTTAAAGACACATTAGACTCCCCCCAAATTTTATTTTTTCTCACTTTTCCAAAGTTAACCATCAACATGAGTATGAATGTTAATCATTATTTGTCAACTTCACTAGATTAAGAAATGCCTAGCAGATTGGTAAAGCACATTTCTGCATGTGTCTGGGTGGGTTATGGAGGCATGACCTTGGGCATTTATTCTGAGCAGTTCCCCTGCCCTGCTTCCCAGTTTCCTTGAATAAAACATATTTGTTCTGCCAGACCCTTCTGCCATGATGTCTCTGCCTTGGAGCCAGCCAACCAGGACTGAATCCCCTGAAACCATGAGACAAATTAAATTTCTCCTCCTTTAAGTTGTGGGTGTAGGGTTTTGTGTCTCAGTAAAAGCAGAGGTGGTTAATACAATGAATTTAGGGTTCATAATTTGACCTGTGTTGCAACACTATATATTTGTGTATTGTAAATATAAATAAGCTGTTTTTGCAGTATTTTTACATACATACATAAGAATGGTTTTATACCATATACATTGCCAGTAGAGCCTGTCATTCAAAATTATTTTTTTCAGATTTATTCATGTAGATAAATACAGATATATATCATTCAACCATTACAGAGTTTGCCATTTATAATAGCATCATAAATTTTTTCTCCATTTTCCTGTTGATTCACTTGAAATTTGTTTCCATTTTTCTCTATTATAAAAATGATGCTAAAATTACTCTTCTATATGTTTTTTATTACAAGAAAGGAATTAAGAGATATACATACTTAATGGTTATTGTCAAATTTTTCTCATCAAAAACTTTTATTGCTGCTATTTCTTCACATCTTCATAATATTGGTTTTGCTAGATTTAAGATTGTTCATCTAAAAAGTGTGAATGGTGTCACATTAGGTTTAATCTGCATATTTATGACTCTTAATGAAGTGGAGTATCTTTCTGTATATTGACTACTTGAATATCTTTTCTATAATTTTCCCAATAAAAAAATTATCAAATTTCCTTTTCTTTTCTTTTCTTTTTTACTATTAAGTTTATTTTTCTATGTTTTTAATACTGATTCCTCCCCAATTATATTTATTGCTTTAATCTTCTAACAGTCTGTAATTCAACTTTTCACTATAATTTGGAGTTTAACTCCATTACCTGAATTTGGTTTCTAAATTTGGAAGAGTCTTTGTGTTCTCTTTATTTGCTTTTTGTTAACATAAACTTAATTTTAAATGTAATACAGTAATGTTTAATAACATATCATTTGCCTACACTTTTTATGAGTAGTTAGAATTAGACTTCTCTACTAGAGGTCATAAAATTATAATACATTTTTTCATCTAAAAATGGGAAGATTTTGCTTAGTATCTAGGGTATTAAATGAGAAAAGAATATAAGTTTTTAAAAGGTTAGAAACATTGTATTACTTATTGAATAGGTTTATTTTTAAGTTTTATTCATTTATTGTTGTATATTTAATAGGTGAGAGTTAAAGAATGTCATTATAACTGATATTCTAGACAGTAAAGCTTATATTAAAGAAGGAGGATAAATACAGAGTGTTAATATAAAGGCAACTACTGAAACAAAAATATAAATCTTTCCAATTACCACAAACAAACTTAAGAAATAAAAAAGAATATAATAAATACAGCAGAAAAATAATAAAAATTAAAATAGATATTCAAAGTAACTCCAGCATAAAAATATGACTAAATTGAGCTCAAACATGTCATATCAATAAATGTGATTGAATTTAGCTTAGCTATTTAAAGAAAAATATTTTCTTTTCAAATTGATTCACCAAGAAAAATCCAACTCTGTAAGAAAGATACTCTGACATGGATATTTTAAAAGGCTAAAAAATTAATGAATGAACAAATATTTGCCAAACACTTAGATGCAATAAGAAAGTAGGAGTGGTCATCATGATACCAGCTAGGTAGAAGTAATTTAAAAAACATTACGTGAAACAAAAAGTAAAACTTTAAAAATTAAAAATCACATTGCACAATGAAGATGTAAAAGTTATGAATACTTATATGTGAAATAACATAGTGATTATCTATATAAAATGGAAACAACAAGAGATTCCCAGAGAAATAGATAGAAACCTACTATAGTCATAAACAGGAAACTTTAATATACCACTCTTCTTGTATGTGGTAAGTCAAGTGGACAAAGTGAAAAGGGATAGAAAATGTTTAAGCAATATAATCAATGAAATAGCTCTAACACCCTGGTAATAGAGACTATGCCTTCTAATTAGCATATGGAATATTCATGAAAATTAATCAATGTTCTGCTCCATTGGCTGTTTGTCTATTCTTGAAATAAAACCGTGCTGTGTTGTCCATATGCCTCGACACCTGGCAAGCCAATTCTTTTCAATGTCTTGTTTTATGAAATATCTAGCTTCATAGTCCAAAGTGTTCAGTTGAAGTCTAAGTACAAGAAATGAAGAAAGTAACACCAAAGCAATTTGTTAACTTGGTTTAAAGCCCTGATAAAGAGAAAAATTTTTTTAAATCAGAGGGAGAAAGTCAAGAACAAAGATAAGAATAACAGTAGACTTCTAGTTTGAACCAATGTGAGCCAGGTGACAGTTGAGTCATATTCTAAAAAGTATAAAATGCAAAACACTGTTAACCTAGAATCACACACCTAGAGAAAATATCTTCTAAGAATGAAGGTAAAATAAATACCTGTTCAGACATCCAAAACTTGAAAAGAATTTATCGCCAGTAAACTTACACTATTAAGAAATATTAAAGCAAATCCTTCAGGTGGAGGAAATAATACCAGATGGAAATCTAGACAGTGCAAATCTCCAAAATGGTAAATATGTCAGTGGAAAATAAGGGACCCTCTAAAAGATATGTATGCAACCCACTTCTCATAATTATGAATATTACCATATTTGGACAAAAGTCTTTGTAATGTGATTATGGATCTCAACATAAGATCACCTTGGATTATGCACATGAGCTGTAAATCCAATGAAAACTGCCCTTATAAGTGTGAGCTGTAGGGAAATTACACAAAAGAGGAACAGAAATAGACACACAGAGAAGTAAGTGAAGTGAAGAGCAAGGCAGAGATTTGAGTGTGGCTTCTGCAAACCAAGGAAGGAAGGCTAAGGGGTGTCAAGAGATACCAGAAGCCAGGGGAGAGGCAGGGAATGGATTCTTCAAGAGCCTCCAGACAGAGCCTGGCCTGTTAATACCTTCATTTCAGACATATCTTATAGATCTGTGAGGGAATAAATTTGTAATGATTTGTTATGGAAGTTAGAACAATGAATAAATATAAGACTTTTTCTTACTTTAAAGGTTATCTTTAAAGGATATTGACTTTTTAAGGCATAAGAAATAACAGTGAGCTACAGGGTTTATAATATATTCATGAGTAAAATTTATAGCAATGATAGCACAAAGACCATGAGAACAGAAGTAGAAGAATAATGTGGAAAAGTTTTTATTCTATACATGAGATGATGTAATCTTATGTGAAGATAGTCTGATAAGTTACAGATATATACTACAAATTCTGAAATTAGCACTAAAAGGACAAGAAAAACTCTTAAGCCAGCAAAGATTAAATTGTAACATAACATTTTTAGAAACCATAATTTATAATTAAATAATCCAATTAAATTTTCCCCATGTTGCTGGCTACCCTCCCTGAAGGAAGACATTTTAGTTTACCTTCACCACACTTTTTTCTGTGATTAGTTGACCTTGTTTATCTCAATGGCTTATCAGTTTCTATGCTCCCCTTGTATCTCATAGTCCTTGCCCCATTTCTTGGTTCACTTTCCATTTCTATGTAGAGTCTCTCTTCAGATTTTTGTTGGTGTATGTTTGCCAGGTTTTCACTACAAAAACAAAAAAAACATTTTCCTTCTGGGCTGCAATACCACCACCACCACCACCACCCCCCGCCAGTGCCCTAGAAAAGAGCTGTCTCCAGCACAGAGAAGATAAACTATATGGACTGCCATACTACCACTCCCAGTGCAAAGGAGATGAGCCATGTGGGTGCCAGCAACACACATCCCTCCCATCCACCCCCCACTGAAATGAGAAGACATGTGAACAAGTCTCAAAACCAGACTTCCAGATCACCTAAAGCAACTCCAAAGGGAAACGAGATGGAGCAATCTGATACTCATCCACCTAGACTCCTTCAACTGGCAACAAAAGAGGATGTGGAAAAAATGAAATAAGAAATAATTTCTCAGATAACAGCAGTGATTATGCCCATAGTGCAAGACATGATTAAGAAATGTAGAGAGGGCACAGATAAAAAAAAACATAGAGGAGCCGAGGAATATGATGGAATCCCAACATAGGAAACAAATGGAATCCATAAAACAGATGCAAACAGATTTTCAGGAGATTAAAAACTCCATTGAAAATTTATGCAGCATAATGAGCCCATGTGAGGGCAGAAATTCAGATATAGAGGATAAGGTTGCAATTAGTGACCAGGAAAAGAAAGATTGCTTTAAAATATTAAGGGACCATGAGAAATCAATCTAGCAGCTACTGGATGATGCAAAGAAGAATAACATAAGACTGATCAGAGTTAAGGAAGAAAAAGGAGAGAGTGCAGATGACATTAAAACACTGCTCACAGGGGGCCAAGTGGTTACAGGCTGACCGGGACCTGCTTCCTCCAGCTTGCTCCACCAGCTTGCCACCAGGATAGGCTTGCCACCAGGACAGGGTGAGGAGGACACCCCTGGGCACTCCCACCAGCCAAGAGATTGGCCTCATGGGTGCATCCAACAACAGCACCCCCCCACCTGCCTCTGGCCTTTTGGCTGTGCAGCTACTTGGTTACACCCTGCAGAGGCACAGGGGGACATAAAAGCCATTGTCCTGAGTGGCAGAAGTAAACAACAGAGAGAAGGCCTGCCTCCAGCTCCCTGATGAAAACAAGCCCACTAGAAAAGTGAAGGAAATCTCTGCAATAAAGGTACACCAGTCTACCAAGATTGGCAAGCTGGAGGGACAGGGAGCTCAACTTATCATTAATTCCCATCGTAAACTGAAATATGGTTGAATCTCACAGGTCTGGGACTAGCTTACTAAGACTCATTGACTTATAACTAAACACTGCTTCCCACATTGTCTATTGTGGCAGTAGAGACGTACCCTGGAGCCCCTTCATTTTTAAAGGTGATAGATTAATAACTACCACAAATTGTCATTCTCTAAGATGGATTTGATGCTATGGTGTTGCTGATTGTTTCACCTGGGCTAAGGTGTTGTGACTGATTTAAATAGTTATCCTTCCTGGTATACTGAAAATGAGATAGCGTCAGAGTCATCAGAGATTCAAAACCTAAAGACCAGCTATAATTGGAAGACACTTCTGAGAAGCAATCATTCCATAAGGATTTTAAATACATCAACAAAGATACTTACAATAAACAACTTTAAAATATCAACCCAGGAACTAAACCAAGAACAGTACCAAAAACAAAAATGAGAAGACATTTAAGCAAGTCACAAACCCAGACTTCCACACTACAAAAGGCAAATTCTGGGGGAAATGAGGTGAAAAAGTCTGATACTCAACCACCTGGACACCCTGAATTGATAGCATAGGAAGTAACAAAACAGATGAATGAGGCTCTAGAAAAATTTTAATCAGAAATAATCTCCTAGATAACTACAGACAGGGTGAGCAGAGTGAGAGATATGATTAGTGGCTCTACAACAGAAACTGATAAAAACATAGATGAACTCAGAAACATGCCGGAAGCCATGAATGCCCAGCATAAGAAAGAAATGGAAACCATGATCGCCCAACATAAGAAAGAAATGGAATGCATGAAACAGATTCTAACAGATATTCAGGAGATTAAAAACTCCATAGAAAGCATGCAGAACAGATTAAGAGAATCTGAAGATAGAATATCCGATATAGAAGACAGGATTGTAGTGAAGGACCATGAAAACAGAGATTTCTTCAAAATAGTAAGGGACCATGAGAAATCAATTCAGCAGCTGCTGGAAGATGCAAAGAAGAATAACATAAGACTGAAAAGAGTCCACAAAAAACAGGAGACAGTACAATTGACATTAAAAAACTGTTCACAGAAGTTATAGTAGACAACTTCCCAGACAGAGGTGGAGGATTGGATGTACAGATAAGTGAGGCATATAAAACTCCACCCAGCCACGATAAAAAAAATCTACACCTAGACATATAATAGTCAAGATCTCAAAAACCCAACAGAAGAACAAAATCCTACAGGCAGGTAGAGAAAAGAAATGGATCACCTATAAAGGGAAGCTCATCAGAATTACGGCAGACATCTCAACATAAATCCTCAAATCAAGGAGAGCCTGGAGTGAAGTATATTGAGCCCTAAAAGAAAATATCTTCCAAACTAGACTGTTGTATCCTGCAAAACTCTCTTTCAAAATTGATGGGGAAATTAGATACTTCCATGGCAAAGAACACCTGAGAAATTTCCTGAAAACTAAACCAGCACTCCAAAGAATACTAAACAATATCCTAGAAAAAGGCAAAGAAGGTCAAAACTCCATGAGGCTCAAAAGAGGGAAGCCACCAGACAAGGTAAGAAACTAAAGGGAAAGGGGAAAAAAGAAATAAGAGAAAACAACAGTAAAGGATCATGACAAGGATGAGTCAATATCTATCAATTATAACTATCGATGTTAATGGCCTCAATGCACCAGTCAAAAAAAATAGACTGACAGAATGGATTAAGAAGCAAAATCCAGCAATATGATGCATACAAGAAACACACCTAACTCAAAAAGAAATTATAGACTGAAAGATGATGATCCTAAATATGTATGCACCAAATACGAATGCCCCCAACTATACAAAACAAATATTAATGGACATGAAAAACCAAATAAGCACTAATACAATTGTAATGGGGGACTGCAATACACCACTATCACAAATAGACAGATCATCTAGACAAAAAATTAACAAAATTCAAGAACTGAACCAAGCTATTGGACAAATGGACTTAATAGATATTTACAGAGTTTTCCACCCTACAACATCAGAATACACATTCTTTTCAGCTGCACATGGGTCATTCTCCAAAATAGACCACATGCTAGCTCACAGGATATGTCTAAGTCAATGTAAAAGAATTGAAATTACCCCCTGTATATTATCAGACTATAGTGCAATAAAATTGGAGATCAATAACATGAGAAACAGCAAACTCCCACAAACACCTGGAAATTCAATAACACCCTCCTGAACAACCAATGGGTCACAGAGGAAATTAAAGAAGAAATTAGACATTTTCTACAAGTAAATGATAATGCCAGTACAACATACAGGAATCTATGGGACACAAAGATAGCAGTTCTACATGGGAAGTTCATAGCAGTCAATGCCCATATTAGGAAAACAGAGAGAACTCAGATAAATAATCTAATGCAGAACCTCAAGCTCCTAGAAAAAGAAGAGAATAACAAACCCAAGGATCACACAAGAGAAGAAATTATAAAGATCAGAGCAGAATTCAATGTAATGGAGACTAAGAGAATAATACAAAAATTAATGAATCAAAGAGTTGGTTTTTTGAAAGAATAAATAAAATCGATAAACCTTTAGCCAACCTTATCAAAAAAAAGAAGGAAAAGGCTCAAATACATGCAATTAAGAATGAAAAGGGGGAAGTCACAAAAGAACCAGCAGAAATCCAGAGGATCATCAATGCCTACTTCGAGAACCTGTACTCTAATAAAATGGAAAACATGGAAGAAATGGACAGATTCCTAGATACATATGAATTGCCAAAGTTAAATGAAGAAGATATAGAAACTCTAAACACCCCAATTACAATGAGTGAAATTGAAAATGTAATAAAATATTTACCAACAAAGAAAAGCCCAAGTCCTGATGGCTTCACTGCTGAATTCTACAAGACATTTAAAGAAGAACTAATGCCATTACTGTCTAAGCTCATCAAGAAATTGAAAGGGAACCAAGGCTTCCAAACTCATACCTGGAAGCGAGTGTTACTTTGATTCCAAAACCAGGGAAAGACCCAAAGTAAAAAGAGAACTACAGGCCAATCTCCCTAATGAACATAGATGCAAAAATCCTCAACAAGATACTGGCAAACAGAATACAGAGGGTCATCAAGAAGATCATACACCCTGACCAAGTCGGATTTATCCCAGGGATGCAAGGATGGTTCAACATTCATAAATTAATAAATGTAATACACTACCTTAACAGAGTCAAGGACAAAAACCATATGATCATCTCAATAGATGCAGAAAAGGCATTCGACAAAATCCAACACCCATTCATGATAAAAATGCTACAGAAAATTGGAGTAGAAGGCCTTTATCTCAACCTGATTAAGGCTATCTATGAAAAACCAACAGCCAGCATCATATTAAATGGTCAAGAACTGAAAACTGTCACACTAAAATCAGGAACAAGAGAAGAATGCCCACTATCACCACTCCTGTTCAATATAGTTCTGGAAACATTAACCACAGGAACTAGAAAAGAGAAAGACACAAAATGAATAAAGATAGGAAACGAAGAAGTTAAAGTGTCATTATTTTCTGATGATATGATACTTTACATAGAAGACACAAAAAACTCTACAAAAAGACTTCTAGACTTAATTGACAGATTCAGTAGAGTAGCTGGATATAAGGTCAACACTCAAAAAACAATAGCCTTCTTATACACAAATAGCAGACTCACTGAGAGAGAAATTAGGGAAACAATTCCTTTTACAATACATTCCAAAAAATGCAATATCTAGGAATCAATCTAACAAAGGAAGCAAAAGACCTCTACACTGAAAACTACACCACCCTGAAAAAGGAGATAGAGGAGGATATAAGAAAATGGAAAGACATCCCTTGTTCCTGGGTAGGAAGAATCAATACAGTGAAAATAGCCATACCTCCAAAACTGCTCTATACATTTAATGCAATGCCAATTGAAATTCCAACAATATACTTCACAGAGCTAGAGAAAACAATGCAAAAATTCATTTGGAACCAGAAGAGACCTAGAATAGCAAAAGAAATTCTAGATAACAGAGACATGGCTGGGGGTATCACAATACCCAACTTGAAACTATAGTAGAAAGCTACTGTGATAAAAACAGCATGGTACTGGCAAAAAAAACAGACACGAGGATCAGTGGAATAGATTAGAAGATGCAGAAACAACTTCAGTCATACTCAGCCACCTAATCTTTGACAAAGGAGCCAACTACCCTCATTGGAGGAAAGATAGCCTATTTAATAAATGGTGTTGGACAAACTGGATTCCAACCTGCCAAAGATTAAAAGTAGATGATTTCCTATCACCATGCACTAAACTCAGATCAAAGTGGATTACATATCTAAATATTAAGGCAGAAACACTAAACTTGCTGGAAGATAACTTAGGTAGAACTCTTGAAGAGATTAGCATAGGAAAAGACTTCATGAACAAAACCTCAGTAGCACAGGAATTAGCACAAAGAATCAACAACTGGGATCTCATCTTATTAAAAAGCTTCTACACTCCAAAAGAAACCAGCAACAGAGCTAACAGACAACCTACAATGTGGGAAAAAAATTTTATCAGCTGTACCTCAGACTAAGGACTACTATCTAGAACATATGAAGAACTGAAAAACATCAGACCCCCCAAATTCAAAGACCCAATTCAAAAATGGGCATCTGAAATGAACATACATTTCTGAGACAAAGAATTAAAAGCAGCAAATAAACATGAAAAAATGTTCAACACCACTGGTCATTCAAGAGATGCAGGTGAAAACAATACTGAGATTCCATCTCACCCCAGAAAGAATGGCTATCAAGAAATCAACCAATAACAAATGCTGGCAGGGGTGTGGGGAGAAAGGAACCCTTCTCCATTGCTGGTGGGAGTACAGACTGGTGCAACCACTGTGGGAATAAGTGTGGAGATATCTCAAAAACCTAGGCCTGGAGGTCCCATTTGATCCTGCTATTCCCCTTCTGGGTATTTTCCCAAAACAATTAAAAGAATCATACCACAGAGATATATGTGCACCTATGTTTATAGCCACACAGTTTGTAATAGCTAAAACTTGAAAACAGCCCAAGTGCCCATCAACTGGAAACTGGATAAAGAAGATGTGCTTTTTTTTTTTATAAAATGCAGTACTACTCAGCCATAAAGAATGATAAACTAGAGTCATTTATAGCTAAATGGATGGATTTTGAGGCCATATTCTTAAGTGAAATAAATGAGACACGTGTAAATACCAAATAGTTTCACTAGTGTGAGAAACTGAGAGTGTAAATAAGAATTAAAAGGATTAATAATTAATAATTGGTACTTTGAAATAGGAAAATTTGCAAAGGGGTAAGGGTGGTGGGAGGAGATTGGGAAAGGGAAGAATGGAAAGGAAAAATTATGAGAAAGGAAAAAAATGGAAATGAAGTCTATGTAAATAGGGAAGGGTGCAAAGGTAATGGGGAAAAAATAAGAAAAAAGATCTATTATGTACAGGCACAAGCACCCAATGATAAATGTAAATATATTATATACCTAAAATGTACCAATAAAAGTATTTAAGCAAAAACAAAAATTAAAAGAAAAATAAATAAATAAAATAAAAAACTGTTCACAGAAGTAATGGCAGAAAACTTCCCAAGCAGGGGAAAAGAACTTGACATAGAGATAAAGGAGGCATATAGGATTCCAACTAGGCTTGATCAAAAAAACCCTACACGTTGGCATATAATAGTTAAGATTCCAGAAACCCAACAGATAAACAAAATTCTACAAGCAGTTAAAGAAAAGAATCAAATCACATGCAAAGGAAATTCCATTAGAATCACAACAGACTTCTCAGCACAAACCTTCAAGGCAAGAAGAGCTTGGAGTGATGTATTTCAAGCCCTAAAGGAAAACAGCCTCCCACCCAGATTGATGTATCCTGCAGAACTATCTTTCAAAATTGATGGAGAAATAAGATACTTTCATGACAAACAGCACCTGAGGAACTTCATGAATCCCAAACCAGCACTCCAAATATTTTTAGACAATATCCTAGGAAAAGACAACCCACATAACAACCTGATGAAGCCCAGCAGAATGGATCCATTGGGCACAACAAGAAATTAAGTGCAAAGGGGGGAATGCAACAAAAGGAAAAAGTAATGACAATGATAAGTCAATACATATCAGTTATAACCATCAATATTCGTGGTCTCAATTTACCAATGAAAAGAAATGGACTGGCAGAATGGATCAAGAAGCAAGATCCAACAATATTCTACATACAAGTAGTGGGGGACCTTAATGCCACACTGTCACAAATACATAGATCAACTGGACAACAAATTAGAAACAAAATAGTAGAACTCAATCAAACTCTTGAACAAATGAACTTAAAAGATTTTTACAGTGTTCCAGCTCACAAAAATCAGAATACACATTCCTTTCAGGTGCACACGGGTCATTCTCCAAAATAGACCACATACTCGATCATAGAACATGTTTAAGTAGGTGCAAAGGAATTGAAGTTATCTCCTGTATATTATGAGAACATATTGTGAAGAAATTGGAGATCAATAGCAAAAGAAACTGCAAGAATTTCATAAACACATGAAAATTGGACAACACATTTCTGAATAACCAATGGGTCACAGAGAAAATTAAAGAAGGAACCAGACAGTTCCCTCAATTAAATGACAATGACAATGACAATACAACATATTGGAATCTGTGGGATGCAATGCAAGTAGTCTTAAGAGGGAAATTCATAGCAGTGAATATTCATATTAGGAAAACAGAGTGAGCCCAATTAAACAACCTGATGCTGAACCACAAGTTTCTACAAAAAGAAGATCAGGACAAACCCAAAGCTCATACAAGGGAGGAAATTATAAAGATCAGAGCAGAAATCAGTACAATGGAGACTAAAAGAATGATACAAAAAAAATCAATGAAGATAAAAGTTGATTCTTTGAAAGAATAAACAAAATTGACAAACACTTAGCCAACCTTATCATAAAAAGGAAAGAAAAGGCCCAAATCCATGCAATTAGGAATGAAAAGGATGAAATTACAATAGATCCAGCAGAAATCCCGAGGATCATCAATACCTACTTAGAGAACATATATGCTACTAAGATGCAAAACACAGAAAAAAGGGACAGATTCCTGGATATGTATGAATTACGAAAGTTGAACAAAGAAGACCTAAAAATTCTAAACAACCCAATATCAATCAATGAAATTGAAAATATAGTTAAATCTTGCCAATTAAAAAAAGCCTGGGTCCTGATGGCTTCACTCCTGAATTCTAAAAGGCATTTAGAGAAGAAATTTCCCACTACTCTTTAAACTCTTCAATGAAATTGAAAGAGAAGCAATACACCCAAATTGATCCCTGAAAGCAAGCATCACTTTGATCCCAAAAGCAGAGAAAGACCCAACCAAAAAAGAGAACTGTAGGCCAATCTCACTAATGAACATAGATGCAAAAATCCTTAATAAGATACTGGCAAATAGAGTGTAGAAGATCATCAAGAAGATCATACACCCTGACCAAGTGGGATTCATTCCAGGGATGAAGGGATGGTTTAACATATGCAAATCAATAAATGTAAAACACTATATCAATAGATCCAAGGACAAAAACCATAAGATCATCTCAATAGATGCAGAAAAAGCATTTGACAAAATCCAACACACATTTATGATAAAAACCCTGCAAAAATTGAAATAGATGGTCTCTACCTCAATCTGATAAAAGCTATCTATGAAAAACCAAAAACCAATATCATACTAAATAGTCTAAAACTGAAATCCTTCACACTAAAAACAGGAACAAGACAAGGATGTCCACTATCACCACTACAGTTCAATATAGTTCTGGAAACATTAGCCACAGCAATTAGACAAGAGAAAGAAATAAAAGGAATAAATATAGGAAATGAAGAAGTCAAATTGTCATTATTTGCAGATGACATGATACTGTATATAGAAGACCCCAAGAACTCCACAAAAAGTCTTCTAGACTTAATACCCAATTTCAGTGGAGTAGCTGAATACAAGGTCAACACACAGAAATCAATAGCTTTCCTCTACACAAGCATCAGACACACTGATAGAGAAATAGGGCAACAATTCCTTTCACAATTGCATCCAAAAACATGAAATACCTAGGAATCAACCTAGCAAAGGGAAACAAAGACCTCCTCTCTCAAAAATATAGCACTCTGAAAATAGAGATTGAAGATGATATCAGAAAATGGAAAGACACCACTTCTTCCTTGGTAGGAAGAATCAACATAGTGAAAATGGCCACATTTCCAAAACTGCTATATAGATTCAATGTAATCCCAATTTAAATTCCACCAGCATACTTCACAGAGCTTGAGAAAACAATCCCAAATTCATTTGGAACAAGAAGAGACCTAGAATAGCAAAAGCAATTCTAGGCAACAGATACATGGCAGGGGGTATCACAATCCCCAACTTGAAACTATACTACAAAGCTACTGTAATAAAAACAGCATGGTACTGGCAAAGAAACAGACCTGAGGACCAGTGGAACAGATCAGAAGATGCAGAAACAACTCCAGACACACTCAGCCACATCATCTTTGACAAAGGTCCCAAACACCCTCACAGGAGCAAAAATAGCCTCTTTAATAAATGGTGCTGGGAAACTTGGGTTTCAACTTGCCAAATATTAAAACTAGACCTATATCTCTCACCATGCACTAAATTAAAATCAAAATGGATGAAAGATCTAAATATTAAAATAGAAATGCTGAACCAGCTGGAACAGAGGGTAGGTAGAACTCTTGAAGATAATGGTGTAGGAAAAGATTTTATGAACAAAACCTCAGTTGCCAGTGAACTAGCTCAAACGATCAACAAGTGACATCTCTTCTTATTAAAAAGCTTCTGCACAGCAAGAGAAACCACCAACAATGTAAAGAGACAACCTACAATGTGGGAAAAAATTTTCACCAGCTTTTCCTCAGACAAAGGTCTACTATCTAGAATCTATAAAGAACTTAAAATAATCAGACCTCCCAAATTTAACGACCCAGTCTAAAAATGGGCATATGAAATGAACAGACATTTGTCAGCCAAAGAAGTAGAAATAGCAAATAAACATATGAAAAAATGTTCAACATTTCTGGTCATTCAAGAGATGCAAATGAAAACAATCCTGAGAATCCACCTCACTCCAGAAAGAATGGCTGCTATCATGAAATCAACCAATAACAAATGCTGATGGGTCTGTGAGGAAAGAGAAACATTGCTCCACTGCTGGTGGGAGTGTAGACTGGTATGACCACTGTGGAAATCAGTATGGAGATACCTCAAAGAACTAGGACTGGAAGTCCCATTTGACCCAGCTATTCCCCTGCTGGGTATTTTCCCGAAAGAATTAAAAGAATCATACCACAATGATTTATCTGCAGCCATGTTCATAGCAGCACAGTTTGTAATAGCTAAAAGTTGGAAGCAGCCCAATTGCCCATTCAGTGGAGACTGGATAAAGAAAATGTTTTTTTTTTTTATAAAATGGAATACTAATCAGCCATAAAAAATGAGGAATTAGAGACATTTATAGCTAAATGGATGCACATTGAGGAGATACTCTTAAGTGATTTTAATAGGATGCACATGTGTAAATGCTGAATAGTTTCTCTAGTGTGAGATAATGAAAGTGTAAATAAGGACCAAAAGATATAATAGATAATGTGAAATAGGAAGAAAAGGGGCAAAGGGGAAGGGGAAGTTGGAGGGTTAGGAAAAAGGAAAGAAGGGAATGAAATTAAAATGAGAGAATGAAAAAATGGAAACAAAGTCTTTGTAAATAGGGAGGGATGGAGGGGTTGAAGGGAGAGCAGGGGAATGGGGAAAAAATAAGAACCAAGAGACATTATATAAAGATGCAAATTTCCAATTATGAATATCATATTGTATATTTAAAGTGTACCAATAAAATTAATTTTAAAAATATTCTTTTGGTAGAGAAACATCTTTCTTAAGATATCTTTGTTTTACATAAAGCTCTGCTTAGGGAAGCAATAACAGTGTGTCACTTAACCCTTTAAATGCATTTTATCAATTTATTCCACCATTACTATTGTTAAGAACAAATATTTGGGCAGTGATTATTTATTTGTAGCTCTGTCTTTTCTCTCTAGTACCTCTAAGATTGCTTTTTACTGTTAGTAATCCATGACTTCATGTGATATATCCCAGTGGGTTAAATTTAATTATTTTTAAGAATGCCAAAGATAATGTAGCTCTTAAAATGTATCTTTCTCTGATTCAGAAGGTACCTAGGTGGTTTTCTCTTTGTCAGTTTTTTGTCTGCTATGACTTCTGTTTTCTCTTGAAATCCCTATGAGATGTTTGTTGGGTAGACCCAAACGACCCTCCATGCTTTTTAATTTCTCTTTTAGCTTTTTATATTTTCTCTCTACCCTATGTTCTGGATTCTGAATATATTCCTCAGTGCTATTTCCTAATTCACACTAATGATCCTTATATATACATCCAGCTTACAATTGATGTCATCAAAGGGGTTGTGAGTTCAGTGACTGTAATTTTTACTTTTAATATTTGTACTTGATTTTTATTGCAGGTGTCTGTTCTTGTTTCATTTTACTGGCTTAGATTCATTATGTATTATATTTAATAGCAATTATTTATTTAATTATCTCCGATTTGAGACCTCCATTTCAAATCATTTTCTCAAACTCTTAAATGGATTTCACTGTGTGTAAATTTTTATTCTGATAGATATTAATAATATCTAATATTAATAATTACCAATGGTAAATTTTTTTGGCTTTATATTCTTTCAAGAGGCTCAGAAGTTTGAAATGTACGGTTATTTTAAGAGGGCAGCTTTGGGTTGTTTTACTTATTTTGTTTCTCTGTCATTTCTCTGCACTTTTTCACCCTGACCAGCAGTTTTCTGGCTGACTTCACGGGAGGAGGAGAAACAAACCAACCACAGTGGTTTTACAGCTCAAAGTCCCTCATGAGGCTGGTGGACGGCCTGGTATTTTGGCTCAGTCTAGATAATCCCTTACTGGTCAGGATCACAGGCTGATGAATTGGTCCCTTCAGACAATGAATTCTAAACAGTTTTCTTTTCAGGATTTTTCATGAGCTGGGCTGTCCTTTCCCAGGCCCTAGCTTCAAGTGGTTAGGCTTTCTTCTGGCTCTCATCTTGCCTTCAGCCCCTTAGCTTTACTACTCAATAGGCTACTTACTCCTAGAAGCACTCTCTTGCTCTCTACTTTAGTTCCTTCTTTTAATTGATACATATTAATTCTACATATTCATGGAACCCAATATGATATTTGAATACATGTACACAATGTGTCAGGATCAAATCAGAGTAATTGGCACATCTATCACCTAAACATTTATCATTTATTTGTATTGGGAATATTCAAACTGTTTCCTTCTTGCTATTTTGGAATGTTTATCAAATAGTTGTAAACTACAGTCATCCCTCTGTGCTACAGAACTCTATTTCACTTAAGAGTATGGCCTCAATGTGCATCCATTTACCAATAATGTCTCTAGTTTATCATTCTTTATGACTGCGTAGTACTCCATTTTATTTTTTTAAAAACCCACATCTTCTTTGTCCAGTCACCAGTTGATGGGCACTTGGGATGTTTCCAAGATTTAGCTATTGCAAACTGAGCTGCTATAAACATGGGTGCACATATATTCTGTGGTATGATGCTTTTAATTCTTTTGAGAAGATTCTTTTGGGAAAATTCTTTTGGGACCTCTAATCCTAGTTTTTTGAGAAATCTACACCCTAATTTTGACAGCAGTTAAAATAGGACACACATATGTAAATACAGAATAGTTTTTCTAGTGTGAGAAACTAAAAGTGTAAATGAGGACCAAAATTTATAATAGATAAAGTGAAATAGGAAAAAAAGGTCCAAAGGAGAAAAGGAAGTAGGGAGAAAGGGTAGGGGAAAGAAAAGAAGGGGAAGAAAAAACATGAGAAAAGAAGGAAAAATGGAAATGAAGTTTTTATAAATAGGGAGGGGTGGAAAGGTGGAAGGGGGGAAAGGGGAATGAGAAAAAACAAGAACCACGATGTATCATGTACAATAAAATTTCCCAATGATGAATGTGATCATAATGTATACTTAAAATGTACTAATAAACTTAATTCAAAAAAAGAACTCTAGAATTTTGTTCACTTTTCTAACTCTATGTAATATCTGTTTTCAAACTTCCCTCTATCTTTCCTGTCCTCTGCCCTTTTTAGCCTCTGGTGAAACTATTCTCCTCTCTACTTCTTTGAGAACAACATCTTTGGTTCAACACAGAAATTTCTCTCTCTACTTTGAGTAGATAGATACATGCCTTTATCTTTATTCATTTCGCTGACTTTCTGTTTCATATGAGGTTCACAGGGAGGATTATCTTGTATTTGAGCCTGTTGCTGTCCTTTTCTCTCTTTATAGTTTATCATTGTTATTCATTTGTAGCTTTGGAGATATCAAATCAAAAGTGTAAACTTAGCAGCAGTCTTTTTGTAAAATTAATTTTATTGGTACATTTCAAGTATACACTATAATGACATTCATCATTGGAAATTTGTACCTTTACAAATTATATCAGGGTTCTTATTTTTTCCCCATTCCTCTACCCTCCCTTCAACCTCTCCACCCCTCCTTATTTACAAAAACTTCACCTCCATTTTTTCATTTTCTCATATTAACTCAATTCTCTTCTTTCCTTTCCTCTACCCCTTCCACTTGCCCTTCCCATTTGCCCCTTTTCTTCCTATATCACATTATCTATTATACCTTTTGGTCCTTATTTACACTTTCAGTTTCTCACACCAGACAAATTATTCTGTATTTGCACATGTGTTTCCTATTTATTTCACTTAAGAATATCACCTCAATGTGCATCCATTTAGCTATAAATATCTCCAATTTATCATTTTTTGTGACCAAGTAATACTCCATTTATTTTTAAGAAACCACATTTTATTTATCTAGTCTCAAATTGATGGGCAATTGGGCTCCTTCCAAGTTTTAGCTATTACAAATTGGGCTGCTATGAACATGGGTGCACATATATCATTGTGGTATGATTCTTTTAATTCTTATCAGAAGATAACCAGCAGGGGAGTAGCTGGGTCAAATGGGACTCCCAATCCTAGTTCTTTGAGGCATCTCCATACTGATTTCCACAGTGGTTGCACCAGTCTACACTCCCACCAGCAGTGGAGCAGTGTTCCTCTTTCCCCACAGCCCCACCAGCTTTTGTTATTGTTGATTTAATGATAGCAGCCATTCTTTCTGGGGTGAGGTGGAATCTCAGCATTTTTTCACATGTTTATTTGCTGTTTTTATTTCTTTGTATGAGAAATGTCTGTTCATGTCAGATGCCCATTTTTGGATTTGGTCTTTAAATTTGGGAGAGCTGATTGTTTTAAGTTCTTTAAATATTCTAGATAGTAGACCTTTATCTGAGGAGCAGCTGGTATAATTTTTTCCCACCTTGTGGGATGTCTCTGCACACTGTTGTGGTTTCTCTTGCTGTGCAAAAGCTTTTTAATAAGAAGAGATCCCAATTGTTGATTGTTTGTGCTAGTTCACTGGCAACTAAGGTTTTGTTCATAAAATCTTTTCCTACACCATTGTCTTCAAAAGTTCTACCTAACCTCTCTTCCAGCTGGTTTAGTGTTTCTGTTTTAATATTTAGATCTTTAATCCATTTCAATTTTATTTTAGTGCATGGTGAGAGACATAGGTCTAGTTTTAATCTTTGACAAGTTGAAACCCAATTTTTGCAGCACCATTTATTAAAGAAGCTCTTTCCTCCTATAAAGGTGTTGTGCTCCTTTATGAAAGATGATGTGGCTGAGTTTATCTGGAGTTGTTTCTGCATCTTTTAGTCTGTTCAACTGTCTGTTTCTTTGCCAGTACCATGCTGTTTTTATTACAATGGCTTTGTAGTATAGTTTCAAGTTGGGGGTTGTGATACCCCCTGCCATGTCTCTGTTGCCTAGAATTGCTTTTGCTATTCTAGGCCTCTTCTTGTTCCAAATGAATTTTTGGATTGTTTTCTCAAGGTCCATGAAGTATGCTCATGGAATTTCAGTTGGGATTACATTGAATCTATATAGCAGTTTTGGAAATGTGGTCATTTTCACTATGTTGATTCTTCCTACCAAGGAAGAAGTGGTGTCTTTCCATTTTCTGATATCATCTTCAATCTCTTTTTTCAGAGTGCTATATTTTTCAGAGAAGAGGTCTTTGATTTCCTTTGTTAGGATGATTCCTAGATATTTCATTTTTTTGGATGCAATTGTGAAATGAATTGTTGCCCTATTTCTCTATCAGTGAGTCTCTTGCTTGTGTAGAGGAAAGCTATTGATTTTTGTGTGTTGACCTTGTATTCAGCTACTCTACTGAAATTGGGTATTAAGTCTAGAAGACTTTTTGTGGAGTTCTTGGGGTCTTCTATATACAGTATCATATCATCTAGAAATAGTGACAATTTGACTTCTTCATTTCCTATATTTATTCCTTTTATTTCTTTCTCTTGTCTAATTGCTGTGGCTAATGTTTCCCAAACTATATTGAACTGTAGTAGTGATAGTGGACATCCTTGTCTTGTTCCTGTTTTTAGTGTGAAGGATTTCAATTTTGACCATTTGGTATGATATTGGTTGTTGGTTTTCCATAGATGGCTTTTATCAGTTTGAGGTAGAGACCATCTATTCCATTTTTTGTAGGATTTTTACCATAAATTTGTGTTGGATTTTTGTCAAATGCTTTTTCTGCATCTATTGAGATGATCATATGGTTTTTGTCCTTGGCTCTATTAATATAATTTGTTATGTTTATTGATTTGCATATGCTGAACCATCACTGCATCCCTGGGATGAATCCCACTTGGTCAGTGTATGATCTTCTTGATGATGTTTTGCATTCTGTTTACCAGTATTTTTTAAGGATTTTTGCATCTATGTTCATTATTGAGATTTGTCTATAGTTCTCTTTTTAGTTGGGACTTTCTCTGTTTTGAGGATCAAGTTGATGCTTGCTTCCAGGCATGAATTCCAGAGTATTGCTTCCCTTTCAACTTCACTGCAGAGTTTCAACAATCTTGGGAAATTTCTTCTCTAAATGTCTTGTAAAATTCAGCAGTGAAGCCATCAGGACCCGTGATTTTCTTTGTTGTTAAATTTTTAATTATGTTTTCAATTTCATTGAATGATATTCGGTTGTTTAGAATTTTTAGGTTTTCTTTTTTCAAATTTGGTAATTCATACATATCTAGGAATCTGTCCATTTCTTCTGTGTTTTCCATCTTATTGGCATATAGGTTCTTGAAGTAGATACTGATGATTCTTTGGATTTCTGCTGAAACCACTGTAAGTTCACCCTTTCCATTTCTAATTGCATGCATTTTGGTCTTTTCCCTCCTTTTTTGATAAGGTTGGCTAAGGTTTTGTCAATTTTCTTTACTCTTCTGAAGTATCAACTATTTGCTTCATTGATTTTTATATCATTCTCTTAACCTCCATTGTATTGATTTCTGCTCTGATCTTTATAATTTCCTCCCTTGTATGAGATTTGGGGTTTTCCTGCTCTTCTTTTTCTAGAAGCTTGAGATTCAGCATCAGGTTGTTTAATTGGGCTTGCTCTGTTTTCCTAATATGTGTATTCACTGCTATGAATTTCCCTTGTAAGACTGCTTTCATTGTGTTCCATAGATTCCAATATGTTCTATTGCCATTGTTATTTAATTGAAGGAACTTTCTGATTTCTTCTTCAATTTTGTCTGTGACCCATTGGTTATTCAGAAGTGTGTTATTCAATTTCCATTTGTTTATGAAATTCTTGCAGTTTCTTTTGCTATTGAGCTCCAATTTCATCCCATTGCAGTCTGATAATATACAGGGGATAACTTCAATTGCTTTGCACTTGCTTAAACATGTTCTATGAGCAAGTATGTAGTCTATTTTGGAGAATGACCTGTGTAAAGCTAAAAGGAATGTGTATTCTGATTTTGTCAGGTGGAACACTCTAAATATCTATTGAGTTCATTTATTTAAGAGTTTGATTGAATTCTAATATTTTCTTGCTTATTTTTTGTCTAGTTTATCTACTTGTGAGAGTGGGGTATTAAGGTACCCCACTACTATTGTATTAGTGCTTATATGATTTTTAATGTCTTTTAGTATTTGTTTTATATAGTTGGGTGCACTAGTGTTTGGTGCATAGATATTAATGATTGTCATTTCTTTCTCTTGGATTGCTAACTTTAGAAGGATGTAGTGTCCTTCTTTGTCTCTCTTAAGCAATGTGGGTTTGAAATCCACTTGATCTGCAAAGAGGACAGCTACTCCTGCTTTTTTTCGGGTTCCTATCACATGCAGTATTATTTTCCACCCTTTAACTTTCAGCCTATGAGTCTCTTTTTGAATGAAGTGTGTTTCTTCTATGCACCGTATTGTTGGATCTTGCTTCTTGACCCATTCTCCCAGTCTATGTCTTTTGATTGGTGAATTGAAACCATTAACATTGATGGTTATTAATTGATATGTATTGACTTATCCTTGTCATGAGTTTTTCTTTTTGTTGGATTCCCCTCTTTGAGTTTAATTTCTTGTCGTGCCCAATCGATTCATTCTGCAGAGCTTCCTAAGGTTGTGATCCTCATTGTCTTTTCCTAGAATATTGTCTAAAATTTTTTGGAGTGCTGGCTGAGCATTCACGAATTTCCTAAGGTGGTCTTTGTCATGAAAGTATCTTATTTCTCCATCAGTTTTGCAGGGTAGAGAGAGAGTTTTGCAGGGTGCCTCAATCTGGGTTGGAGGCTGTTTTCCTTTTGGGCTTGAAATACATCACTTCATGCTCTTCTTGCCTTGTGGATTTGTATTGAGAAGTCTGCTGTGATTCTGATGGGTTTTCCATTTTATGTTATTTGTTCCTCTAACTGCTTGTAGAATATTGTTCTTTGGTTGGGTTTCTGGAATCTTAACTATTATATGCCTATGTGTAGATTCTTTTTTTGATCATGGCTAGTTGGAGTCCTTTATGTGTCACTTACCTCTATGTCAAGTTTTTTCCTCCTATTTGGTAACTTTTCTGCCATTACTTCTGTGAACAGTTTTTTATGTCATCTGCACTCTCTCCTGTTTCTTCCTTGACTCTGATCAGTCTTGTGTTATTCTTCTTTGCATCACCTAGCAGCTACTGGATTGATTTCTTGTGATCCCTTACTATTTTCAAGAAATTTTTCTTTTCCTGGTCACTAATTGCAATCCTGTCTTCTATATCTGAAATTCTGTCCTCACATTGGCTCATTCTGCTGTGTATACTTTCAGTGGAGTTTTTGATCTCCTGGAAATCTGTTTGCATATGTTTTATGGATTCCATTTTTTTCCTGTGTTGGGATTCCATCATATTCCTTAATTCTTCCATTGTTAAAAATTCTGTGTCCACTCTAGATTTATTAATCATGTCTTGTACTATGGATATAATCTCTGCTGTTATCTGAGAAGTTTTTTCTGATTTCACTTTTTTCCATGTCCCCTTTTTTTTCCAGTTCAGGGAGTCCAGGTGGTTGAGTATCTGATTGTTCCATCTCCTTGCTTTTGGGGGTTCCCTTAGGTGATCTGGAATCTGGTTTTTGGTACTTATGTGTCTTCTCATTTCAACAGATGTTGCCTGCTGTGTCTTTGTTGAGGCAACTTTTTGCTCACCCAGTTGTCTTGCATTCTCAGCAAGCCACCAGGCAGCCTTTACTCTGCTGCTCAGCAGTACACCAATTCCTGGGTTCAGAATGGTGGCCTTCTAGATCCCAGAGCTGATCTGTTCTCTGTGCAGGCTTCTGGTTGGGGCCTGAGCACACTTCGGATGGTATCTAGGCATGCCTCTCACTGGGGTCCCTAGGTAGCTATTGTCGGGGAGGGCCTTTGGTTGGGGGCTGTGCACCCCAGTTTCTGTTATCTGCACAGGCTTTGGCTAGGGTCTTCTCACACTTATCAATGATATCAGGGCAAGCTTCTGGGTATTGCTTGTGTGGCTGTACATCTCTTCTCCTGGCAGATCCCTGGTTGTGGCCCATGGTAAAGTAAGCCTCTGGCTGAAGACCTTGTGCCTGTGCAGCTCTTTGGTCAGCAGGCCTTTGGCCTGGGTGGGTGTGCCTGAGCCTTTCAGGTCTGGGCAGAGCCCTGGCTGGGATCTGCCCTCAGCTGCACTGGTCTGGGCCACACAGCTGCTCCCCAGGATCTGCAGGCACTCATGGATGGAATGGTGGGCCTCTGGTTGGAGCCCATGTGCCTGTGTAGTTCCTCTGTGGGCAGGCTCCTGGGCTGGGGAGTGTGTCTGAGCCTCTGGTATTGGGGCAGACCCCTGGCTGGGATCCAACCACAGCCATACTGTTCTGGATCACACAGATGCTCCCCGGGATCTGCACACACTCACCAATGGAATGGTGGGACTCTGATGGGAGCCCTCATGCCCATGCAGATCCTCTCTGGGCAGGTTCCTCCTTTGTCTCTCTTAATCAGTGTTGTTTTGAAATCCACTTGATCTGCAAAGAAGATAGCTACTCCTGCTTTTTGGGGGTTCCTGTTGCAAGTAGTATTGTTTTCCATCCTTTAACTTTCAGTCTAGGAGTTTCTTTTTGAATGAAGTGTGTTTCTTGTATGCAGCATATTGTTGGATCTTGCTTCTTGATCCATTCTGCCAATCTATTTCTTTTGATTGGTGAATTGAGACCATTAACATTAATGATTATAACTGATATGTATTGACATCCTTTTCATGACTTTATCTTTTTTGGGGATTCTCCCCCTTTGCATTTAATTTTTTGTCAGGTCTAATGGATTCATTCTGCTGGGCTTCCTGGGGTTGTGATCCACGTTGTCTTTTCCTGGGATATTGTTTAAAATTTTTTGGAGTGCTGGTTTGGTATGCATGAAGTTCCTTGGGTACTGTTTGTCATGAAAGTATCTTATTTCTCCATGAACTTTGAAAGATAGTTTTGAAGGGTACATCAGTCTGGGTTGCAGGTTGTTTTCCTTTTGAGCTTGAAATATTTCACTCCAAGATCTTCTTGCCTTGTGGATTTGTACTGAGAAGTCTGCTGTGATTCTGATGGGCTTTCCTTTGTATGTGATTTATTTCTTTTCTCTAACAGCTTGTAAAATTTTGTTGTTCTCTTGGGTTTCTGGAATCTTAACTATTATATACCTATGTGTTGATATTTTGCATCATGGCTAGTTGGAGTTCTTTATGCCTCACTTATCTGTATGTCAAGTTTTTTTCCCCTGCTTGGAAAGTTGTCTGCCATTACTTATGTGAACAGATTTTTATATCATTTGTACTGTTTCCTGTTTTTTCACTGGCTCTGATTAGTCTTATTTTATTCTTCGTTGCATCAACTAGCAGCTCCTGGATTGATTTCTTGTAGCCCTTATTATTTTAAAGAACTTTCTTTTCCTGGCCACTAATTGTAATCCTATCTGCTATATCTGAAATTCTGTCCTCACATTTGCTCACTCTTCTGCATAAAATTACAATGGAGTTTTTAATGTCCTGTTTGCAACTGTTTTATGGATTATATTTGTTTCCTAGGTTTGTATTCCATCATATTCCTTAGCTATCTCTGTTGTTATCTGAGAAATTTTTTTGTTTCATTTTTTTCAGATCTTCTTTCATTGCCAGTTCAGGGAATCCACGTGGTTGAGTATCACATTGTTCCATCTCGTTGACCTTTGGGGTTGCCTTAGGTGATCTGGAAGTCTGGTTTTGAGACTTGTTTGTGTCTTCTCATTTCAACAAATGCAGTCTGCTGCACCTTTGTTGAGGGAACGTTTTGGTCACCCAGTGGTCTTCAATTCTCAGCAAGCCACTGAGTGGCCTTTTCTCTGCTGCTCACCACTGCACCAATTCCTGGGTTTAGAATGGTGGCCTTTTGGGTCCCTGAGCTGACCTGTTGGCCAGGTGGGGTTCTGGCTGGGACCTGTGCACACTTTTGATGGTATTTAGGCATGCCTTTGGTTAAGGCCTTCACCCCTATGTAGTTGTTGTCTGGGAGGAGCCTTTGGCTGGGGGCTGTGCACCCCAGGCACTGGTGTCTGAGTGAGCTTCTGGCTAGGGTTGGAGTGCACTTACAAATGGTATCAGAGTGGACCTCTGACTGTTGCTTGTGTTTCTTTGCAGCTCTTTTCTAGGCAGGTCTTTGGCTTGTGCCTGTGGGCCCAACTGCTGGGGTCGGGCCAGGGCCCTGGCTGGACCTGCCTGAAGCCATGCCATGCTGGTCCACACCAGCTTCTGGCTGGAATCTGGGTGCACTTACTGAGGGTTTTAAGGCAGGCCTCTGGCCTCTTAGCAGCAGTCCTAATCAAAGACCCAGATGGAGTTTCTCAACTCCCTAATGTATGATTGATCATTTGGCCTTTCCAGCTTAGAAATAAGTAGTAGACCATCAATTTTTACCTCACTGGGACTCAAGGATCTGTAATCACCTGGTTTGAAACTACTTGCATACTTTATACAATGTGAGAGATTTTGAATGGCCCTTTCCAAAGTATCTTTTCCAGAGCCTAGAAAAAAGTATATCAATTTGGGCATAAATTGAGTACATAGTCTAACTGCTGACTCTGTGGAATGTGGAATATGAAAAGATCTCACTTGAGACTCTGAAACTCTCAAGCCATTAGCATCTAACAGGGGAGCTTCATTTACCACTCTGACTTTCAGTACTGGGAGAATATCAGCATCATGGGGATGGACAGCTACAAAGCAGCTGAGTCAGCAAAGCTGCCAAGTCGGGGCCATCAGGAGCCAGCCACAGATTCATATTAATAGACTCACACATTTGAATCTATGAAAATGGAAAACAACCAAAGGGCAAGATCATAGTGAGTATTTGGGGAATATGAGAGGTGTGGTCCAGCCTGTATTTCAGGGTATGTACTTGCTCTCTCACTAAAGCACCTGATGAATTTGTTGTTTTCTACACAGATCTAGGTATCTACCACTGTCATCAAATAATGATATTCTGTTTCTTCCTTTCTAAAAGATCAAGTTAATGGACGCAATTTTTTTTAAATGTTGAAATTCTTCTCATCACATTTTCTTAAACTTTGGAGCAGGCTGTACCTCAGTCTCAGATCACTAGAGAAAACTTAGAAACTTAAGTTTCCAGCTCTCATTGAACTTCAATAGCCTCGTGCAGACTGCCAACCTCATCTTCATATTATATTTTATAATTGGGTTTATGTTTATTGCTTTAATTCTTTCAAAGTGTGATTTCTAAAAATCTTATACATTTTTTATAAAGGCAAGACCCACTTTAAAGTAATGTTATTTTCCATTGCTTAAATAATTTTTCAAAGAATGTTAATTCTCTTGGCTCTTCATTGAAATGATCTAGAGAAAGAGTTTCTATTTTTCAAAAATTGGGGCAAAATGCCAAATTAAACAAAGCTAAGCATTTAAATTTTTCACTTTAGGAATTGTTGGCTCCTTTAATACTCTTGAGTGTAAATGATTCCTCAAGACAGGAATCCAGTATTTCATCTTTCTAGGCTCATCTGGACATGGAAACATCTTCCCAAGTGCTTCTAGGAAATTTGATTCTGCAAAGTTCTCTGTGGGAAATGCCAATAAAGTCCAACAAAAGGAATTTAAAATTGTATGAGATTATTAAGGAGAATAATACTTTGTGTTGTAGAGAACAAAGTGCTTCCAGAGAATGAAAATAAATGAGACTCAGCCTAAGGACAGACAATAAACCAGGAGAGAGTAAGACTAGGAAGACAACAAGAAGAAAGAGTTTGAGAAAGAAGGTGAAATCCATCAAATGCAACAGCATAAAAGTAGGGGAAGGGCCACAGCAAAAAATAAATAGAGGCATGTCCCTTTTTTCCTCTAACTACTGGCCTCCCTTTAGCAGTTCTTGGAATTCCTCCAGAGTCTTGAGATTATTATTTAAAATGTCCTGTACTTTAACCTCTTCATAGTCACTCTCCCATGTTCTACTTCAGCTCAATCTGAGTCTCTGCCTTTACTTCCAACTCCTTGCAAAAATACAGCTTCCTGGAAGTTTCCCCAATGGGAAGGCGCTCAACCTCCCACTACCAATACTTCATGGATCCAGAGATGGGATTAGAAACATCATATCTCTCCTTCTACTGCCTTTTGGCCTGACCAGCATTAAAAGTACTAAAATATTGGTATCTGACTTGTTTTTTGAGCTTTCAAGTTCACCATCAGCCTAGTGATTTTAACGTCCCTGTCAAGGAAACCTCTAGTTTCAAAGTCCTTTCTTTGCAATGAGCATATCTTTGAGGTATCTCCACACTGATTTCCACAGTGGTTGAACCACCAACAATGGAGAAGGGTTCCTTTCTCCCCACACCCCTGCCAGCATTTGTTATTGGTTGATTTTTTGATAGCAGTCATTCTTTCTGGGGTGAGATGGAATCTCACTGTTGTTTTTATCTGCATCTCTCCAATGACCAGTGATGTTGAACATTTTTTCATATATTTATTTGCTGCTTTTACTTCTTTGTCTGAGAAATGTCTGTTCATTTCAGATGCCCATTTTTGAATGAGGCCTTTGAATTTGGGAGTCTGATTTTTTCAATTCTTTATATATTCTAGATAGTAGACCTTTGTCTGAGGTACAGCTGCTAAAAAATTTTTCCCACATTGTAGGTTGTCTGTTTGCTCTGTTGGTGATTTCTCTTGCAGTGCAGAAGCTTTTTAATAAGATGAGATCCCAGTTGTTGATTCTTTGTGCTAATTCCCGTGCTACTGAGGTTTTGTTCATAAAGTCTTTTCCTAGGCCAATGTCTTCAAGGGTTCTAGCTAAGTTATCTTCCAGCAAGTTTAGTGTTTCTGTCTTAATATTTAGATATGTAATCCACTTTGATCTGAGTTTAGTGCATGGTGTTAGGAAAGGGTCTACTTTTAATCTTTGGCATGTTGAAATCGAGTTTTTCCAACACCATTTATTAAATAGTCTATCTTTCCTCCAATGAGGTGGTTGGCGCCTTTGTCAAAGATAAGGGGGCTGAGTATGACTGAAGTTGTTTCTGCATCTTCTAATCTATTCCACTGATCCTTGTGTCTGTTTCTTTGCCATTACCATGCTGTTTTTATCACAGTAGCTTTGTAGTATAGTTTCAAGTTGGGGATTGTGATACCCCTGCCATGTCTCTGTTATCTAGAATTTCTTTTGCTATTTTAGGTCCCTTCTGGTTCCAAATGAATTTTTGGATTGTTTTCTCTATTTCTGTGAAGTACATTGTTGGAATTTCAATCAGCGTTGCATTAAATTTATATGGTAGTTTTGGAAGTATGGCCATTTTCACTACATTGGTTCTTCCTACCTGGAAACAAGGGATGTCTTTCCATTTTCTTATATCCTCCTCAATCTTCTTTTTCAGAGTGCTGTAATTTTCAGTGTAGACATCTTTTGCTTCCTTTTTTAGATTGACTCCTAGATATTCCATTTTTTGGAGGCTACTATAAAAGGAATTGTTTCCCAAATTTCTCTCTCAGTGAGTCTGTTATTTGCTTATAAAAAGGCTATTGTTTTCTGAGTGTTGACCTTCCATCCAGCTACTCTACTGAATCTGTCAATTAAGTCTAGAAGTCATTGGGGTCTTCTATGTAAAGTATCATATTGTCAACAAATAATGACAGTTTAACTTCTGCCTTTCCTATCTTTATTCCTTTTATTTCTTTCTCTTTTCTAATTCCTGTGGCTAATATTTCCAGAACTATATTGAACAGGAGTGGTTATAGTGGGCATCTTTGTCTTTTTCATGATTTTAGCATGAAAGTTTACAGTTTTTGACCATCTAGTATGATGTTGGCTGTTGGTTTTTCATAGACAGCCTTAATCAGGTTGAGACAAAGATTGTCTATTCCAATTTTCTGTAGGGTTTTTACCATCCATGGGTGTTGGATTTTGTTGAATGCCTTTTCTGCATCTATTGAGACGTTCATATGGTTTTTGTCCTTGACTCTGTTAATATAGTGTATTACATTTATTGATTTATGAATGTTGAACCATTCTTGCATCCTTGAGATAAATCCCACTTGGTCAGGTTGTATGATCTTCTTGATGACCCTCTGTATTCTGTTTGCCAGTATCTTGTTGAGGATTTTTGCATCTATGTTCATTAGGGAGATTGGCCTGTAGTTCTCTTTTTGGGTTGGATCTTTCCCTGGTATTGGAGTCAAAGTAACACTTGCTTCCAGGGATGAATTTGGAAGCCTTGCTTCCTTTCAATGTCCTTGATGAGTTTAAAGACTAATAGCAATAGTTCTTCATTAAATGTCTTGTAGAATTCAGCAGTGAAGCCATCAGGACCTGGGTTTTTCTTTGTTGGTAAATTTTTAAATTACATTTTCAATTTCACTCATTGTAATTGGGGTGTTTAGAATTTCTATATCTTCTTAATTTAACTTTGGGAATTCATATGTATGTAGGAATCTGTCCATTTCTTCCTTGTTTTTCCTTTTTATTAGAGTACATGTTCTCAAAGCAGGTATTGATGATCCTCTGGATTTCTGCTGGGTCTGTTGTGACTTCACCTTTTTCATTCTTAATTGAATGGATTTCAGCCTTTTCTTTCCTTTTTTTGATAAGGTTGGTTAAAGGTTTATCAATTTTATTTATTCTTTTGGAAAACCAACTGTTTGATTTATTCATTTTTTGTATCATTCTCTTAGTCTCCATTGCATGGATTTCTGCTCTGATCTTTATAATTTCCTTTCTTATATGAGCTTTGGGTTTTTTATGCTCTTCTTTTTCTAGGAGCTTGAGCTTCTGCATTAGGTTATTTATCTAAATTCTCTCTGTTTCCCTAATATGGGCATTCACTGCTATGAATTTCCCTCATAGAACTGCTTTCATTGTGTCCTATAGACTCCTGTATGTTGTACTGTCATTATCATTTACTTGTAGAAACTAATTTGTTCTTTAATTTGCTCTGTGGCCTATTTGTTGTTCAGGAGAATGTTTTTCAATTTCCACGTGTTTGTGGGAGTTTTGCATTTTCTCATGTTATTGACCTCCAATTTTATTGCACTGTGATCTGATAATATACAGGGGTAAACTTCAATTCTTTTACATTTACTTAGACATGTCCTATGAGCTAGCATGTGGTCTATTTTGGAGAGTAACCTGTGCCCAGCTGAAAATAATGTGTATTCTGATTTTGTGGGGGGAACACTCTATAAACATCTATTAAGTCCATTTTTTCAAGAGCTTGCTTCAGTTCTTAAATTTTGTTGTTAATTTTTTGCCTAGATGATCTGTCTATTTGTGATAGTGGGGTATTGAAGTCCCCCACTATAATTGTTTTAGTGCCTATTTGATTTTTTTCATGTCCATTAATATTTGTTTTGTATAGTTGGGGGCATTTGTATTTGGTGCATATATATTTAGGATTGTCATCTCCTCCTCTCAGATTGTTCCCTTCACAAGGGTGTAGTCACCATCTTTGTCTCTCTTTATTCATTTTGGTTTGAAATCTACTTTGTCTGCAAATAAGATTGCTACCCCTGCTTTTTTCTGGGTTCCTGTCACATGGAGAACTGCTTTCTATCCTTTTACTTTCAGTCTATAATTTCTTTTTGAGTTAGGTGTGTTTCTTGTATGCATCATAGTGCTGGATTTTGCTTCTTAATCCATTCTGTCAGTCTATTTTTTTTTGACTGGTGCATTGAGGCCATTAACTTTGATAGCTATAATTGATAGATATTGACTCATCCTTGTCATGATGTTTTGCTGTTGTTGCCTCTTTTATTTCTTATTTTTCCCGTTTCCCTTTAGTTTCTTACCTTGCCTGTTGACTTCCCTCTGTTGGTCCTCATGGAGTTGTGACCTTCATTGTTTTTTTCTAGGATATTGTTTAAAATTGCTTGTAGTGCTGGTTTGGTGTTCATGAAATTTCTCAGGTGTTCTTTGTCATGGAAGTATCTAATTTCCCCATTGATTCTGAAAGATAATTTTGCAGGATACAACAGTCTAGGTTGGAAGTTATTTTCTTTTAGGCCTTGAAATACTTCATTGCAGGCTACTCTTGATTTGAGGGTTTGTGTTGAGAAGTCTGCCATGATTCTGATGGGCTTTCCTTTGTAGGTGATTTGTTTCTTCTCTCTAACTGCCTGTAGGATTTTGTTCTTCTTTTGGGTTTCTGGGATCCTAACTATTATGTCGATGTGTAGGTTTTTTTTGATCATGGCTAGTTGGAGTTCTATATGCCTCACTTATCCAAATGTCCAATTCTCCACCTCAGTCTGGGGAGTTTTCTACTATTACTTCTGTGAACAGTTTTTTATGTCAATTGTACTTTCTCTTGTTTTTTCCATGGACTCCTATCAGTCTTATGTTTTTCTTCTTCACATCATCTAGCAGCTGCTGGATTGAATTCTCATGGTCCCTTACTATTTTGAAGAGATCTCTATTTTCATGGTCCTTAACCAAAATCCTGTCTTTACATCTGATATTCAATCTTCAGTTTCCCTTAATCTGCTCTGCATACTTTCAGTGGAGTTTTTAATCTCCTGTATATCTGTTTGAATCTGTTTCATGGAATCCATTTCTTTCTTATCTTAGGAGATCATGGTTTCCATTTCTTTCTTATGCTGGGCATTCATGGCTTCCATTATGGTTCTGAGTTCATCTATTTTTTTTTATCTGTTTCTGTTTTAGAGACTCTAATCATGTCTTTCACTCTGCTCACCATCTCTGTAATTATCTGAGAAATTATTTCTGTTTAGAATTTTTCTAGAGCCTCATTCATCTGTTTTGTTACTTCCTCTGCTATCAGTTCAGGGTGTCCAGGTGGTTGATTATCCGACTTTTCCACCTTGTTTCCCCCAGAATTTGCCTTTTGTAGTGTGGAAGTCTGGGTTTGTGACTTGCTTAAATGTCTTCTCAGTTTTGTTTTTGGTACTGTCCTTGTTTTAATTCCTGGGTTGATACTTTGAAGTTGCTTATTGTAAATATCTTTGTTGATGTATTTAGAACACTTAGGAAATGATTGCTTCTGAGAGGTGTCTTCCAGATATAGCTGGTCTTTAGATTTTGAGTTTCTATTGGCTCTGATGCTCTCTCATTTTCATTATACCAGAAAAGACAACTAATTAGATCAATCACAACACCTTAGCCCAAGTGATACAATCAGCAACACAATAGCATCAAGTACCTCTTAGAAAATGACAATTTGTAGTAGTTATTAATCTATCACCTTTAACTGTGTGAATTAAATCAAAATCAAGGACCAACCCAACATATGTTCCTAGTGAATAAACTCTTCAATATAGCAACTTTACCCTTCGGGAGAGGGAGTTAGAAGGTGTTGGGGAGGGAGGAATAAGTAAGTAAAAGTATAGGGGAAGGTTAGCAGTGAGGCCAGAGGGCACAGGCAAGAGAAGGAAAGAGAAGAAAAGAAAGATAAAGAAGAAATATGAATTAGGGGCAGACCAGGAACACAAAGGGAGATGAAGAACAATGTGAGACAGCAAGGGAGAAAGGCAGAGAGAGAGAGAAAAAAGAGAAAAGAAAGAAAAAAGAGAAAAATAAAAATTTTTTAAAAGTGGCAAAGTAGAAAAAAATTAAAAATAAGAGCAAAAAAATAGTGATAATTTTGAAAATAACAAACAAAAGATAAAAATGAAGGGCCTCCTTCAGGGTATGTCTCTGCTATCACAACAGACAACATGGGCAGCAGTGTGCAGTTATAAGTCAATGAGTCTCTGTAAGCCAGTCACAGACTTGTGAGATTCAGGCAGATTTCTGGCTTCAAGTCCCAAGTTGAGCTCCCTGTCCTCCTGCAGGGTTGAAAGCTGCAAGATTCTACTACAAGTTCCAGTTGCCCTTCCCCTGAATGTAGTCCAGGTTCAAATGGGAGGTGATGATCCCTCCAACTTACTAAGCACGGTGGTCTGGTGTGCCTTTATTGCAGAGATTCTCTTCACTTTTCCAGTGGACTTCAGTTTTCATCAGGTAGCCTGAGAGAGGCCCTCTCTCTGTTGTTCACTTCTGCAGCTCAGGACAATGGCCTTTATGCTCCCCTGTGCCTCAGTAGTGTGGAGCCAAGCAGTTGTACAGCCAAGAGGCAGGGGGGAGGGGCGGGGCTGTTGTTGCAGGCGCTGGCATGGCCAAGCTGGAGGCTGGTAGGTGTGCCCGGGGGTCCTCACCGGCTAGTTCTCTGGCTAGGTCTCCTGGTCGAAAGCGGGTGGAGCAAGCCAGACTGAGCTAGGCGCACTCAGCCCGGGCCTGCTCTGCCCATGCGCATGGCCAAGATGGAGGCTGGTGGGCGTGACCGGGGGGGGGGGTCCTCATTAGGTCTCTGGCTAGGTCTCCAGCTAGCTGATTCAACTTTTGCCTTGTTCCTTTTAAAACTTGCTAAAACATTAAGTTGACTATGGTGCTTCTCTATTAAAATCCATTTGGTGGCTTTCTAATCCCCAGGGAGCAAAATGGATGTCCTTCATCACCTGGTCTGCATCTATTCTTCCAGCCTTGCAACTTCCATCCCTCCCCCTCTTTCTATACCCCAGACAGCTGTACTATATGACAGTCAATACACACTTAATGCCACACTGCCACTGTTGCCACCCTCACCTACCATTCTTATCCTTTATCCCTCCCAACTGGAAAACACTTATTCAACCTTCAAACCCTAGTTCTGGTTTCACTATCTGTGCCTGAACCAATATAGCTACAATTCGTCAATGTGGTCATGATGCACTCCATGTATCCACTATATTCCAGGCAAGCCTCACCCATAGATCCTGTAAGGTGACAACTCACCTTTTTTGAAAACAGATTTGTACCTGCCCAATATGGAAATCATCAATAAATGTTTGATGAATGAATGAAAATTTAGAAAAATAGGGGATGAAGTAAAATGCTGACTTTAAATGATTTATATCAGGTATACAAGCTGATAAACTAGGAATAAAAAAGTCTGGTTCAATTCCACTTCCACTGCTTACTGTTATGTGACCTGGGACATGTCACTTATAATAATACAGATTGAGTATTCATTACCCAAAATACTTGGGAACAGAAGGAGTAGGATTTTGAATTTTGGAATATTAACACACTTTAGCACTTGAATATCCCTAATCCGAAAACTCAAAACCTGAAATGCTCTAAAATATGAAACAAAGTTTGGATTTGGGAGCATTTCAAATTTCAGATTTCAGATTAGAGGTGCTTAATCTGTGGTTATCATTCACTAACTGTTTACCACAAATTAGCCATGGCCTCATTCCAGCTCCACTATAATTTTGTTATTGGTTCCTATTTTTCAGAAGATGAAATAGTGGCTCTATGTAGTTGAATAACTAAGTTCATTATAAATCCAGATATAATAGAGAAGAGTTGGGGTTCAAATCTAAGCTAATGTCCAGAGACAATGTTTAGGACATTGCCACCATGTCCTATGTCTTCAACATTCTAATCTACTTTATGGGCTGTTCTGAGAATGAAAACAAGTTAATATGTATCACAGCAAAGTACTCCTCAAATGTGAGTTCTCAGTATATTGTAAGCCATTAATTCACCAGCTTGCCCTTCCATCCCTCAAATTTAATCATTTCAATATCTTTAGCAGTTTAAATGAAGCTGTTAAAAAGAATCTGAATTCACCACAGGATTGGAGCTAATTACAGTTTCTGATAAAGTTAATCTGTTCTAATTAAATATTATTATTATTATTATTAATTATCATTCAAGAGCCAAGAATTATTTCTGACTCACAGAGGGAGCAAACTATTTCTTGAGCCCAGGACACAAAGCCCCATCCCTTCCCAGAACTCAGAGGTGGCATAATAAAGAGCTCCTGGAGAAATCTTTGCCGAGTTGCACTATTAAAACTCTCCTAAGGGACATCCATGGGCTGTAATTGCTCTAGTCTGACTTGGTCTGTCGAGCTACCTGAATTAAGTGAGTGAGTTGAAATTTTCATGGAACCATCTGGGAAATAACCTTTAACCCTCTCCAGAGCAGCCACGGCTCATTTTAGCATAGACCCTCATCACCTCCACTCAATTTCTCTTAAAAGTGCTCAGGAGCATCTCTCTCCCTGCTGGAACCTGGCAGATCTCTCCTGAATGCAGAGGGAGAGAAGCAGGTACTGCCCCCTGCACCTGAGCACCAGAACCTCAAACCCAGCTTTTAACACCAATCTGAGCAAGAATGGGGCTGAACTTTGAATGAACAGTCCTTGGACTTCAGATTAGAAGCCCTAAATTTAATATCCCCTTTTCTACTTGCTCATATTGTGGAAGTTAGCACTCTTGGATCCCCAATTTCTTCACCTGGTCTGGCTAACTTAAAATGAAGAAGCCAGTTAGCAGCCTTGGAGATGAAGATGAGAAACAGTACGGTGTGAGGCTGATCTGATTTCTATCACACAAACAGCATCCCTTCCAAAATTACCCATTGAACTTCACTATGTGCTCACTATGTGCTCACTATGTGCCAAGTACTGTGGTAGGGGAAAGGAAGTTTAAGTTGAATAATACACTATTTCATCCCTTGGAAATTCACAGCCTAGGATGGGAAGGAAGACATGAATGAGGAGTCAGATGTGGTCAGTGCAATGAGAGAGATGTCAGTGAGACATACTGGCACACAGGCAAGAAGATAGGGAGAGCGGACTGCACAGGCTTCTGGAATGGTGATGTCAGATTTAGAGTTTAAAAGATAACTTGGAATTTAGGAGAGGAGCAAAGTAATGTCTCCAGAGTGTGGATGGGCAGCAAAAGAAGGTGCAGACAAAAGTCAGAGGCACAAAATTAAATAAGTGTTTGCTCTCAATTGCTCAAATATCAAGTGACTCAAACAGGATTTGAACACAGAAACTTACCCCAAGCTCTATACTTCTAATTTCTACGTCAAATCAGCTCCACAGGTAAAAACACAGAAGTCACTACAAAAGAAGAAAGCTATTCTGGTAAGGAATAACTCACTTGCAATTGACATGCTCTGGAGGTATGAAAAAAATTTTAAATCATTAATATCAAAAATTTTGATGGAAAAAAAATTCTAATCCAATAATGATATACATAGACAATTTATCTTTAAAGTGTAAAATCTAAAGAATGCTATCCTAGCTCTCTGCAAATTCCCTGAAAGATTTATTGGACAAGCTGTACTTTTAACAAATAAGGAAAGAAGAAAATTAAGAGTTCAAGAATTATAAGTGGACTTGGTGTACTTCAGTATTGTTAAAATACATAGAGCAAAACCTACAAAAATATAATTTTAGAAGAATAAATTTACAAAAGTATAATTGTGGTGGGAAATTTGAACATACTTTTATAGATAGCGGGTATGTTAAATAAGCAGCAAGGAAAGAATGTTTATAATGTAAATAATATATTATAAAGGAGTGTTAATTGCATATATAGTTATGCATATACACCTATACATATGTGTATGCCTCCATAGAGTTTGAAATCTGTTCTCTAACAGAAAAGATTATACATTTTTTTCTGTGATCCATGCCACACTTACAAAATTCTGATCATATATACAAGGAGTAATCAAAATACATAGTGAATGTTTAAATTAAAAACATTTATTTATAATTACTTAAAGGTTTTTTTAGGGGATTTCTTAAGATTTTTTTATTGATACATATTTGCAGTTCATAATTATTACAATTAATGTTGGGAATTGGTAAATGTACATAATACATCTTAATTCTTCTTCTTTTTCATCCCATAGCCCTCCCCTCCCTCCCTATCCTTCCAAATCTTGGTCCCCTTCCCATTAGCAAAAGCTTTATTTTCATCATTTTTCCCTTCATTTCTTTTTTAAAAAATTTATTACAGTAAAAGGCATGTTGCCATTAATCCCCTTCAAAATATTCCCTTTTGCTTCATACACACTTATCATTCTTGCTTCTTTCTGAAGCAGTTCTGGCAGTCCTCTTTGGTGAGTAACTTTACAAGGTGTGATAAAAAATGTAGTGAATGTTGCTGCCAGGTGACATCCAAAGGAGAAGCAGACTTATGAAACCATTATGATGTGTCCTCATCCACCTTATTCTGTGGATCTGGCACCACAGGACTTCTGGCTCTTTCCCAAAGTCAAAATGAGTCTGAAAGGTACACATTTTGAATTGATTCAGGACATCAAAGCAGCCATGACAGTGCAACTGAAGACACTCATGAAAGAGGATTTCCAGAACTGCTTCAGAGAGTGGCAAGAATGATGGGATAAGTGTGCTCAAAATGAAGAGGAGTATTTTGAGGAGAATTAATGGCAATGTGTCTTTTATTGTAATAATTTTTAAAATTCAATCATTCACCTTTTTTTAAATTACATCTTGTGTAAGTCCACAAAAAGAATTGGATAAAAATTATGCATGCCATAGTGTGTACATTAAAAATTAATTCCACAATCTATGTTGAAGTGTTCCAGTCACTATGAATAATTTAAAAATCCACACTTAACTAAGTCAAAGGAGAAATAAAAATTTCACTTGTGTATAAGTTAGAAAACAATAATAATAGGGCCCTGAGTTAATATGAACTGAATGAGTACAAAACTGATCGCAAAGAAAATCTAATGAATTTCTAATTCTTTGAGCCTTAAAAAAAATGAATGAAAATAACTGAGACCCAGTTTTATCTAAAGAATTAAAAAGGCACAGCCTTACTAAGAGAAATAACTAACTACTAAAGCTAAATAGGAACTACTAAAATATAAAAGAAATCCGTAGAAATGATAAGAATGTCTATAAACTGAATATATACCTAGTAAATAAAACACTTAATTGAGGAATACAAAAAATTAAGAATAATAAAGGTGTGTAGCCAAACTTAGCATGGAGATTTTTTAAGACTCCCATGTAAAGCTCTACACTCAGGTTTTCAAAGGACTTGCATAAAACAATAATTTTCTATAAAATATAAATCAAAGCTGACTTAAACCTAACTAGATAAATAACTTAGAGGGCATAGGAAAGTTCAATAGAATACTTGCAATAATATCGCAAGCCCAGAGAGTTTTATAGGCAAAGGGATTTCAAACTTTGAGACAGAAAACTTCCACATTCTGCGTGTGTGTGTGTGTGTGTGTGTGTACATGCAAGTGTATACATTATTTATGCATACAAATAATATATAGTATATATTAAATCACAGCTAGATAGGTGAAAGATTTCTGATTCACTATAAGAAGCCAGAATAAATCTGCTTATGAAAAACTTCCTAACCAAAGTAACTTCCAAAATAAACTATAAACCAAGCTTCCTTGTCAGTATAGATATCAGGAAGTATTTTAAGCACAATTAAAAGGACCATTTTAACAATTTAATTGAATTTATTGCAAAATTAGACTGTTGTATTATTTAACTAAAGGATAAAATTCACATTTGATGGTGAACTTAAAAAGTTTCTGATAAAATTCAATTAAACATACAAGGAATGTTATTTTCACACAGTACGTGTATCCCTTCAACACAGGGGCCTGTCATGAAATGGACTAAGTTGCTTGCCAAAACTCTAGAGTCATGAGCCTCATCCTAGATTTCTATGTTTTGGAGAAGAGTTCCCAGATCCCATATTTTAAACAAAACTACAACTAATTCTTATGAACACTAGTTTGAGAACTTCTAATCTCAACAAAATTAGCTACCAGTAATAGCATAGTTAACACTGACATAAGAATGTGTTTCCCCATAAAATTCACAGAAAATATAAAGTGTCTGCTCTTAGCCCAGTCAATTATCTAAACTCTGAAAATAAATGATATATTTGAAAATAAGATCTAGCATTATTATTTGAATGATTATTGTGATTATCATCTGGTAAGCTCCAATGAACTAAATATTCTTCATAATGAATAGGAGCATTAACTAAGTTGGCTGGATAAAAATTGGCTATACAAGAATGAATAACTTCCCTATATGCTAACAATAATTGGCTAGAAAAACAATGGCAAGGAAGTGTTCAATTTAGAATAAACCTAACAAAATTATTTGGGGCCTTTATAAAGAAGATCTTAAAACTTTACAAAAAGCAAGTAAAAGTATATTTTAATAAATAGTGAGAAATAATATTTCCTTAGAATGTATCACTTAATATCATAAAAGTATCAATTAAATCATAAATGATTTAAAATGTAGCCATCAAATTGGCTTAACACAAATACCATTGTCTGGAAGTATATATAGAGAAATAAACACAGAAGACCAGCTAAGAAAATTACGACGACTTATGACAGAGGCTTACTCTGCCTCATTTTAAAGTCTATCATGAAACTCTAGCAATTAAAATGATTTATTGCTGGTGCAGAAATAGTTGGAAAAGGCACACACCGAAAACAATTCACATAGGAGAATGAAGACTCACATGCATTCCCCATTCTTCTTTCCTGTGTCTCCTAGATGCTTATAATATCTAAGAATTGAAACACACCATGGCTCCTTTTGAGGCTTCACCCTGACACTTGGTCCTCTCTGTTACTCTGTGCCTCAGTGACTTCCTTTGACGCTGTGGTTTTAAGTACAGTACCTTCTCTATGCTTTTGAACAACACGTGCCCATTTACTTCCAGCACTACTGCCCCTGGCACTCCAGCTCATGGTGCCTATTTGCCTGTTTGGCCCCTCCTCCCTAGGTGGCTCTGAAATATCATGAATGTCACACATTCAAAAGCAAGCCCTTAATTTCCCTCACCAAATCTTCTCCTCTGGAAGGCTGCCAAACTCAAAAACAGGTACCTCCATCTTTATCATTGCTCTTATCAAAAGCCTTACAGATGATGATCACTAGGCTGGACACCGGACTGGGCACCTGGATTGTTTACTGAATCATGATACAATAAACACTGGAATGTAGAATGGATAAACAAAACGTGGTAGTAGACTCAGTGGAATACTGATCATCCTTAAAAAAGAATGGAACCTTACCATTTGTGACAACATGGAACTGAAAATCATTATGTTGAGTGAAGTAAGCCAACTACAGAAAGACAAGTACCACATGATCTCATTCATATGTGGAATCTAAAAAAGGGGTATCACAGAAGTTGAGAGTAGGATTTCAGAGACTGGGAGAGTAAGAGGGAGAAAGGGTGAAAAATTAGACAGTGGGTACTGACTTACAGATAGATAGGAGCAAAAGTTTGGGCATGATATTCCCCTATAGGACAACTATAGATATTGGTAATGTAGTGCATATTTCAAAAAACTAGTACAAACCATTTTGAAGATTTTCTCTCCATAAAGAAATGATAAATGTTTGAGGAGATCGATATATTTCACTTGATTTAAACATTATACAATGTATGCATGTTTCAAAACATCATATGGTACCTCTTAAATATGTACAATTTTTACATTTTATTTTTAAAAATAATTTAAAATTTAAAGTAGTCCTATGGAGACATTTTTGAACCTTCTCATCCTACAGAAATACCTTCAAACTTTTTCTTAAATACAGCCTTTCTCACAACCTCCTGTGCCACATCCTCAGCCAGCCTTGTTCCAGTCTAGGCCTCTGTAAGCACTCTTCTGGCCTGCAGGCATCCAGAATGATTCTTATAACCCTGGCCATATCTTCTCTGCTTAGAATCCACCAATAGCTTCCAACCACACTTGGGCTGTCCAGATTCCTTACCTTGATCCACAAAAACCCCATGGGTTCTGGGCTTGCCTAGGGCTATGCCAGTTATATGATCAAGTATTTAAAAGAGTATGACCATATATACACATGCATAAGTTAACCATAAGTCTTACTGATATAAATGATATGTAACAATTGGCAAGCAGAAATAAAGAATACAATATTCTTCACTGTAAACACCATATAGTGAATGGATTCTCACAGACGCTTGCATTGCATCTTGTCAGACTCTTGTAACCTTAACCAAACTTTGGCTACAATTAATGAGTGAGTATAGTTCTAAAATGAATGTTGGTTGATATATTTCTTAACATAATAATATATTATTTAATATTAATGAAGAGGAAGAGAGTGAAACAATGAAAACATTCTTAACTTCCCTTGTTCATCAGTAATGCAAATAAGATTTTGCTGAATTGGAAAATAATGTTTAGAAGATAATTTCCTCAATTTTGTGCTATTCACAGTGTAAGTGCTGCAGATATTAAATAATTTTAATTTAACCTATATTATTAACATATTCTTCATCACTTTAAGCCTAGGTAATTAACAAAATGATAAAAGAATCCCTAGATTTGTAGAATTTGCTGATTTCTATGGTTTACATACTCTCGTCATGGCTAACTTCAAGCTACCAACATTCTATCTATAGGATACACTGTTGTGACGAAATAGTAGCACAGGTTATATAGTGTTTCCACCAAACAGATAAAGTAGATGCAATTACCCACAATAGCAGAGATAATAGTCAAATGTACTAAAAAAAAATTGAAAAGTAAGAAAATTTGAGTATTGATTACCTTTTTTTTTTTGGTACCAGGGATTGAACTTGGGACCTTGTGCTTGCAAGGCAGGTGGTGGAACCACTGAGCTAAGTCCCCAGCCCTACCTTCATTATTAATACATTGTATTTTGTCTTAGGTTATATAACATAAATTTTAATAATGGCTATGTTTAACAACTAGATGGCATAACTCCTAAAATTTTTTCAGATAGCTCTTTGAGACAAGTAAGAGTGGCCTCCAGCACACCTGCCTCACCCCTGCACCTCCAGTCTCTCCTTTCTCTCTCTGCTTTACCCCACTTTAGCCACACTGAGCACCTGATGTCTCCTCGTGTGAGCATTCTTCCATCTCTAGGCATTAGCACTTAGTGTTCCCAAAGAAACACCAGAGCCTAAAATGCTCATCCAGACAGCACCACAGCTCAAAGCACCATCCCTCCTGGCTGTCCAGACTCAAGCAACACTGCAGGTGTCTCTACTCCCTGGGGCTGCTTTGTTTGGCTTCTTAGTATTTACCATTTGCTAACATTTTACATATATTTTATTTGCAGATTGTGTGACTCCCCACTCTTCACTAGAATTTAAAACGTGTGATGGAAGTCATTGCCTTAACACTGCTGTATCTCAAACAATTCTTTTCTTTAATAAATTTAGGAATGAACTTAATGCTCTCAAAATTGAGATTTGTCATGTAAACAATCTATAAAGAAAATCTTAGAAAAGGACAAAGGACCAATAGCATGAATATATGGTATCTCTACCAAGTCAATTGATAAGCAAAAAATGAATATAAGAATAGTAAAACCAAAGGACATGCATCATTGAGGCCATACTCTTAAGTGAAATAAATAAGAAACGTGTAAATACCAAAGTTTCTCTGTTGTGAAAAACTAACTGTGTAAATAAGGATCAAAATGTATAACTGATAATGTGAAACAGGAAGAAAAGGTCTAAAGGTGTAGGGGAAGTAAGAAGGGTAGGAGAAAGGAAAGAAGGGAAAGGAAAAAATATGAGAAAAGGAAAAAATACAAACATAGTCTCTGTAAATAGAGAGGGGTGGAGGGGTTGAAGGGAGGGCAGGGGAATGGGGAAAAAATGAGAACCAAGATACATTATGTAAAGGTACACGTTCCCAATGATGAATGTAACTGTATTGTATACCTAAAATGTACCAATAAGCTTAATGAAAAAAAGAACATGCATATTCATGACATAGAAGATGAGAAAAATCATTTTAAATGATAAATGCTTTGTTATCAAAGAAATATAAACTAAAGAAATAGATTTCTGGATAGTTCTCCAGCAAATTACATACACATGCATGCACACAGATGGGTAAAAGTTAATAGTCAAACTTTAGCACAATGAACTCTTCTGCCACTGTAGGCAAGATATAAACAATCTAGCTATTCTGAAGGATAATTTGGTGAATTATACTATAGAATTTTTATTAGTATGATTAACAGTTTTACTGCTATGAATTTATACCTAATCAAAGACCTAATCAAGGATTTGTACAAAAAATGCCACTCAACGCTGTTTAAAATATTAAAACTGGAGAGAAAGAAAGCAAAAGGAGGAGGAACAGGAGGATCAAGGAGAAGAAATCAAATTATTTAACAACCAGAAATTATAAAAATGTTATGGTATTTCTATGAAATGGAATATGGTATGGTCAGTAAAAAGGAGTTATAGTTTTAACACCCTGGAGATAACTTAGGAATAAGCTTACCCACAGAGAGGAGTGAAGTTGGAATGACTCCTATGGGGTCAGGGCCTGTACAGTAAGGAAGGGCTCTACCTGCAGAGCTGTTCAGTCCCAGTCACGTGACCTGAGCTAAAGGTGACTGCCAGCTGACCATGACATCATGCTTGCCTATATTTCTGACTGTCTTAGTTACTTTTCTCATTGTTTGGACAAAATACCTGACATCCACAAGGTAAGAAAAAAGGGTTCATTTTAGCTCACAGTTTGTAGAGGTTTTAGCCCATAGTCAGCTGGCTCCAAGGCAAAGCTAAATGGCAGAGGAGAAACAGTCCATGGCAAGGCAAACAGGAAGCACCAAGCAGTGAAAACTCCCTTTCCCTTTTTTTATACAAGTGGCAAGCTTTGTGGATGGTGCCCCCACACCTAGGGTGGGGCATCCCATTACCCACACCTAGAACTATGATAAACCAATTAGTGGACTGCTCTGAAAAGCCCTACCCATGAGTGCATGAGGCTTTGGGAGGACGCCTAGATACAAGCCACAACACTGACTAATCATCTTTGCTTCACAGACAGGACAGCCTTAGAGAATTCTTTTAACCTAGGTGGTCTCAGTGGTAGGTCCAGTGGACAAAACCCATGCACCTCCCTTTCAGTATTTAATCAAGATGGTAAAATTGTGTACAATGGTAAGAAACTCAGAAGCAGTCCTTTTTTTAATGTCAGAGAACTTGAAAAAATAAAGAGAAATGATGTCAGAAGTTTATGATCAAGCACAGCCATAAGGCCCAATACCTTAAAGGCATAATTGGTCTTCTGCAGGGGATTGTTGGTCAAGTAGTTTAGGCAGGGCTAAGAGAGGAGGAGTCAGATTGGACTGACTCTGCCTCCTGAGAAAGGCTCAGAAAGCACAGTTGCCCAATGCAGAAGGATAGCTGAAGGGAAATTATATGTGCTCTCCTCTGGTCAGAGGCCTGAAACCCAAGCATCTTTCCTAATGACCAGTATACCTCCCATTCAATAAGTCACTTCATCTCATAAGGGTTGTCTGAGCTCTGAGATTGTCAGGGGTTGGAGGGTTGCTGAAGATGTTCCTGCATTTTGTGAGAGAAAATTTTTTTTAATTCTACATAGATTTCTGTATGGCAAAAAAAAAAGAAGGAGAAGAAGTGCATTCAGAGGAAGTATATTTGAAGAGACACCCTGAGCAAGGTAAAGAGTAAAAATCCAGACCAGCTGTGGAGTTCTAGATGAACAGAGGTTCCAGTGTGGTGATGAGCATAAAGATGTACCCCCAAACTCAGAGATGGAGAGATCAACTGGCAGGCTGGGGTTCACCACTATAGAATACACCTACATTACTCTGAAGACAGGCCACAAAATGATCATCTAAGGGCAGATTTTCTGCTAAAGTTTGAAGACAATCTAGTGCCAAGTGTAAAGTGGCAAACCCTACAATACTCCTTAAAAATGAGAAAAGGTACATAAATAGAATGTGTTCTTCAAAAGAGTAAGAAATAACAGTAATTAATTATCATTTAAGCATACCAATTTAACTCCCTGTTTAAAAAAAGAGAGAGAAAAACAGTAAGAAAAAACTCATAATAGGGAAATGCTGGGGATGTAGCTCAGTGATAGTGTGCTTCCCTAGCATGCCCAAGACCTTGGGTTGAATCCCAATACTTAAAGGGTGAAGGGGGAGAAGAAGAAGGAGGAGGGGGTAGGGGGAGGAGGAGAAGAACAAGGAAGGGAGTGAGGGAGGGAGAAAGGAGAGAAAGAAAAGAAAATGGATAAAATCACTGTGGAAATGTGATAATTTTAATCACAGATAAGATCAAATGAAAGAATCAGGCACCAGTTTCCTCTCCAACACAAATTAAGAAAAAGCCTCCCTGGAAAGTGAATGTAGGCTAGGTTCTCCAGCAAAATTTCCTATCCCTAGATCCTCTGAGCTCATAGAAACTGAATTAGAACTGAGGACAAGCCATACAGTTT